>NC_069707.1:6085530-6388560 GCF_023699985.2 Odocoileus virginianus
TTACATTTCACTAGACAGAAATTAGTGATGCCTTCTAGCTGCAAGAGAGGCTGCAAACTATGGTGATGTAGGTGGGTATTTTACCTCCCTCCTAAATCATTACTCACACAGGAAGAAAGGGGGAATGTGTGTTGCCAACAGCCTCAGCCACCGTGTTCAGTAACGCGCACAAGCAGAAGTAGAGAATATCTCCTAGAAACATTGCCTGGATCTTAAGTGCTCACACAGGGAAGTATCTTGACCTACTCATTCACAAAATTGGGAATGGAGGAAAAACAGCTCCCCAAATGTTGCTTGCAAAATTAATTGGACCTATCCCCTTGGTTCATAACTACTTTTTATATTCAATTCTTGTAGTTTTTGTCATGCTCAGCTCAGTTCAGTTCAGTCGCTCAGTCATGTCCGACTCTTTGTGACCCCATGCACTGCAGCATGCCAGGCTTCCCTGTCCATCACCAACTCCTGGAACTTGCTTAAACTCAGTGTCCACTGAGTTGGTGATGCCATCCAATCATCTCATCCTCTGTCTTCCCCTTCTCTTCCTACCTTCAATTTTGCCCAGCATCGGGGTCTTTTCGAATGAGTCAGCTCTTAGCATCAGGTGGCCAAAGTATTGGAGTTTCAGCTTCAACATCAGTCCTTCCAATGAATATTCAGGACTGATTTACTTTACAATTGACTGTTATGATCTCCTTGCAGTCCAAGGGGCTCTCAAGAGCCTTCTCCAACACCACCTTTCAAAAGCATCAATTCTTCAGCACTCAGCTTTCTTTATAGTTCAACTCTCACATCCATACATGATGGAAAAACCATAGCCTTGACTAGATGGACCTTTGTTGGCAAAGTAACGTCTCTACTTTTTAATATGCTGTCTAGGTTGGTCATAGCTTACCTTCCAAGGAGCAAGCGTCTTTTAATTTCATGGCTACAGTCACCATCTGCAGTGATTTTGGAGCCCCCCCCAAAATAAAGTCTGTCACTGTTTCCATTGGTTCCCCATGTATTGGCCATGAAGTGATGGCACCAGATGCCATAATCTTGGCTTTCTGAATGTTGAGCTTTAAGCCAACTTTTTCATTCTCCTCTTTCACTTTCATCAAGAGGCTCTTTAGTTTTTCTTCGTTTTCTGCCCTAAGGGTGGTGTCATCTGCATATCTGAGGCTATTGATATTTCTCTTGGCAATCTTGATTCCAGCTTGTGCTTCATCCAGCCCAGCATTTCTCATGATGTACTCTGCATATAAGTTAAATAAGCAAGGTGACAATATACAGCCTTGATGTACTCCTTTCCCAACTGGAACCAGTCTGTTGTTCCATGTTTGGTTCTAACTATTGCTTCTTGACCTTGATACAGATTTCTGAGCAGGCAGGTAAGGTCATGCTTGAATTATTTATTATGGTTATTTACCTTTTCCTAGCTTCCCATCTATATAATGGAAATAATGATAAAATCTACTTTAAATACTGTTGCTATGATAAAGTTGCAATGTAAAATGTTTCAGACATATGATATGGGCTTATTAAATTTCAGCTCTTCACTGCAATAACAGTATTTGTAGCTGATAGCATTTATTGAAAGCTTACCCTGTGTCAGTCACTCTGGACGATGCAAGAACACATGTAATCCTCGTAACAGCTTTTTTGAATTGGTGCTATTATGCTTGTTGCATAAATGAGAAAGCCAGGAATTCAAATGGTCCCTTAGTTAACAAGACACATAGTTACAAGACACATGCTTAGTATGCTCACGTCACTTAGTATGCTCACGTCACCGTTGTAAGTTCTTATGAGCATAGGCTGGTTTAGTTGTTACAACAAGGCTCCAATGAGAGAATCATTTTGGATTCCATTTTGGGATGTGGGAACTAAGGCATAGGGGGGTGGACTTAGTTGGCCAAGGCCATCTGTCTGGTAGCTGGCAGACCCAGAATGGAATCCAGGAGGCCTGACTGTGGGATTCCTGCTCTTATCCACGGAACAGTTCGTGCCAGAGGTGCAGGATTAGCACCTGGGCTTGTGCTTTTAAGCCCAGCTCCCCTCCACGTCTCCGTCTTTTCCGTGTGCGTATCCCAATTGGCTGCTTTACTAGTTTCTGCTTTGTTGCTCTCATAGTTATTGGAATTTTATATCAGAGCCTTGTGCATTAAAGTCATTTAGGGATCTTGTACAGTAAAATGTGTCCTGATGCTAGAGGGGGTGTGTTTGTGTACTCTTGGTTATACTGACTTTATTTATTTATTTTTTTCCCATTTATTTTTATTAGTTGGAGGCTAATTACTTTACAACATTGCAATGGTTTTTGTCATACATTGAAATGAATTTTAAATCAATCAAAATAGTCAAACTGACAGTTCTGCTCTGATGCGTTACAGAGTGTGTTTACAGAAGCCATTTGGTAGCCATCTCTTCTGGGTGTGCTGTTTTCAAGCCAGATGGCACACAGATAATCCTCGTAGAGTTATTCACCTATAAGACTCTCTATTGAAAGAGTCCACTTCCATCCGATGGGGTGATCAGCAATAAATTGTTTATGGCTGTTATTTGTATCTCAATCCCCCACTTGTGATCGTCTTTTGCTCCTCTTACTTCCCTACAATTTGCATCATTTATGCAAAATATAACATCAAGGAATGTCATATATTTGTTTTTAAATCATCCGGATGCTTTTTTATTTCCTATATTGATTGCCATCAGCGAGTTCTAAATGTGTGTGTGCTAAGTCGCTTCAGTCATGCCCAGCTCTTTGCGACCCCATGGACTGTAGCCCACCAGGCTCCTCTGTCCATGGGATTCTCCAGGCAGGAATACTGGAGTGGGTTGCTATGCCCTCCTCCAGGGGATCTTCCCAACCCAGGGATCGAACCCATGTCTCTTATGTCTTCCACATTGCCAAGTGGGTTCTTTGCCAGTACCACCACCTGGGAAGCCCAGTATTTGAATATTGCCCCAAAATCATATGCTTTACTTATTTCATTTTATGTTATCTTGAAATAATCAATAAAACAAAATGTGCTTGCAACTCAGATGGTTAGTTTGAATTTAAAATGAATAGTAAGACAGGTGACTACAGTAGGTTGAACTAGAGTATTTCTTTAAATATACTTAACTCCAGATTGCACATTTGAAGGATTCTAAGTGTATTTGAATTGATCTACCAATGATCATTGAAAAATAAAACAATAAATAAATTTGTGTACTTTTAAAATTTGTACATGCTCTAGTTTGACGAAAACACAATACTTAATACTTTTGAAGCAAAATTTCAAGTAATTTTTTGAGAAGTTGTATAAAAGTCAGAGGTTTCGTAAGTATTGATAAAGTGGCTTAATTCCAAACAGTCACAATATCATATACAATCTTACACTATGCCTGTGCTTCTACTTTAATTAATGTAATACAGGTTTTTGTTTAGAAAACCACAGCTTTTAGAACAGCAAATATTACCGACACGACCCATCTGTGCATTCTGAAGCACATGGCTTTGCTTTGTGCAGTCGAAGAGGATGATCCTTTTGGAATGGTTTGAAGTTGTTTGGCAACCCTCTTAGATGTGACAGTTGTCTGCTTCCTCTTGTGGCATCTCTCTGCTGTGAAAAAAGACAAGGAGCCAAACAAAATCACACTGCAGCCCTTTGAAAGAAAGCTGCAGAGGCAAAGAGCGTCTGTGTTCCGAGCTACACACACACACACGCACACGCACACACAGCTTTATTTTTCAGTTGTCACGATGGTTGCTTCTTCACTGTACAAGCACCACACATTTCTGCAGCCAAACATGATTTATATTGCCAAGACAGATACTATAAAGTGAAGCTGAACATGGCAAGCATTGAAAGAGTTTGTGTGTTTGCAAATGATTACCTGTCATAATGTGTTTCTCAATGTCTTTTTTTCCCTCCAAATTATCATAAAAAACACAAGGTTAGAAAGGAAATTTTGCTTCTTAGTCTAAAAATGATAATTTTAACCAGGAAGCTAGAAGGAATGTGATGAATTTCACAGTGCAAGAACTGAGTCATGATGAAATCCCAAACTGAACGTTCAAAATCGTATTTTCAAGGACAGGTGGTTGTTGTTTAGTCGCTAAGTTGTGTCTGACTCTGCGACCCCATGGACTGTAGCCCACCAGGCTCCTCTGTCCCTGGGATTCTCCAGGCAAGAATACTGGAGTGGATTGCCATTTCCCTCTCCAGGGGATTTCCCGAACCAGGGATTGAACCAGCGTCCCCTGCATTGTCAGGCGGGTTCTGAAATTGTGCTTCTTAGTCTGAGAACTTACCATTTTAACCAAGAAGCTAGAAAAGACGTGATGAATTTTGCACTGCAAGAACTGAATCATAATGCAATCCCAAATTCAACGTTCAAAATCTTTTATCAAGGAAAAGACTTGTATTCAAATATCTAATCCTGTTGAACTTTTTCAAAAAGATTACTCAGTGACTGAAAATCATTCAAATACTGATTGCTTCCCCCTAAACAACCTTACAAAATTCCTTTTAGTGGTTGAAGTAACTGGTGACATTGGCTTGTTTTCAGCAGTATAAATAAAGGACGTGCATGTATTTGTGTATCTTGATAAAGTTGTGTCTCTTCAGAATTCTGGCAGACTCATAATGCTTGAAGCAACTCACAGTGGCCTACAGACATCATCCCTTCTTTGGAGTGAGTCTTTAATAGCAATCCGTACCTGGGAAAAGTTCATGTTATTTGTGTGCAGGATCTGGGAATGATTTTACACCTTCATTAAGATCCTCGGAGGTAGATACACAGGGCTTCCCAGGTGGCCAAGTGGTAAAGCACCCTCCTGCCAATACAGCAGACTCCAGAGACGTGGGTTGGATCTCTGGGTTGGGAAGATCCTCTGAAGTAGGAAATGGCAACCCACTCCAGTATTCTTGCCTGGGGAACCCCATGGACAGAGGAGCCTGGTGGGCTACATTTCACAGGGGTCACAAACAGTCTGACACGACTGAGCATCTGAGCACGCATGCATGAGGCAGGTAATGCATTGCTTCTTAGTTGGCTTAATTGACCTGATCTTCTCTAAGCATGAATCAACAGCTAAGGTAGAAAAAGAACTGGTGTTCCAAATACTGGTTTAAGGCCAACCAGTCACCATGATTGGCATAAGGTGATGTGATTGGTGTGTGGAAACACTATCTATGTGGATCCACCGTAGGCTCTGTTATCCTGCAACAGGGATTCCCTGTCTTTGTTCATATTGTTAACTGTGCCTGTATCAGACTTTGACTCTGTGTCACTTCACTTCTAAGTGGATTTATGTGTTTCACCACAGCCTTCTTATGATCAATTTACATTTTTGTAGATACTTTGTTGTTCAAAAGCATCTATTTATACCCAACTTTATTCCATAAAGGACTTAAGAAAGTGATGAACTGAATAGTTAAGAGAGATTCACATGAAGGCCAAGGACATGCCCCTGCTGATGCTAAAGCCCTTATGAATTTAATTATGGTTGTCGCCCCCACCCTCCCAAAAAATTGATAGGGAAAAAAAAATACATACTTTTTTTTAGGATGGTCTCAAATTTTTTAAATACTGTAAACTAATTTATAGAAGGTGTTGGCCCATCTCTGTGCCAAGGAAAGACTAAAAGCATCAATTTTCTCTTCTCACATTCTTAGCCTTCACTTTCCTTTTCCCTGAGTCACTTTTTAGTCACCTCCAAATTTCTGAAAATTCTCAACTTTTGCTTTCGGTGTCTTCACTATCTCCTTGTCTAAATGTGCAATTACAGTTTCTTCATACTGGATCACTTGATGTTGTCCAACAGATCATGATGTTCTGTCCTTTTTTTTTTCCTCTCTAAGCTCAATTACAGATAGTTCTGATTGCTATGTCTTTAGTCACAGCCTTTTTTTCTGTATATTCCAAGTTGTTAATCCCATCAGTGTGATCTCATTTAAGACATATTTTTCTTCTTCATACTTTTCATTTGGGATTTTTAACATTCATTTCTCTCCTCCTCATGGTCATATTTTCCTCTGCTTCCTTTAGCATTTTGAGCATATTTGTAATAATAGCTAAACAGTCTTGTCTGTTAATTTCATCATGTTTTTTCATTTCTGGATATTTATTTTTCTCCTGTTTATGATTTTTTTGGCTTTTTTGCACACCTGAAAATTTTTAAATTAGATTCCAGACATTGTAATTTTATGTTGTTAGGTGCTGGATTTTGTAGTATTTTCTTAAAGAATGCTGGAACTCATATAGGCAAGCAGTTAAGTTACTTGGGATTTAACTGAACCTTTTGAGGTTTGTTTTTAAGTCTTTCTGGTAGGGTCCAGAGTGGTTGTAATTCTAGGATTAAAGCCTCAACTATGATAGCAATAGTCTTCTAAGGGCTCACCCAGATTTCCCATGTGTTATGAGGTCTCTCCACTCTGTCTGGTGGGAATGCAAACTATCCCAACTCTGTGAGTTTTGGGAATTGTGAAGTCCACATGTGTACATGTGAGGAGAGGATCGAATAACTTAGGCATGTCTCAGGATCTCTCTCTGCAGCCCACTTCTCTCCAGCATTCTGCCCTGCAAACTCTTCACCTCCCTAAACTATGATTTCTGTCTCTCCAATTTATTAAGACTTCTAGGCTTCATTTACTATTTCTCCCTGGTGCTGTAGTCCCAAACCCTACAGGTAACGAGGTGGGCCAGATCTGTCTTTGTGTCCCTTCTTACTGGGATCAAAGCCATGCACCGTTTATGTCCCTGTGTCAGGAAACGTCTGTTTCTTTCTCTGGCTTTCTGGTTGCTTAGTTCAGTTTCCATACCAGTTAATCCTTCAAGTGGGGAACTGAGTGTCAGGTTAGTTAGACAGTTTACCTGCTCTATGTAATCTCCAGAACTATTCCATAAGATAGATACTAATGCCATCTTTATTTTATAAGTAAGGACACCGACTCTGAGAAAGTTTGACCTGCCTTCCCAAAATCACTGATCTGATAAATGGCAAGTCAAGATTCTAGCTTAGCATTATTTGATTCAAAGCCTGTGCAACACAATTATATTCTTAAGATATCGCAGTGTGATGTCCAAATTGATTATAAATGGATTCATTTATTTTTAAAAAATGAAACTCATTTGAAACTGAAGGCTTATAAAAATTATTGTCTTCTGATAATTATTTACTGTATTCTTTTGGAATAGCTTGTGTATTATACTTAAAATTTCATCAAAAAATGAAGCACTTGACAGAGAAATCCTTCACTATCCATATTCACTGTCTCCTCCTCTCTACACAACTCCACCCACTTGCTTAATAGCATTTTATTTCACTATTTTTTAATTTTAATATATTTATATACACAGTAGACATTTTAATAACTTTTGAAATTATCTGTGTGGTTACATGAAGTGGCCTCCACCATGTTTCATAGTCAAAGAGCAAAAACCAATCTATTCAAGCTCTTGACTTGAGTTTTTTCACCCTGTGTTCCTGTTCTGTTCAGTTCAGTTGTCGGTCAGTCGTGTCTGACTCTTTGCAACCCCATGAACTGCAGCACGCCAGGCCTCCCTGTCCATCACCAACTCTCAAACTCTTGTCCATCAAGTCGGTGATGCCATCCAACCATCTCATCCTCTGTTGTCCCCTTTTCCTCCTTCCCTCAATCTTTCCCAGCATCAGGGTATTTTCAAATGAGTCAGTTCTTCGCATCAGGTGGCCAAAATATTGGAGTTTCAGCTTCAACATCAGTTCTTCAAATGAACACACAGGACTGATCTCCTTTAGGATGGACTGGTTGGATCTCCTTGCAGTCCAAGGGACTCTCAAGAGTCTTCTCCAACACCACAGTTCAAAAGCATCAATTCTTCAGTGCTCAGCCTTATTTATAGTCCAAGTCTGACATCCATACATGACCACTGGAAAAACCATAGCCTTGACTAGATGGACCTTTGTTGACAAGGTAATGTCTCTGCTTTTTAATATGCTATCTAGGTTGGTCATAACTTTCCTTCAAGGAGTAAGCGTCTTTTAATTTCATGGCTGCAGTCACCATCTGCAGTGATTTTGGAGCCCAAAACAATAAAGTCAGCCACTGTTTCCACATATATTTGCCCTAAAGTGATGGGACTGGATGCCATGATCTTAGTTTTCTGAATGTTGAGCTTTAAGCCAACTTTTTCACTGTCCTCTTTCACTTTCATCAAGAGGCCTTTTAGTTTCTCTTCACTTTCTGCCATAAGGGTGGTGTCATCTGCATATCTGAAGCTATTGATATTTCTCTGGGCAATCTTGATTCCAGCTTGTGCTTCTTCCAGCCCAGGGTTTCTCGTGGTGTACTCTGCATATAAGTTAAATAAGTCAGGTTGACAATATACAGCCTTGACATACTCTTTTTTCTATTTGGAACCAATCTGTTGTTCCATGTCCAGCTCTAACTGTTGCTTCCTGACCTGCATACAGTAGTTAAAGCTAAAACCAGGAATTCAGCTGATCATGACAAAGAGGAGGATGTAGTTGATGACGGAGCCTACCGTTTAATCAGCATTTCATAGATGTCATCGTTTGTCGTCTTCTCAACAGTCCTATGAGATGTAGTCCTCATTTTGCAAATAAAAAAACTTAAGCCAAGGAAAGTTAATTAACTTACCCTAAATTGCATACTGAGAAATTCCAGAGTCTAAATTTAAACTCATAACTGACAGCTTAGAAACCAAGAAATATTGCTTTGTAGTGTATCACCCAGTAGTTGAGGAGTTTGGAATTAACAGATACACACTACTATGTGTAAAATAGATAAACAGTAAGGACCTCCTGTATAGCATAAGGAACTATATTCAATATCTTATAACAACCTTTATAATGGAAAAGAATCTGGAAAAGATATATATATATATATATATTTTTTTCTTTATGTTACTGAATCATTTTGCAATATACCTGAAACTAACACAACACTATAGAAAACTATATTGCAATAAAAAATAATTAAATACTTTCAAAATTTCATCACTAAATAACTAGGTTATATTTGAACAGCTACTTTTAAAGTTTTCCTTACAAGTAAATTCCATTAAAGGGAAAATAGAGGTTTTTGACTGCATGTTCATGGTCCTTCATATAATTATAAATATTTTTAATTATACAACTTATGTGTTATATAATGTACAGTATTTATTAATCATATGTTTTTAAATAGTTCAATTATGTTTTCATCACTTGGAAGATAGCAGTATTTCTCAGTGACAGTCACTCACTAAGGACCTGACTCTATTTCCTAAGCAAATTTTATTTCATTTACTTCTCAGCTATGTTGGGTCACATTTCAGGCTTTGCACACACAGCTTAAAAATTAGTTTAGGAAATCACAATGGAATATTACTCAGCCATTAAGAAAATATCTGAATGAGTTCTAATGAGGTGGATGAAACTGGAGCCTATTATACAGAGTGAAGTAAATCAGAAAGAAAAACACCAATACAGTATACTAATGCATATATATGGAATTTAGAAAGATGGTAACAATAACCCTGTATGCAAGACAGTAAAAGAGACACAGATGTATATACAACAGTCCTTTGGACTCTGTGGGGGAAGGCGAGGGTGCGATGATTTGAGAGAATAGCAGTGAAACATGTATATTACCATATGTGAAACAGATCGCCAGTCCAGGTTCAATGCATGAGACAGGGTGCTTGGGGCTGGTGCGCTGGGATGACCCAGAGGGATGGGATGGGGAGCGAGGTGGGAGGGGGGTTCAGGATGGGTTACACTTGTACACCCATGGCTGATTCATGTCAATGTATGGCAAAACCACTACAATATTGTAAAGTAATTAGCCTCCAATTAAAATAAATTTTAAAAAAAGAGGAAATCAGACAAGAAAAAATCAGATTATAACAATGTAGAATAGTTTTCTTTCCTAAACACATGTAGAAAGTTCTGTGGGGATTTGGTACCGAGAGTAGACCAGATGGGGAATTGGACAAGGCTTCATGGAGGAGACCGGTCTTCTAAGTAACAGTTGGATTTTGAGTGATTTTGTATACAGTGTGACTACATCAACTCCCGCCTTGCAATCGGTCTTTGTTGATCTTAATGTGAGTTTTATTTCGATCTCCAAATACATTATTTTGGAGTCCCAAGGAGCTCCTTTCTTTTGTGATCAGAACGACCAGTGACGTCAGGGAAGGGGCCTGACCTCCCCTTCTGCTGCCACCTCTTGCTTCAGCCTTTCGCCTTTCCCAGAGGTCCTTCTGGGACCTCCTGTCATCTCCAGATGCTGGGTCACATGCAGCCTCCACTGGGGTGGGTGTCAGGGTAAGAGAAGATGGCTTCTCAGCACTCCAGCGGACTCTCTTAAGAAAACGTTTGTGATTTTTTAAAAAAATATTTGAGCCTCAATTCATGATTAAAAAGGCTTTTTTTATTCTTTCTATTGTCTCTGTAAGTCTGTGGGCATTTATAGAAATCATATATATATAATTTTTATATTTCATATATATATATAATGTATAATAGTTATATGTTTTACATATTCATAAAACATATATATATATGTTTGAGATGAAGTTTAAGTATGCCCCCTCCAACTTCCTTAATGTATAGGATCTAATTCAATGTCTTTTAGATCCTAGATTGACTTTTAAAAAATTTACAGTTCTGACAACCAATTTAAAGTAAAAGTTAAAATTACTTAGCACTTTTTATCAACAAATTTTTGTTATTCCTAAAAAACTAGTATACTTTAGGAAGTAAGTAGAATGTCCTTATGCAAAATATGGTAGTATTGACATGTCCTAAGTAAAGTAGGATGCACTCTGAGTTGTTTACCCTGTTACAAAAGGTTTTTGTCATAATAGCACATGCATATTTCTTATTATGTGTTGTAGCAATAATCTAGTGGTTACAGTGTCAGTATGAACATTTTTTATTGAAGCACAGTTTTTTAGGTGAAAATAGCTCTGTTCTAATAATGGGCGATAATCTTTGGTTTTTAGCAGTACTACCATAGGGTCGTTATTGTAATTACTCACCAGGAGAATGAGCTGGCATCTACCCTTTCTTTTTGGCACTGCCTGCCTCCATTAAAAGCATTTTCCAATCAATTCTCAAGGCTGCTGTCAACCTTTCTTTTCATTTTTGGCTTTTACCTCAAAGCTGCTTTCATTCTAAAGAGAGCAGATCCAAATCCTCACTCTTTGCTTCAAAACCTTTAACCGGATCATCCAAGATTTTTCACCTTCCTTCTGCCTTCATGTGTTTCTGTTCAGACATTCTAGTTAAATACTTTCATGTCCTTTAGGTGTCTAGGTCCATTCACTCTACCACTCTCTTCAGAAACTTCTCCTGGCCACCCTTCTGACTCAGAAGTGGTCTGTGCATGCATCCAGCCAATACTTGAAGCTCTCTCCAATATCTAAATTATGCAACAGTCAAAGCAACCAACTAACAAAAGCCATGCCATTGAACTAAAAGGGATTTGGAAATTTGGCCTTTCGTCCAATTCTAGTACTCTCTTTGTTCCTCTGAATATAACCTTGCCTTATTTAGACATAACATAGGCATGACTTTATGGAAACTGTGTGTCTGTATCCTTGTATGGGGGCTTCCCTGGTAGCTCAGTGGGTAAAGAATCTGCCTGCAATGCAGAATACCCCAGTTCAATTCCTGGTCACAGAGATCTGCTGGAGAAGGGACAGGCTACCCACTCCAATACTCCGGGGCTTCCCTAGTAGCTCAGATGGTAAAGAATCCGCCTGTGATGCAGGACCCCTGGGTTCTGACCCTGGGTTGGGCAGATTCTCTGGAGAAGGGAGCGGCTACCCTCTCCAGTATCCATATCTGGATGAATTTCCCTTTTAGAGTTCAGTGGAGCAGGAATTTCTACTCAGAACTGCCAATTTGGGTGATGTCTGGGGCAAGCCTACCTCCTTTACCAATGTAACTGTGTTAAATGTGGTAAGACCCACATACAGACTTCTGTAACAAATAGTTTAACATGTTGCTGCATCATCTTCATTAGTACACAACTTTGCTATATCTTTCAATTTATTAATATATGGCTTCCCAGATGGTGCTAGTGGTAATCCACCTGCCAGTTCAGGAGACGCAAGAGACTTGGGTTCTATCCCTTGGTCAGGAAGATCCCCTATGGATGTGACCCACCACGGTCTGTCTAGGCACACATTCTATCCCCAGCTTTCCCGTAATGCTCTCACCAAGCGGGATTCCAGAGGTTGGTAGGACAAATGGACTGTTGTCTCCTCTGTCCTTTTGACCTTTCCTCAGTTCTGGTTGATGGCAGCTTGTGAGTTCTGCATTCCTTACCAGGATATCCAGTTTAAGCTAGCTCATGCAAGTGGTTACTTGGTGCCTGTCCAGGGTGGGCAGTTTCAGTCAGGAGTTCCCCTAACAACTGCACACGTCCTTAGCTCAGACATGGAGGTGATCAAAGATCCATGTCCATCAGGGGATGTTTGTCGAGACACCCAATTAAAATGGTCTGTTCTTATGCATCTCTTGATTGCTGCTAACAGTTTCATTATTTCTGCAGTATATCTCCTCAGTGATCATTACATTTGAGCCTCACATACAAGATAAGATAGCTATTATTTCCATCTTTCAGATAGAACCACTGCATCTCAGAAAAAATCACAAATGTATGCAAGGTCGTATTAGTATTATTAATACGAAGTTATAACTGTAGAGTGGTTTGTATAGGGTGTCTTGTTACCTCCTGTGTCCGCCTGACTTAAGCTTTGAGGTGAGAGTTGTATTCGTTCTGTTTATCAAATTATTTTTGCATCAGCCACTCATCAGGCACCAGATAGATGCTGCTGATGTTAGGTGTGTAAATGGTGCTCTCCGCCCTCAGGGGCATCTGTGTTTAGAGGCTTGGACTGGCTTTGCGCATGTTCTGAGTCAAGCCAATCCTCATGACCTGGCATGTGAGCTCTGCAATCTGACACTGGAGTGGTTTTTTCCAGTCTTTTCACTGTTTCACTTCAGCTACCTCTCCGTAGAATCAGTCACTTTCAGAATCATTTGGATCCCACATGCATATGTGAAAGTCTCTCAGTCATGTCCAACTCTTTGCAATCCCATGAACTGTAGCCTGCCAGGCTCCTCAGTCCGTGGACTTCTCCAGGCAAGAGTACTGGAGTGGGTTGCCAATTCCTTCTCCAGGGGATCTTCCCGACCCAGAGATTGAACCCGGGTCTCATGCAATGCAAGCGTATTCTTTTCTCCCCTCTATATGTCAACTCCTCCCCATCTTCAAGGCTTAGCTTAAGTCTAATTTTTTTCTAATGTTTTATCTGTGAGCTGTCGTAGCATGTTATCTACAAGCCTTTTGTGTTCAGCTCACTTATCACAACTGTCAGAGATGCTGGTGTCCATTCTTCACTCCCCCACTGACTATGATGTCATTGAAGGAATATACTAGGGCTTAAGCATCCTTGCTAACCCCATATAAGACCCTGCATGTAGTAGGTTCTCCCCAAGTATTTGTTGAGTGTATAACAAATTAATCTGGTGTAGGAAATGGCAACCTACTCCAATATCCTTGCCTGCAAAATTCTGTGGGCAGAGGATCCTAGCAGACTACAGTCCATGGGTTTGCAAAGAGTCAGATATGACTGAGCGACTGAGCACAAACGCACATGGATAAATTAATAGATAGTTTAAAATTAGCCTATTTCTTTAGGTCTTTATTATAAGATTAGAGTGGAAAAAAGCGATATTTTCATATCCAAACATATTAAATATCTTTGGAAAAATTGAGTCTTATTTCTAAGTAACAGCATATATTTTCACCTACTGGCTTTTTAAAATTAAAATAATCATTTTCCCCTCCAGGTATCAAGAAAGTAGCTCAAGGGACTGCAGAACTTACAGACACAAAGAAAGATTTATAGACACATTATTTCATTCTTGGATCTTATTTCAACTGCTACCCAAATAGCTTTGTTAATTCAGTACCAAACCTCTTCTACATCCTTAGCAGTCCAAAGGGAAATTGAGTTGCTAATATAAACCAAGGTAATAAATATTACTTTTCACTGTGTGTCAAATTTTTACAGAAACCAAGAAGTGTTTCCTATGAAACAATATGAAAGAAGGAGCGTTTGTACAATTAAAATGAATTTTTGGCCATTAGTACATTCTCATAGATTCCGGTTTGTATTTTAGATGTTATTTGATTTGTAACCACATTCTCTTTCTCAGTCGAGGCTATGGGTTACAGTGTGTGATAAGGTGCTGCTCGTAAGGTTCCCATGTATATACTGCCTAGTACCTCATAGAGTCTCAGTGAATGAATATTGAGGTGAACCTGTAAAAGTTTGTCTAAGGTCCCATGTGCTAAAGACAGAGTGTGCCATGGTTGAAGCAGCTGCCTTGTAATTAATGAATGCTTTAAAGTGGAAGTTTTAGGAAAGAGGCGGATTTTGAAATAGAAATGATTGTGAATGAAATGTAACCTTCAGGAAAAATATTATGAATCAGTCACCCAAGAGCAAAAAGAGACTTTTTTTTCCCCCAGCTGTTTAGAAGACTTTCTAAATAATAAGCATTTCAGCATAATCATTTATTATCATCATCATCAGTGCCTATTTGGTGAGAATCTACTATGTATTAGACACCTACAGATGCTTTTTATAATCTTATACAACCTTATGACAAAAGTATTATCATCTTCATTTTGTGGATGAGAAAACTTAAGACCTTGAGATGTTGGGTAGCTTCTGCTTTAACATTTGCTAGTTTCATAAAAACTTTTGATCAGCCACTGTATCATGCAACCCTTTAGATTGTTCTGGAAAAATTAAACACCAGTTGAGTATGCATTTTAATGCATCTAGTTACCTTTCAAGCTAATTAGGGACCATTTGAAAGGGGTTTCAATGATCTTTTCCAAGTTTTCTCCAGATACCTTTCCTCATTATGATATATCTAGCATAAATGCACAACTGAAAAAGCCGTGTGTGATTACCGTAAAGTGTGAGATGCCATGGTTATCTGGTGCTATGGCTGAGAGATGCTCTCTATGACTGTCTTCACCCCAAAGCTGACTTACTCTTTGCCAAGCATATGATCTAGGTGTTATTCTTTTATTTTTTTTTTTCATTTTTTTTTTACCATTTATTTTTATTAGTTGGAGGCTAATTACTTTACAATATTGTAGTGGGTTTTGCCATACAATTATTCCCCATCCCGATCCCCCCTCCCACCTCCCTCTCCACCTGATTCCTTTGGGTCTTCCCAGTGCACCAGGCCCGAGCACTTGTCTCATGCATCTAACCTGGGCTGGTGATCTGTTTCACCCTAAATAATATAAATGTTTCGATGCTGTTCTCTCGAAACATCCCACCCTCGCCTTCTCCCACAGAGTCCAAAAGTCTGTTCTGTACATCTGTGTCTCTTTTTCTGTTTTGCATATAGGGTTATTGTTACCATCTTTCTAAATTCCATATATATACATTAGTATACTGTATTGGTCTTTATCTTTCTGGCTTACTTCACTCTGTATAATGGGCTCCAGTTTCATCCATCTCATTAGAACTGATTCAAATGAATTCTTTTTAATGGCTGAGTAATATTCCACGGTGTATATATACCACAGCTTCCTTATCCATTCATCTGCTGATGGACATCTAGGTTGCTTCCATGTCCTGGCTATTATAAACAGTGCTACGATGAACATTGGGGTGCACGTGTTTCTTTCAGATCTGGTTTCCTCAGTGTATATGCCCAGAAGTGGGATTGCTGGGTCATATGGCAGTTCTATTTCCAGCTTTTTAAGAAATCTCCACACTGTTCTCCATAGTGGCTGTACTAGTTTGCATTCCCACCACCAGTGTAAGAGGGTTCCCTTTTCTCCACACCCTCTCCAGCATTTATTGCTTGTAGACTTTTGGATAGCAGCCATCCTGACTGGCGTGTAATGGTACCTCGTTGTGGTTTTGATTTGCATTTCTCTGATAATGAATGATGTTGAGCATCTTTTCATGTGTTTGTTAGCCATCTGTATGTCTTCTTTGGAGAAATATCTGTTTAGTTCTTTGGCCCATTTTTTGATTGGGTCATTTATTTTTCTGGAATTGAGCTTCAGGAGTTGCTTGTATATTTTTGAGATTAATCCTTTGTCTGTTGCTTCGTTTGCTATTATTTTCTCCCAATCTGAGGGTTGTCTTTCCACCTTGCTTATAGTTTCCTTTGTTGTGCAAAAGCTTTTACATTTCATTAGGTCCCATTTGTTTATTTTTGCTTTTATTTCCAATATTCTGGGAGGTGGGTCATAGAGGATCCTGCTGTGATTTATGTCGGAGAGTGTTGTGCCTATGTTCTCCTCTAGGAGTTTTATAGTTTCTGGTCTTACATTTAGATCTTTAATCCATTTTGAGTTTATTTTTGTTTATGATGTTAGAAAGTGTTCTAGTTTCATTCTTTTACAAGTGGTTGACCAGTTTTCCCAGCACCACTTGTTAAAGAGGTGGTCTTTTTTCCATTGTATATCCTTGCCTCCTTTGTTGAAGATAAGGTGTTCATAGGTTCCTGGATTTATCTCTGGGCTTTCTATTCTGTTCCATTGATCTATATCTCTGTCTTTGTGCCAGTACCATACTGTCTTGATGACTGTGGCTTTGTAGTAGAGTCTGAAGTCAGGCAGGTTGATTCCTCCAGTTCCATTCTTCTTTCTCAAGATTACTTTGGCTATTCGAAGTTTTTTGTATTTCCATACAAATTGTGAACTTATTTGTTCTAGTTCTGTGAAAAATACCATTGGTAGCTTGATAGGGATTGCATTGAATCTATAGATTGCTTTGGGTAGTATAGCCATTTTGAAAATATTGATTCTTCCAATCCATGAACACAGTATATTTCTCCATCTATTTGTGTCCTCTTTGATTTCTTTCATCAGTGTTTTATAGTTTTCTATCTACAGGTCCTGTAGTTTTCTTTTTTTGTGGCATCTTTGTCTGGTTTTGGAATTAGGGTGATTGTGGCCTCCTAGAATGAGTTTGTAAGTTTACCTTCTTCTGCAATTTTCTGGAAGAGTTTGAGTAAGATAAGTGTTCACTTTTCTCTAAATTTTTGGTAGAATTCAGCTGTGAAGCCATCTGGTCCTGGGCTTTTGTTTGCTGGAAGATTTCTGATTACAGTTTTGATTTCCTTGCTTGTGATGGGTCTGTTAAGATCTTCTATTTTTTCCTGGTTCAGTTTTGGAAAGTTATACTTTTCTAAGAATTTGTCCATTTCTTCCAAGTTGTCCATTTTATTGGCATAGAGCTGCTGGTAGTAGTCTCTTATGATGCTTTGTATTTCAGTGTTGTCTGTTTTGCTCTCTCCATTTTCATTTCTGATTTTGTTAATTTGGTTCTTCTCCCTTTGTTTCTTAATGAGTCTTGCTAATGGTTTGTCAGTTTTGTTTATTTTTTCAAAAAACCAGCTTTTAGCTGTTTTGATTTTTGCTATAGTCTCTTTAGTTTCTTTTGCATTTATTTCTTCCCTAATTTTTAAGATTTCTTTCCTTCTACTAACCCTGGGGTTCTTCATTTCTTCCTTCTCTAGTTGCTTTAGGTGTAGAGTTAGGTTATTCATTTGACTTTTTCTTGTTTCTTGAGGTAGGCCTGTAATGCTATGAACCTTCCCCTTAGCATTGCTTTTACAGTGTCCCATAGGTTTGGGGTTGTTGTGTTTTCATTTTCATTCATTTCTATGCATATTTTGATTTCTTTTTTTAATTTCTTCTATGATTTGTTGGTTATTCAGAAGTGTGTTATTTAGCCTCCATATGTTTGAATTTTTAATAATTTTTTTCCTGTAATTGAGAAGTAATTGAGATCTAATCTTACTGCACTGTGGTCAGAAAAGATGACTGGAATGATTTCAATTTTTTTGAATTTACCAAGACTAGATTTATGGCCCAGGATGTGATCTATTCTGGAGAATGTTCTGTGTGTACTTGAGAAAAAGGTGAAATTGATTGTTTTGGGGTGAAATGTCCTATAGATAGCAGTTAGGCCTAGCTGGTCCATTGTGTCATTTAAAGTTTGTGTTTCCTTGTTAATTTTCTGTTTAGTTGATCTATCCATAGTTGTGAGTAGGGTATTAAAGTCTCCCACTATTATTGTGTTACTATTAATTTTTTCTTTCATACTCGTTAGCATTTGCCTTACATATTGCAGTGCTCCTATGTTGGGTGCATATATATTTATAATTGTTATATCTTCTTCTTGGATTGATCCTTTGATCATTATGTAGTGTCCTTCTTTGTCTCTCTTCACAGCCTTTATTTGAAAGTCTATTTTATCTGATATGAGTATTGCGACTCCTGCTTTCTCTTGGTCTCCGTTTGCGTGGAATATTTTTTTCCAGCCCTTCACTTTTAGTCTGTATGTGTCCCTTGCTTTGAGGTGGGTCTCCTGTAGACAGCATATATAGGGGTCTTGCTTTTGTATCCATTCAGCCAGCCTTTGTCTTTTGGTTGGGGCATTCAATCCATTTACATTTAAGGTAATTATTGATAGGTATGGTCCTGTTGCCATTTATTTTGTTGTTTGGGGTTCATGTTTATACCACCTTTCTGTGTTTCCTGTCTAGAGAAGATCCTTTAGTATTTGTTGAAGAGCTGGTTTGGTGGTGCTGAATTCTCTCAGCTTTTGCTTATCTGTAAAGCTTTTGAGTTCTCCTTCATATCTGAATGAGATCCTTGCTGGGTAGAGTAATCTAGGTTGTAGGTTATTCTCTTTCATTACTTTAAGTATGTCCTGCCATTCCCTTCTGGCCTGAAGGGTTTCTATTGATAGATCAGCTGTTATGGGAATCCCTTTGTGTGTTATTTGTTGTTTCTCCCTTGCTGCTTTTAATATTTGTTCTTTGTGTTTGATCTTTGTTAATTTGATTAATATGTGTCTTGGGGTGTTTCGCCTTGGGTTTATCCTGTTTGGGACTCTCTGGGTTTCTTGGACTTGGGTGGCTATTTCCTCCCCCATTTTAGGGAAGTTTTCAGCTATTATCTCCTCAAGTATCTTCTCATGGCCTTTCTTTTTGTCTTCTTCTTCTGGGACTCCTATGATTCGAATGTTGGGGCGTTTCACATTGTCCCAGAGGTCCCTGAGGTTGTCCTCATTTTTTTTGATTCTTTTTTCTTTTTTCCTCTCTGCTTCATTTATTTCCACCATTTTATCTTCTAACTCACTTATCCTATCTTCTGTCTCTGTTATTCTACTCATGGTTCCCTCCAGACTGTTTTTGATCTCATTTATTTCATTATTAATTTTTAATCGACTTTTTTTAATTTCTTCTAGGTCCTTGTTAAACATTTCTTGCATCTTCTCAATCTTTGTCTCCAGGCTATTTATTTGTAACTCCATTTTGTTTTCAAGATTTTGGATCATTTTTATTATCATTATTCTAAATTCTTTTTCAGGTAGATTCCCTATTTCCTCCTCTTTTGTTTGACTTGGTGGGCATTTTTCATGTTCCTTTGCCTGTTAGGTATTTCTCTGCCTTTTCATATTGTTCTTTTCAGATTTCTGTGTCTGGAGTGGGCTTTCTGTATTCTGGTGGTCTGTGGTTTCTTTTTAATGTGGAGGTTTCACCCAGTGGGTGGGGTTGGACGATTGACTTGTCAAGGTTTCCTGGTTAGGGAAGCTTGCGTTGGTGTTCTGGTGCGTGGAACTGGATTTCTTCTCTCTGGAGTGCAATGGAGTGTCCAGTAATGAGTTTTGAAATAGGTCTATGTGTTATGTGTGACTTTGGGCAGCCTGTAAGTTGATGCTCAGGACTATGTTCCTGCGTTGCTGGAGAATTTGTGTGGTATGTCTTGCTCTGAAACTTACTGGCTCTTGGGTGGTGGTTGGTTTCAGTGTAGGTATGGAGGCTTTTGGACGGTCTCTTATTACTTAATGTTCCGTGTAGTCAGGAGTTTTCTGGTGTTCTCAGGTTTGGGGATTAAGTCTGCTGCCTCTGGATTTCAGTTTTATTCTTCCAGTAGTCTCAAGACTTCTCCAACTATACAGCACTGATAATAAAACTTCTAGGTTAATGGTGAAAAGATTCTCCACTGTGAGGGACACCCAGAGAGGTTCAAAGAGTTACATGAAAAGGAGGAGAGGGAGGAAGGAGATAGAGGTGAGCAGGAGGAGAAAAAGGGGGACTCAAGAGGAGAGAGGCAGATCTACGCAGTTGTCTGTTCCCAGAGTGGTCTCCGTAGCCCAGACACCCACAGAGATTCACAGAATTGGATTGGGAAGAGAAGGTGGAGGGAGGAAATAGAGGTGATGTGAGGGAGAAAAGGGAGAGTCAAAAGTGGGAGAGAGTAATCAACACACTCCTGAATAGAAATGGGTGCTGAATATTGGATTCTTAAATGTCCAATTTTGATATCAAATGCTGAAAAACAAAGATTAAAAGTCTAGTGTAGAGGTTAGACTCTTAAAAATACAATATTAAAAAGAAAAATAAAAACACAAAAAATTTTAGAAATATATGAAGTTTGGTTTAAAAATAGGGCGTCTTTTTTTTTTGCAAGGTTATAGTGAAATGAAAATGAAAATTAAGGAGTAATAGAGGACTTTAAAAGAAAACAAGAGAAAAAAAAAGAAAAAAAATAGGTGTTATTCTTATACCATGAAAATCCATAGCCTCAGTGCATTATCTTCCATCAAGTACAATATATCTCTGGGCTATAGGATCTTTTGAAAACACAAACATTTGCCAAACAAGAACAATTTAATGGTATAATATGATTGCTTACTACCATTCACTTCAAATTTTCATTTACTAATTCCGCATGTATTGCTATTGTCAGTCACTAAGTCATGTCCAATTCTTTGCGACCCCATGGACTGCAACACGCCAGGCTTCCCTCTCCTTCACTGTCTCCCGGAGTTTGCTCACTCATATCCATTGAGTCAGTGATGGTATCCATCCATCTCATCCTCTGTTGCCCACTTCTCCTCTTGCCCTCAATCTTTCCCAGCATCGGGGTCCTTTACAGTGAGTCAGCTCTTCACATCAGGCGGTCAAAGTACTGGAACTCCAGCGTCAGCATTAGTCCTCTCAATGAATATTCAGGGTTGATTTCCTTTAGGATTGACTCCTTTGATCTCTCTGGTATCCAAGGGACTGAGTCATCTCCAGCTCCACAATTTGAATGTATGTTTGTTTATTTTTTCTTTTCCTATTGTTTGCTATACCCTGTGGTGGTGCTGGCACTGCTGCTGTGAACTAAAGGGATATGATATTCACACTTTAGCGCAGGAGATAATCAATAACCGCTGCAGTAAAGCTGGGCGACGGAAAGTAGAATTCCGGAGGAGTTCAGAGCAGGAGACACTGAAGGGGTTTTGGTAGCTAGAAGTCACACTAACGATGAAACATTTCACTCGGGTTAGGTATCTCCACAGGAGACGCAGGGCTGCGGGGTAAAGAAATCATATGCCACACAGAGGTAACAGTATGAAGAAATGAGGAAAAAATATAGTGCTTTCAAGGAATTGAAAAATTCTGCCATAATTGCATCACAGAGAGTGAGGGAGGAATTACTGTAAAATGGAGACAAGAATAGAGAGTTATTTCCAGGGGCAAATTAAGATTGACAAACAATATTTTCATTGTTTATAAGTAAACTAGTAGAGATACTTATCAAAGACAATGGGATCCAAATAGAGACACAGGGTGGAAAGAATTATCTTAATTTGCTTTTTTTTTTAAGTGAAAGATTTTTTAAATGCAGTGGTTTATTCAAAGAAGTTATAAAAGTTGTTATAATTTCCAGGTGGAGTATTGAATGCAACTGGTTTCCCTGTGACTCTCAATTGAGGATACGTATTTTATTTTAATGTTTCTCTCGGAACCCTCACTTCTTTCACCACTGCACTTTCCATGGCCATACCTACTCTACTTTGTGATGTAAAGCTACGCTCTGTGGTTCTCATTTTCCCCACGATTTCTAGGGTAGCACAGTTAGAAAGAGCAGTAATGCGATTTTGGTGTCTTACAAATTTTGAAAGATTTGGGTCTTTAAGCTTCTATTCACTAGCCTTCCTTTAGCTCATCTTCCCCCCTCCTTTATGCATCTCTGCTAGACGGTAATGAAACGGATCAAATTTTAAAAGTAGCAGTTGAGTTGTAGAGTGACACGTGGTGGGCATCAGGCTTTATGCGGCGTGACTCTGAGAAGTCACTTGGCATTGGCCACAGGAGGCAGCTAGCCAAAGGAGAAGCACCTCTTACCTTCGCAACTGAGTGTGATCGTTGTAACATTGATTTTGTTGCAAAGTGCACTGATATTATCTGACAGTTATTTCAATGTATGTCTTGAAATCCTTCAAGCTCTAAGCAAGTATCTATTTTAGCGGTTTTAGAAAGGGTACTGAAAAAAGAAACAGGAACTCGGAGGTTATAGTTGAGCATGACACCAATATTGATGCAAATAATATCTGGCCTCAAATTTAGGTATTAAACAAATTATGTCAAAGTATGTTTTAGAAGAAATTTACATCTAACTGAATTAATGTGAAGTTTGGTTTAGGAAGGAAATATAGGAAAATTAGAAATGTAATATGGAGAAAATATTAGATCAGGGATTTCTCATCCATCCTAGAAGAAACCACAGAGATAAATTAGATTAAAAGAGGAGACTGTTGGCTGAATAGATAATGGAGCACAGAACAGAGATATTTCTTGATTGATCTGGAGAAATCAAGTCCTCAATTCAAAGTGGTCAAGAATAGGTGCTAACTCTTGAAGGAAAGATGTAATTGTTAGATAGCCTGAGCAGAATTAAAAATGGATTGGAACTTATATGTGAATAAATTCTTAGTATGCCATAGAAAGCTTCGAAGATGTACATTCTCATTCTTGACTGTTAATGGTTATGGGACCTACCTGTGTATGGAGAATCATTAGAACCTGCTTAGATATACCAAGGTGGCTTCTGTGATTCTTTATTCTCTCTCTGTATGTTCTTTCTGACAATAAATCATAACCACCACTGGAAAAGGAACCAGATCTATTGTGTACACTGAATCTGCAGCACCTACTGTCATACCTGGGAAATAATAAGAGCTTAATAGATATTGGTTAGATGTCTAAAAAAAATGTTATTTTTACAGTCACTTAAGTTTTATTTTTCATTTATCATTTTTATTTTCGCTTTTTAATATTTCATGATTCAGAATGTAGGAGACAGGAAGCTAGGACTTTCCCCTAGGGTCATAGCTATGAATTATTTTGGGAATATTAAATTTTAAAAACACTGGTTATATTAATATATATATAGTAACATAGGTAATAGATAACACAATATTATTTATATCATTATTGGTTCCATTAATTATACCTGTTGGATATAGATTATGCTTTTGAATAGTAAATTATTATAATTAATACTTGTCTTGTTTTATATTTGCACCTCATTTTGTCAGGGTAAATGAGCCGTATCTTTCATAACCATTTCCTGTAAGTTGTGAGCTTACTGAGATCAGATCAATCAGAGATTATCTGTAGGAATGTTGATAGTTTGACCAATATTAAATAGCTTACTGCCAAGCAGTGCTAATAATTGTGGCATAACCATTAAACTTTCTGAATATGATTTTGTCTTTATATTGAAAATGGCTTATTTTTTTTTGCAAAAAATGTATATCTAACCATAAGTTTATTACCCCAAAGGGCAAGTTGCAGGGGGGGGGGATAAATTAGGAGGTTCAGATAAACATATACACACTACTATATTAAGATAGGGCTTCCCTCGTGGCTCAGATGGTAAAGAATCTGCCTGCAGTGTCGAAGACCCAGGTTTGATCCCCGGGTTGAGAAGATCCATAAAATAGGTAATCAGCAACGACCTGCTGTGTAGCACAGGGAACTCTACTCAATATCCTGTAATAACCTATATGGGTGAAAAATCTGAAAAAGAATAGATGTATGTACATATGTGTGGAAAGTGGAAAGTGAAAGTTGCTCAGTCGTGTCAGACTTTTTGTGACCCCCAACTAGAGTGGGTAGCCTTTCCCTCCTCCAGGGGATCTTCCCAACCCAGGGATTGAACCCAGGTCTCCCACATTGCAGGTGGATTCTTTACCTGCTAGCCCTCAGGGAAGCCCAAGAATCCTGGAGTGGGTAGCCTATCCCTTCTCCAGTGGATCTTCCTGACCTAGGAATTGAACCAGGGTCTCCTGCATTGCTGGTGGATTTTTTACCAAATGAGCTATGAGGGAAGCCATATACACATGCATATATGTATATGTAAAACTAAATCACATTGCTGTACACCTGGAACTTAATGCAATATTGTAAATGACCTCTTGTTCAGTCACTAAGTCCTGTCTGACTCTTCACCACCCCTGCGCTGCAACACTCCAGGCTCCTCTGTCCTCCACCATCTCCTGGAGCTTGCTCAAATTCATGTCCATTCAGTTGGTGATGCTATCTAACCAACTCATTCTCCGTTGCCCCATTCTGCTTTGCATTCCATCTTTCCCAGCATCAGGGTCTTTTCCAATGAGTCCACTCTTACATTTACATTATATTTGTATACAATCTAACCCTTTCCTAAATAATGATAAAATAAGTGAAACAGGAGTCTAAAATTGATCTAAACTAATTAAATGTCTTTTAGGCAGCCAATGTCTAAGGATAAGTAAGAATTTTTGAAGACTTCTTTAAAATGAATTTTATTAAATTTATACACTATTCCATGTTTTTAAAAACTCTGAGTAATCATTCAAGGATAACCAGATGCTGATGACTAAACCCTGATATCATGCATCCCTGCCAAGAAATGCAGTCGGTACTGCTTCCAGTTTCAGAAGAAGACTGAAACGCTGAAGCCTACGTTTTTGGCAGATAGACGTGTGATCTCTTCGTATTTTCCCCTCTCTGCAGTAAGCCTTTGTCACCTTCACGATTTTACCAAACATACAAGCTAGTAAGCTAGCCAGTCCCATTCTCATGGATGCTGGCAGAAGGGCTGAGACTCCTGGGTCGTAGACACAGCACGCACTCACGGCCAGCAGCATGAGCACCAGCGTCTTTGTGTGGGTTCCCCACGCACCCCACGTACCGTGGAGGTGACGTGGCAGACTCCTCCATGATGCATGAGTGTGCACAGCTGTGTGTCACAGCCAGGGAGCACCGAACTTAGGAAATCTGCCACGTTTATTGTAAACAGGCTGCTATTTGTCTTGGAGGGATGGTACCTCGTCCGCCAAGGTCCATCTATGCAAACACATTCCTGACAAACAGCTGCGGTAAAGCGTGCTCAGAGCCTAGAATCCGTGGCCAGCTCACGGGTCCTGTGCAGGGCCCCTCAGGGCTCAGCACTGCTGCCTGTCCCAACAACCTTCACACTGGGACCCAGCCCAGAAACCAGCTGGAGGACAGGGACAGCCAAGCCAGAAGGTCTTTTTGTAAGCGCAGGAGTTCCTGTGGTACCAGTACCGTACAGACGCGACACCCTGGGATACAGGGCTTTTGGAACACAACCAGGCCGAATTATAGGTAGTATTTGTGCTTAAAGAAAAATTCACAAAAATTAAATTAATTATACCTTCAGTCCAGTTCAGTTCAGTCGCTTACTCATGTCCAACTCCTTGCGACCCCATAGACTGCAGCACGTCAGGCCTCCCTGTCCATCACCAACTCCTGGAGCTTATTCAAACTCACATCCATTGAGTCGGTGATGCCATCCAACCATCTCATCCTCTGTCATCCCCTTCTCTTCCCAGCTTCAATCATTCCCAGCATCAGGGTCTTTTCAAATGAGTCAGTTCTTTGCATCAGGTGGCCAGAGTATTAGAGTTTCAGCTTCAGCATCAGTCCTTCCAGTGAATATTTAGGACTGGTCTCCTTTAGGATGGACTGGTTGGATCTCCTTGCAGCTCAAGGGACTCTCAAGAGTCTTCTCCAACACCACAGTTCAAAAGCATCAATTCTTCAGTGCTCAGTTTTCTTTATAGTTCACCTCTCAAATCCATGCATGACTACTGGACAAACCAAAGCTTTGACTAGATGGACATTTGTTGGCAAAGTAATGTCTCTGCTTTTTAATATGCTATCTAGGTTGATCATAACTTTTCTTCCAAAGAGCAAACATCTTTTAATTTCATGGCTGCAGTCACTATCTGTAGGGATTTTGGATCCCCCCCCAAATAAAGTCTGTCACTGTTTCCATTGTTTCCCCATCTATTTGCCATTCGTCAGTAAACCAGGTATCATGGTCCATAGCACCCTGCTTCTGTTGCCACTCAAACGTGAAGCTCTTCCTGGCAATGACAGAGCACAAATATCTGCTAGGCTTTGAATTCATAGCAGGTGTGATCTCTGACGGTGCTTCACCTCTGTTTTAAAAACAGTACTTCACCTTTTGATTGTAAGGAGCCACATACCTAGCGAAGAAGTATCTCAGGGCATCATTCACACCTTCATCCAGCGAATACAATTTATTTGGTGCCTGCCATGAGTCCTCTTTGAATGTGCTTCTAGAGTTTTCTGCTTGAAAAGTATCATCAGTTCTCCATGGTTCTGCCATCCAGTCTTTCCTGGAGTTGACCATTGTGCGCTGGTAGAACTGGAAGATTTGTGCCCAAAGGCTACTACTTTTGGATGCAAACAGCAAGCACCCATTACTTGAGTGGAGTCTGACAAGATAGGTGTTAGGTCTTTCCCCCAGGGGAAACTGATTCCTCCTGCCTCCTTCCAATCCCCTTTAGAAGGTTTCTTGAAACTGAAACTGTGTTTAATTTCTTTAAGCTTAGTTCTTTTGTAGGAAAAAATATTGTCATTTAAGAAAACAGGATGCGATGGTAATATTTACATGTTACCAATCAAATAGAACAAAATACTACACCAGTGGAGAATTAGGGGGAAAAAAATGGTCTAAAGGGATTGCCTCCCTGCGAGTCATAAGTGGAGTTATTTCTGTTGGTTGGGGATGACTGCCCTGCACAGACTCACTCACAGCTTATTCATAGAGCTCTCAGGTCCAAAGCAGACAGCAGGCACAGTCTTTCCGGGGCAGAGTCAGGGATGTGTGGCACGATGCTGGCAGCGTTTTCCCTGTTTCTCTGTCTCCTGACTGTTGGTGTCATTCTTACTAAATCAGAACTGATGATAATGTGTCACATTCCCACAGGACAGCTGGCAGGTTGGGAGGTGGCATTTTGGAGGATTACTCACTTTCTATAATAATTGTACTTGGTGTTGGCTGAGATCTTCTGTGAAGGCGTTTGACACAAGTGACCATTCCTCTCTCATCTCCGCTTTCTGTGGCTCCCCGGAACCTATGACACTCTGATAGTGGGTTTCATCCTGTTCCTCCGTGACTAGCCCTTGTTTATTTTTCTCACTGACCCGGTGTTCTCCGCTGATCTCGCAAATGGGGATGTTCCTCAAGGATGTTTTCTTTGTCTTGGCGCTGTTCTTGTTCATTCACCACGTCATATCCCACTCTTCATGACCCCATGGACTTCAGCTTGCCAGACTTTCTGGTCCCTCGTCATCTCCCGGAGTTTGCCCAAGTTCATGTCTATTGCATCAGTGATGCCATCCAACCATCTCATCCTCTGTCGCCTTCTTCTTCTCACCTCTTTTGCCTCTACAATTTCCTATTTAGTGATTTGCTCTACTCCCTTGATGTTAAATACATGAATCTACAGATTACTCTCAAATTTTTAGTTTTATTGCTATGGCACTGTCTTGAATGTAAAAGACTTGCGCTTACTTGTGATGAATTTTCACTTTGTTGTCCATAAAACACCTTAAATTCAGCATGTATCACAACCATGTCCATTATAGCTACCCTCATACTCTATTCACTGAGCTTCAAAGCCTTGGGTTTCCTTTGGTTTGCCCTCCCCCTTTTCCATTGTACTTCAGATCCAAGTTGACAGCTTTACTAGCCTTTCCTCTATAATAGGCACTCTATCTGTCCCAAGCATAGACTCTTTGTTACTTGCACTTGACTTGCCATGATGACCTCCCAGCCTCACAGACTTAAACACTGCCATGTCCCTTTCTCAGTCAGGGAATAAGAACTCCCACTGAGTTTTCAGAGAGTGAATTGACCGCAGGGAATTAGTTGTAAGGAGAGAGGATCCCTGCAAAGAGGCGGTGGTGTTGGGATGCTGCTGGTGTTGGGAATCAAACGCAATAGATTGGGTTTATCAGAAGTAAGAAGCTCTCAAAAGTGGGGTTCAGATCTCTGAAAGGACAAGGGTGAGGCTAATCCCCATTGTCGGGAAGAAGCTACTTGCTGGGAAGAACAGCTGGGGTGGGGGAAACTGCTGCTGCTGGAAGACGCTGCCCCTGGTGGCTCCCTGCTCACCGAACATCAGCCAACTAGGACGAAGGAAGCTGCTTCCTGTCCTCCTGTTTGCCAGTCCCCTGCTGGTGCCTTCTTTTGGATAATCTAACCAGAATCCAGCTGGTAAAGGGGTCTGATTAGTTTCATATGTCAAACCCCAGCCAAAGCATTAGAGATGGAGCAAGATGGTGGGTTTGGAATTGAGAAATGCTAGTTAATTCACCCCTATAGAACACCCTTCAGTTACTCATCTTGCATATGCACCCTTTTACACATGTATTCGAACTGTCCCACCTCAGCAGTGAATACTTCATAGGTATACCTAGCAAGGAACAGCTATTCGTACAAGGGTATGCAGGGCTGTCTTGGCCTCCTGTGCAAAATGGAAGACACAAGTTCCAACAATCACATTATTCATTTCTGCGAGGTGCTAATCCCTTTATTAGTTTATTCCTAATTCCTGAAGATATATATATATAATGTATATATTTATATTAAAAATAAGTTGTAAGGCTAGCCATAAAGATAACTACAGGGAATAAGGAAGGAGGAAAAGAAAGTCAGTTATTATTACATATACATACAAATATGCATACACACACATGCACACACACACACACACACACACATATATATATATAGAGAGAGAGAACTTCATACAGTTCTCAATTCTGTAACTGGTGATGAGAATTTAGATTCGTTTTCAACATCTTTTTTTTTCTATTATGCATCCTATTTATTCTTTCTTTTCCCTCAGTGATAATCTCAGTTTGTAGGATTTTTTTTAAAAAAATTATTTTCTAGAGTGACCCAAATCTGCATTTCTGATGGCTCTAAATACAGAAATCTTTATTGGATTGCCATAGTTTTCAGGAACTTTGGAGCATGGAAATACTGAGAGGTTCCATTGAAAAGCCCTATATATCACATCGATTTCTTGCCATCATCAGGGTGCACCTACCACCCTTAGGATGATACTCCAGCCAACACAGTATCCCTCTCTTTCTCCCCTGTTAATTCAGCGTTTGTGGAACTCAAAATGGTCAGGTAGCATTCATAACTGTTTGTATGTGTAACTATATTTGTGTTCTCTGGTGGAAACCCCGCTCTCCTGGGACCTAAGACTTTGCTAGCAGCAGAGCCGGAAGTGGGAAGATGGAATCAGGCATTCTGTGAGCGGGCTACTTGGTAGAGTGCTGAACACGGCCACACCCGCTTTCCTGCCTCGGGTCTGCACCCGAGTTTCCTGGCTCTTACAGAGTATGTGTGGGAGGTCCCTCAGACCACGCCTCAGCCTCTCAACCATTGTCAGCAGCGGGCACCACAGCTAAGCCCTCACTGGGTCTAGTCCGCATTCCAGCAAGAGGGCTGCCTCCGGCTGAGGAGACAGTGGTTTGAGAGAAGTCAGCGGGCACAGCTCACTGCCACACTCCTGCGCAGGGACGCGAGTTCACTGTTCAGAAGCACGGTGTGTGAGCACCACGCAGTCACTAGGATGTTTTTGAATGGTGGTGCTGTTAGAACACAGTGGACAGGAAAGACATTTTGGGTCCGGTAAATCAATTTTGATTCAAAGGCAGTAATTTTCAGCAGAGGTGTATGTTTCTCTTACCCCAGTCATCCTATTAGATGGTGCAAGACACTTGAAAGAGTCTTAGAGGCATATTCGCGGTGACGGATGGTAAGAAGCATCTGTATCTTTCTTGGAAGCTTTATGGGGAGTGCTTTCACTGATCACGTCTTTGCCTCTGATGGTAGGAATGACGATGACAAAGACTCTGTGATCAAATGGATGGGGCACTTTGAGAAGAAGAATCACAACTTCAGGGTGTGTTCAAAGACCAAAGAACTTCTATGTTGATGTAAAAAACTAAAAGAAGGTTTTTTTTTTTTTTTCTTTTTTCCCCTTGAAGCTGTAGGGCTGACTTACAGAAATTCAAAATTCAAATCCAAAATCACATAGAATTGCAACAGGTTACAGAATTACAACTAAGTTCACAGACTCTTCACATCTTTATGTGAAAGGTAGAGCATTGATTAGAAAGACACCAGACCCTGAGGCTTAAAGCAGATCAAATAGGTAGATTCAGACAAAGCTGATGGTGAACTCTCCAATCTGTCTGATGTCTCCATGCCGGTGGCAACAGCCCTTCTCCCTTCTCTGCCTTGCTGTCCTGAAGAAGTGACTACTATGGGTTCCTTAGTGGGGCCAAATAAACTGGTTCTAGGAGTGCCAAAAGGATCTAGATGCTGGAGACAGTGGCAGCCTCTGTGACAAAGAATGACTCCTGGGATACTTCTGCTCATGTGATATGGCTGACACAAACAGCAAGGCAGGCCAGCAGCGGTGAGAAGGGCTCCATCCTTCTCTCATGCCAAGCTCCCCCACGTGTCTCCATAGACAGGATCTAGCAAAAGCCAATCAGCAAAGGAGCTTGGGAAATAAGTTTTCAGAGTTCCATCCCCACTCCACCATCAATAGCTGATTGTAGAAGGGTGAGTAGGAAGTTGAGAAAAAAAAAGAAAAAAATGCCCAAGTGCCTGACAGCCTGACAGCCCTACGCAGCATTTCCCCTGATGGTCCCAGTCCCCTTAATTAAAATCCTGTAGTTGTTGTTTAGTTCCTCAGTCATAACCGACTGTTTTCTAACCTCATGGACTGTGGCCCTCCAAGCTCGCCAGTCCATGGGATTTTCCAGGCAAGATTACTGGAGTGAGTTGCCGTTTCCCCCTCCAGGGGATCTTTCTGACTCAGGGACCAAGCCCACTTTCCTGAGTTGGCAGGCAGGATTCTTTACTGCTGAGCAACTAGGGAAGCCCACAAAATCCTGTAGACTTTGTGCTGATTTGAGGATCACTGGTCTCATCCTGCCATGTACTTAGATAATGAGCACCCACATTACATTTTCTCCTAATAGGTAGAGCACCTTCCCTTTCTTCTGGAGGAAGCAGTCTAAGAGCAAAGAGGACTTTCCCCCAGGGTCTACCAGAATGCATGGCAACTTTGTTAGAAGAAAAAATATTCTTTCCCATCATGTAGACTGAAGTAAGACAGCTCCCTCGGGTTCTACCATAATGTCTGTCTGCTTAATTCGATTCACTTTCCTATGCTCATTCTGTTACCTAAATAGACACATTTCATCTCACGTAGCCAGTCTGAAAGTGTGTGCTCTTGGTCACAAATGCCTTGGATGAACTGTGGGTGGAATAAAATGACAACTCTGACTGGGGAAGCAGCTCTCTGTGAGCCCTAGGCTGCAAGTATGTCGAGAAGGGCATCATCCTTGTGTTCGAAGGACGGGTCTTCTCTATGGGTGTGATGCTAATGCAAAGTGCCAAGGGAATCATAGCCTTTTTTTTTTTTTTTTTTTTACTATAATTCATGGATTGCCTCATAAATGAAGAAAACAATTAAATATGCTTTTGGTTGTGGTTGTTTTTATTTGCTTCTAAAGGGCACACGTTAATGATGTTGTTTTTGAGTCATTTATCATGGACCACTCCAAGGTCAGGGCCCCAGAGTGTACCGCCTTCCCTTGGCATTTACTTATGAACCACAATGCCATTTATAGCTTCCATCCATTTACAAAAGGGAAATAAACACACTTGTACATAATTAATAGTGAAAATGAGGTGAAGTGTTTAATAAAAAAAAAAAATGCAGTATGCCCAACCTGAAATGCTTACTACTTTCTAATGTGAACATACAGATTTTCATAATTTGAAGTTTAAATATTTTTGTAAGGAACTTTTGATTTCTATCATTTGATACCAGACTCGAAAACATTGTCTATAGCATTTTCTATAGCAAAGTTAAATATAGTGTGATAGGTCACCCGTTACTTATTGTGCTTCCATGAAGCGAGTTACCAGGAGGATATTATCAGGGAGGTGGCATTGCTCTGTTCATGCTCTGCTGTGAGTTTCTGCTCCTTGGACAGAGGTTTCTTGTTGTTCAGTTGCTGTCCTGTCCCACTCTTTGAGACCTCATGGACTGCAGCATGCCAGGCTCCTCTGGCCTGCACTATCTCCTGAAGTTTGCTCAAATTCATGTCCATTGAGTCAGTGATGCCATCCAACCATCTCATCCTCTGTTACCCCCTTCTCCTCCTGCCCTTTGTCTTTCCCAGCATCAGGGTCTTTTCCAATGAGTTGGCTCTTCTCATCAGAAGGTCAGAGTATTGGAGCTTCAGCACCAGTCCTTCACGTGAATATTCAGGACTGATTTCCTTTAGGATGGACTGGTTTGATCTCCTTGCAGTCCAAGGGCCTCCCAAGAGTCCTCCAGCACCACAGTTCAGTCCAACTCTCACATCCATACATGACTACTGGAAAAAGTATTCTTGCCTGGAGAACCCCATGGTCAGAGGAGCCTGGCGGGCTACAGTCTGTGGGGTCGCAAAGAGTCGGACCTGACTGAAGATACTTAGCACACACGCAGGATAGAGGTCAGTGATGCTTAAATTGGTCCCTTCACCCTGGACTGTGTGCCAGCCTGGGTACAGAGCTGGAGCTTGTGTTGCAATGCTCTCCGAGGCCCTTGTTCAGACTGACCAGCACAAGTGTGAATGGATGAAGCTGCAAATGACAGATAGATCAGAGCGTTCCGACATAATCTCAGATGTTCCAGGGCCAGGGTAGGGCATAGCAAGATTCAGGGTGATCTTTTTATGGGAAAAGTTTATCAATTCACCCCACTTTTCCCATGTGTTCAGAGAGACTTGACTCAGAAGCCCATGGGCGTTTCTCACAGTCTCTGCTGAATTTTACTTTTCCTGTAAGTCACATGCCCTTGGTGAGGGGAAGGGCTGCCTTGTGCCTGTCTATAAGACTTTGAACCCTACATAACGACAATGCCAACTAGAGGGCATGCTTGTAACAGGCTGCCGGGAATCTCCCCCTGAATATAAGTCTTGTTTGAAGTCACATAACTTTCTAGAATAGCCTGATGCAAAGCCATTTACGTGTCAATGTAGAGATTTAAAATCACTCTTCACCATGGATTTTTAAGCCCCACCTTCTCTCTCTCTTTCTACTCTAAGGAACATTTTCTTTGCCTGCTTTGTGTTTGTGATTTAAAGCGGTTTTTATGTCATCATGAATTACCACTGCTTTCCCTCGGTGATTTACATTTTCGTGTGTTGCTCAGAAATTATCCCGTGTGGTTTGATGAAACACACTCCATGGATGTGAAACTGCCTTCGGGCCTGTTAGGCCGTGGGCCCTAGAATGGACACTGCTCCTCAGCTCCTTACAGCGCTTCCCTGCCTGCCCGCCGTGTGCAGAGCAAAAGCCCCATGCCTTGATTTGATCTTCTTTGATCTGTGCAGCCTGTGGTCGTTTTATTTTCCAACGCTGGCCCACATTTCGGGAATATCGCACTACTCGGATCTCCCCTATGTTCCCCGTCCGGTAGCACTCCTTTATTGCCGTCACACCTCTCAACAATCTCACTTCTGTTATCCACTGCTGCTGGGTATTTCCCAGGCTCCGCCTGGCCTGGCTGTGAGTGCCATGCAGGGCGTTTACTCTGCGGATTTTCAGTGGTCCACAGTCCTTCAGGGCGCACAGCACACACTCAGTCTCCGTGTGTAGGATCTATACACCCAGGAACTTGTGATCACACTCTGGCCGCGCTGCCGACGCAGTGAACAGTTGCCAGGTTGGACTGGGTCAGGCTGAGGAGGGTGCCCCAGAGGGAACCTGTGAGACACGGGCTCAGGCTCCAAGCACTTGGCGTTTTCTTGCACACACCTCCGTGGCCTCTTCTCTTTCCTAATACACTCCTTCTCCCCAGAATCATGATGCAGAAATCGATCCACAATTGAAAGGCACATCTGGCAATGAGAGCGTGACATTAGAAGCACCCCAAGTAGGAACTGTTTTCACGCTGTGATCAATGGATTCCTCACAAGCTTTTCCATGGATTCAATTAAATAAGCCACAGACTAACAGAACCTTATTTGATTGAGTTTATTAATCAAATTTTACTAATTAGAATGGGTTAAAACTGTTAAATCAAGTACATTGGAATACTTGGTGATTATTCTCTCAGTATTATATATCTATTGCTGTAACTCGTACTCAAGAATAGTATGTCAGTCATGAAAGTTTGCTGAAGGACACAGTTCATCTACTTTTCAGGAGGGTTTCTAATTTTTTTCTAAATTCCTCTTTATATTTTTTAAAATACGAAGAGTGAGCAGTGGCCCTGTAAATCGTGAAGTAATTTTTTAAAGAGACAGGAAGTAAAAATACCTCTTAAATCGCAGTGGCAAAAAGATACTGTGAAAAGTGTATTTAACACACTAAAATAAAGAGATTTTTACCGGAATAAATCTCCTTAGCTAGTGCTGTTTATATGTGTAGTAACAAAGGACTTTCGATTTTAGCAAGATTACCCACAGTGAAAGCCGGGGATAGGGTGTCTTCCTGAGTTCACTTTTATCTCATTTCAGAAGCCATCTTCACACTCCTCTCATTACAAGTATCCCTGTATTTTTATCTCTCACTGCCTCTCTCAACAAACACTTAGAAAATATTCAGAAATCTCATTTAAATTGTTTATAATGACTAACACATGTTACCAATCCTAAGGTATTTTAAAGAATCAAATACTTTGAGCGCAGTAAAGAAACATTTGTAATTGACATTTGTCATAAATCAAAACTCAGTGATTAAACTGTACACATATTTCTCACACATTCACACACACATAAATAAAGTTGATATGTGTCTCAAATCATACACTATCCATATACTATACACACTCTCTCTCCAGTGACCTCTATGGGTGTGTTCCTTTTTAGATGGAAGATAGTTGAACTGATGTGAGGTGGTTAAGAAAATCCCCTTCTCCTCTCTTGTTTAATAGCATAAATTCTGATAAATGGCATCCTGGGTCATAATGTTGACTTTACAGGAAAGGAGACATTACCTTCTAATGAAAAATCGGCTGTGAATGAATCATTCATAATTTGCTTGATAATCATTTACACTTGACTGCATTTTATAATGTTGAACAGAATGTAATCACGCTTGATGACCTTTAAGCATTCTTTTAAATTGGGTATTTCTAAATGCAGTTTCTGCTCAGTAAATACATGATATTTCATATGGCTTAATACCTGGAAACAGTCCCGTACATATGACATAATTTCATCCTCTGCTTTTATAGGAAGATGTCATATTATCATCCTCAAATTAATGCTAAGCCTGCCAGTATATTTTGCATTTATTTTAAATCATGAAATCAGTTAGTCAGCTCTTGAGAGACAAATATACCCAGGATAGCATAATAAGTGCAATAGAGACCTACCACCTATCCACAAGGTGCTTACAATTCAGATGGGAGGGACACAGATCCAGAGCAGGCCTTGTACCTTAGTGATGGCAAAGACTTCCGTAGGACACTGTGTTAGGACAAAAGGCCAGTGACAGTGACAGTGTTGGCTACTCAGTCATGTCTGACCATAGCCCGCCAGGCTCCTCTGCCCATGGAATACTCCAGGCAAGAATACGGGAGTGGGTACCATTCCCTTGTCCAAGGGACTTTCCCAACCCAGGGATGGAACCCAGGTCTACTGCATTGCAGGTGGATTCTTTACCAAAGGACCACGTGGGAAACCCATTTACCTCCAAAGCATGCCTCAATCTGACATTCTGCATACACCCACCATGGAAGCGCAAAGTAAACTTAAATTCCTTTATGGCTAAAAATGGTTCTGCCTTTTTTATATGCAGTGTTTGAATAAGAATCTTCAAAAATGGCCTGAAAAAATCAGGGATTCTTTGTGAAAAGCGTTCTAGTAAGTAAGGAGACATGAGTACTCTGTAAATTTTCTTTGTTTCATAGTGAATCTCCTCCCCAAAATTAGACTGGAATATCATTTTCCACATGAAACAATTTGGTCTAAAGAATGTCACCACAATATTTAGTCTAACATTGGATATATAAATGGATTTTGAATGTTAAGTGCTATTTTATGGATGCAAATACCATTCAAGTTTTCACATCACCTATTCAAATTTTCCAGCATAGAAATATTCTTAGTGTTAGTACAGTATGATGTAGTTCAAAGTATTGAGGGTGTTAAACTGAGATAAACAATTTGGATTAAAAATCAGAAAATTGGCTTAGATTCACAGGTCTCTCATAATGTCTTGGCTACTAATGTTGTGAATGACTTTAAAAGCTCATTTTGATTCTCTATATTGGGAACACAGTTTCTACTTTCAGACACATTGGAAAGAACTTTGGATTCAACCATTTGGCAGTAGAATTTTATTGAGATTATGAAAGTAAGATGGTGAGGCATCAGTGGAACTGGCTAAAATGTGAAAAATCCAGTTGCCCAGATGTTTTGCATACTGAAAAGTGATTTCCTTAATTCAATCAACAGAAACTTCTGGTTATTTTTCTTCCTTCTTTCTCTCCCACAAAATTTTTTTCTAAGTTTTTTTTTTAATTGTAAAGCTATTGAAAAGTTGAAGAACTAGTATAAGCACCATATTTCTGCCCCCAAATCCACACATAGATATGAGATGAATGGCATATTTGTATGAGTGTACATACATCTATATATATATGTATATTTTATCAATTTATTTGAAAGTTGCAGATGTCATACCATTTTTCTTCTAATATCTCAACATGTATCCCTCTAAAGTCTCACATCTCACATCATTACTATACTATCCAAGAAATTTAATATTGATTTAGTGATATTATTTAATATGCAGCCCATGAGCAGATGACCACATTTGTCCCCCAAGTGCCCTTTATGGCTGTTTTGTTTTCCTCTTCCTGGTTAAGGCAAGGATTGCTGTTGGTCATCTTGTCATGTCAGGTCATCTCATATTTCTTGAGTCTTCAATGTATTATAACTTTCTGCCATTTCTTGTCTTTCACCACCTCTGCCTGACATGTTAAAAACTTCAGGCCAGTTGTCTTTTGGAATGTCCCACAACCTGGATTTCTCCTGAGGTTCTTCCTCGTGATCCTATCATGGTAAGAGTAAATGGCACGTTGGTGTGTACAGTTCCTAGAAGGTGTGTAAGTTACCTTGCATCTCATCAGTGGGCACATGTCTTATCTTCTGATAATTGTGATGCTGAGTTTCATCATCTGGGGACACGAAGTCCATCATATATCTCCCTTGTGAAGGCAAACTTTCCCTTGAGTAATTAGCAAATAAAATTGGGGGGGGGGATACTACTTTGAGATCATGTGAATATCTTATTCCCCAACAGGTTTTGAAGGATCCATTGATACTCCTGTCCAAGTCAATGTTGCATTTTGTGATTGGAAGTAGAGAGAGGCATGATTTAATTATTTTTCCATTTACTCTTTCACATCATTCTTGAAAGAAGAAAGTAGCCAGCAGCAGTCTGTTATGCCAGCCTCTGCATAGTTTTGGTATATCCCCATCAGTCTTTGAAAACTTCCTGGTTCTTAAGCACATGGTGTTCCAGGCTCGTCTTTGATTTTTTGCCTCCTTGAATTCAGCTGTTAGGTGTCCACATTACTACAGATGTCTTTGCTTCTCGATTTTTTCAGTATGTAACAATGCACTGGCACATGTCTACATATGTGTCCTTCACGAGCTCTTCTAGACAATGCTGATTCAAATCCAACACCACAGAATTCCCCATCACCTTTCCCTACTCAGTATCCGTATCTATCCTCTTCCATGGGGAGAAACCATATTACTAGAGACATAAGTATATCATGTCATTTATTTTATTCCATAGTTCACACAATTGAGTTTCAAAATTACTAAACCCAAAGCACTACTAACCACAAAGTTACAAACAGATTTCAGCATATTGTTAAATAAACCTCAAGGATACATGTTAAGATTTCTAGATTTGGCAAGTGTCTCACAGTCCATAATCAGTATGTGATGCTAATTGGTTTTGACAGGGGAAAGAATACTTGATTTCGGTCTGGGGATGTTGTATAAGGTTCAGGTCTTGAGTAATGTACAACCTAAAATTACAGCGGTGGCACAGAGGAACACAGTTTGACTCATGAACAGCTGAGAAGGCAGTAAATAAGGAAAAAGCAATCATTCTATGAGGGCTTTTGGGATATTACAAAGTGTTTAATGGATAGCATCTGTAGAGAGGAATAAACCTAGCCAAGGCAGCTCTTTGTGCTAATACTTCATACTATAAATAATAAATAGAGGGGTTCTAATTTTAACTTCTAGTTTCTCTCTAAAAGTTAGTAAAAACAACCAAACAAGCAAGCAGCCTCTTCGGTGAGTCTAATGGACTCAACTCCTTCTTTATCCAACCTGTTCAGTTCAGTTCATTCACTCAGTCGTGTCCGACTCTTTGCGACCCCATAAACCGCAACATGCCAGGCCTCCCTGTCCATCACCAACTCCCAGAGTCCACCCAAACCCATGTCCATCGAGTCGGTGATGCCATCCAACCATCTCATCCTCTGTCATCTTCTCCTCCTGCCCTCAATCTTTTCCAGCATCAGGGTCTTTTCAAATGAGTCAGCTCTTTTTTTTTTTTCTATTTATTTTTATTAGTTGGAGGCTAATTACTTCACATCATTACAGTAGTTTTTGTCATACATTGAAATGAATTAGCCATGGATTTACATGGATTCCCCATCCTGGTCCCCCCTCCCACCTCCCTCTCCACCCGATCCCTCTGGGTCTTCCCAGTGCAATAAATGCTGGAGAGGGTGTGGAGAAAAGGGAACCCTCTTACACTGTTGGTGGGAATGCAAATTAGTACAGCCACTATGGAAAACAGTGTGGATATTTCTTAAAAAGCTGGAAATAGAACTGCCATATGACCCAGCAATCCCACTTCTGGGCATACACACCAAGGAAACCAGATCTGATAGAGACACGTTCACCCCAATGTTCATCGCAGCACTGTTTATAATAGCCAGGACATGGAAGCAACCTAGATGCCCATCAGCAGATGAATGGATGAGGAAGCTGTGGTACATATACACCATGGAATATTACTCAGCCATTAAAAAGAATTCATTTGAATCAGTTCTAATGAGATGGATGAAACTGGAGCCCATTATACAGAGCAAAGTAAGCCAGAAAGATAAAGACCATTACAGTATACTAACACATATATATGGAATTTAGAAAGATGATAACGATAACCCTATGTGCAAAACAGAAAAAGAGACTCAGATGTATAGAACAGACTTGTGGACTCTGGGAGAAGGCGAGGGTGGGATGTTTCAAGAGAACAGCATTGAAACATGTATATTATCTAGGGTGAAACAGATCACCAGCCCAGGTTGGGTGCATGAGACAAGTGCTCGTCCCTGAGTCAGCTCTTCACATCAGGTGGCCAAAGGATTGGAGTTTCAGCTTCAGCATCAGTCCTTCCAATGAGCACCCAGGGCTGATCTCCTTTAGGATGGACTGGTTGGATCTCCTTGCAGCCCAAGGGACTCTCAAGAGTCTTCTCCAACACCACAGTTCAAAAGCATCAGTTCTTCAGCGCTCAGCTTTCTTTATAGTCCAAATCTCACATCCATACATGACTACTGGAAAAACCATAGCCTTCCTCCAGAAAGATCCCCTGGAGGATATCATGGCAACCCACTCCAGTATTCTTGCCTGGAGAATCCCATGGACAGAGGAGTCTGGTGGGCTACACTCTATAGGGTTGCCAATAATTGGACACAAGTGAAGTGACTGAGGAAGCTCAAAGATTATAGACCAGACCCGTCTTTGAAAACAACTGGGCACAGAGAATAGGAAATGTTTATCAGTGATAAAGTTGGACAGTCCCCTGTGGATAAGGGGTTTACTGCCTTTAGTAGGCACTCAGGTCTTCGCAGTTTTGCCAATAACTTCACAGACAAATGTGCCTGAAGGCTGGTTTCTAGCAATAGGAAATAAGAAAATATAGAAGGATTGAATTGAGGGCACCTTAGAACTATAACAGCAGCTGTTTACAAAGGCTTCCCATCAGCATTATACTGTTGATGACTCAGTCATGCTTTTCTCTGTGACATCAGAAATTCCGCTGTCCTCTCAGCGTTAGCATTGATTTATAAAAATAATCACTTTGAGGTACAATATTTTATTTTTAAGCAAAGAATCTCCATGCCCACCATAGATCTGTGTCTGAAACGCTTCTCCAATCCCCGGGTGAAACTTAGATGTATCACAAAGGGGAAAAGACAGTGACCACAGGCGTGGAGCTATATCGAGAATGTGCGTGCTTTTCCTTTCAGTAAATTTCTACAGCTTCAGTGTGCTGCCCAAATTATATCTCATGCAGGGGTCCTGCATTTGTCCAAAGTTCCAGGAAAAATCAGGATAGCATACTGAACTCCTAAGTAAAATGAAGACATAAATGAGGGAAATCTATTATTAAAAATGTTTTTAAAAATAGATTTTAATAGGACTGAAAATATTTAGAGTGTTTCAAACCTTAGTCGTGTTAACATTTAAAATACTTTTAGTTAATACATGCTTGCTTACTTTCTTCAAAAAAAAAAAAAAAAGAATCTACCTCTCATGCCTCAGTTCTGTTCCCCAGAGTTAGCCACTCATAAACATTTTAAAAATATATTTCCTTTGAGGAATATAACTATGAAGGAATTGTGTGTGGACTTAATAGACTTTAATATGCCTATTTACTCACCATCTTGAGTGGTAAAAACTTAGCATACTTACTGTTTGCCAAGCCTCCTCTCTCACCCTATTTCTGTTGTTTATTCAACCTTCAACAATATTAATTGGGAGCTTCTAGAGAAAGGAGACCAGCATAGTCTCTGCATTGTTGGAACTTTCACTGTGTTAAGCCAGATAATAGCCAATCTTCAGTTATTCGATATAATACTAAAGTGCATTATTACTTTCAATAACATGATTTAACCTTTATTTATCCAGCAATCATGTATAATATCCATCAACTAAGTATTTTCTAGAAGAAGGGAAGGAACACGTCCACATTTTTTAATTCTTCCCTTTCTTCCCCTCCTCCTAAATTCAGCCAGCCCTATCCTTATGATTCTATTGACAGGGCTTATAAGATGGGTATTGCATTCTCTCACCATACTGAAATTTTCCATGTGTTGCCAATATGTTTATTAAAAAAAAAATCTAAAACAAATGAACCTTAATTACCTTGTACCAACTATGTCATATGATTAGATCCATGAGGAGGAAATTATATTCTAATTATATTCTCAACCTGTACCAGCCAATAATGTTCCAAATGTGAAAGTCAATAAAAGATATAAATTATTAGAAAATCTGTCATATTTTAGATTGTTTCATACTTGATTCATGCCTTTATTTTATTACTTTTATTTTTCTCAGAGAAATTGGCTTTCATTTTTCTTATTGATGAAAGTAACATGACTTCATATTGTGATTAAAAATGTTTTGTTATTAATCACAGAATTTGTTGTCATTGAAGGTACTTTCTCCTTGAGGACATTCCTCATGAACTAATTGGGCTTCCCCTTCTAATTCGTATTTGTTGCTTTCTATAGACTCTTCTGTTACTTCCGTTGCTTGGTTTGGTCTGTTTTATTTTGTTTTTTATGTTTCCCACTTTTATGACTTTTTAAAAATGTTTTGCTTTGTAAATCTTTAGATAATTATTTACCTACTGTAATGACTAGTTTTGTGTGTCAACTTCACTAGGCTGAGCGATGCCCAGACAGATGGTAAAACATTATTTCTGGGTGTGTCTGTGAGGGTGTTTCTGGAAAAGCTAGACTTTGAATCAGTAGACTGAGTAAAGAGGATCACCCTCACAAAGCGGGTGGGCATCGTTCTGTCAGTTGAGGGCAGGAGAAGATGGGTGTCCCAGCTCAGAGAGTGAGGAGATCTGCCCTTTCTCTACTAATTAGAAGAACCATGTTACTTTTTAATTTAGCTTCCATTTAAAAAACAAGTGAAACTTTGTTTTTATTCCTATCTCTTCATCTTTTTCCTCTGAGTTTTGGAAATTTTCATAACTTTATCTCTTAGATCCTTATCCCTGGTAGAATGGAAATGGACCAGCAACACCAGTATCACCTGGGAGCTTGTCAGAAATTCAGTCTCAGATTCCACCCCAGACCTGCTGTCTAAAACTCTGCATTTTAACCACAAGCCCTGGTCATTCCCATGCACATCAGAGTTTGAGAAAGCACTGGTCCCTTGACTCATTCATTCTATTGAACAATTCTTTTATTAATATAGCTATTTCCATTGTATATTTAATTTCCAGGAACTTTTTCTCTAATTGGCTTCTTTGTACCCCAACAATCTTTGTAATGATTTCTCCTTTATTGCCAAGTATGCAAAACACATTTTTTTAAAAAATGTTGTTCTTGCTGTTGTTTCTCATTTTCTCAGTTGTGTCCAACTCTTTGCAAACCCACGGACTGCAGCACTGCAGGCTTCCCTGTCCTTCTCTGTCTTCCGGAATTTGCTCAAATTCATGCCCATTGAGTCGGTGATGCCATCCAAGCATATCATCCTCTGTCACCCTTTCCCCTCTTGCTCTCAATCTTTCCCAGCATCAGGGTCTTTCCCATTGAGTCAGCTCTTCGCATCAGGTGGCCAAAGTATTGGAGATTCAACTTCAGTATCAGTCCTTCCAATGAATATTCAGGGTTGGTTTCCTTAAGAATTGATTGGTTTGATCTCCTTGCAGTCGAAGCAACTCTCAGGAGTCTTCTCCAGCACCACAGCTCAAAGCATCAGTTCCTTAGCACCCAGCCTTCTTTATGGCCCAACTTTCACATCTGTGCATGACCACTGGGAAAACCATAGCTTTGACTGTACGGACCTTTGTTGGCAATGTAACATCTCTGCTTTTTAATATGCTGTCTAGGTTTGTATATAAACCTATAGTAGAATCTTAAATCCACATTATATGGGTGGAAATGGAGAAAGACTAGCCTCCTGTTATCCTACTAGGACTTCTTTGGTTTCAATTCAGGTGGGATGCCCTAGATGTTGTAGGCTCTCTTCTGATGCTGGGATGCTGAGATCTGTCTTACACTGCTGAATTGACTAAGAAAGTGAAGAAATAGAAACAGAAAACTGTGTAGCTTTAGCTGGGTCAAGACAGTGAGCTGCCTTTAAGAGTGTTTGAAGTTTTGTGGTGTGTTTTATATTCAAGGCTACACACAGCTCCCTATTTACCTGTTATCAACTAAAAGTGTATTTGGAGGGAAGCTAGTGCCCTGCTGAATCTAGAAATTGGCTAGATATGGAAGCTACTGGAGGATGGAAGATTGCCTTGGATACATTTCAGCATATCAAATGAAGGGAGAAAATATCTCTCAGTTACTCCTATTTAAAATGTTCTATACTGTTATCTACATGAGAGAAATGTCCAAATGTCACCCTAATCTTACATAGACTCATCTTCCTTCTGCTCTTTGCTTCCATGAATTAAGAAGGCAGCAAGCCAGGAAATAAAATCTATAATGAACTAGTGGTAAATTTGTTATCTGCTGAAGATACAGGGAAGTTTTCCCTTCTCTCCTCATTAATCAGAAGCAAGCAACACAGAAAAATATAAAAATAAGCCTCCCAAAAACTTGAGCTGCTGGCTTATGTACAGGCTGCCAGTGCTATAATTGAGAGGGCTGACAACGTGTAAATAAGTAGTTTTCTATGTAGACAATGCTGTTTAAACATGTATTTCCATAGTGACATCCAACAGAGATATGGTAAAATAAATAGAAGACAAATCTGATTCTAAGAAATATAATGTGATAAGCACAAAGCAGGCAAATCTAATGTGTGTTATGCTATTTTTGCTAAATAGATCATTGGTATGACTTCATATCCAAGGCCCACCAATCTGTTATTAGCCCATGCATCATCTGCCCATGGCAAATAAGCTGTTTACCCTGAAAAGATATGTGTTTTGAAGTGTTTAGCTGGCACTCATAAGTCACTGACTGGGAACCTCCTTATTTTATGGTCTTGGTAAGTGTGTTCTTTCAATACTGGGAGTGTCTGTTGCATTCTTTTTAGTCAAAAATATTAGTGCTGAACATAAAGTGGTTATATATCTTCAGGGTATGGTGCAAATCTTGATTTATATTTCTCTCTTTAATCTAGAAATCTCATTAAAGCAAGCACAAATAAATTGCATCTAGCTAAATTTGAGACAGTCCAGGGGATCTTCCCGACCCAGGGACTGAACCCGAGTCTCCTGCATCTCCTGCATTGGCAGGCAGATTCTTTACCACTGAGTCTCATGGGAAGGTTATTTTATTGCCATTAGTTTTTATTGTTTGCCTATATTTATCCAGGCCCCAAACTCTTATTTTGATAAATGTCATTTCAGTTGAGGTATTCGCACTAGGAATTAATTGGATTAGTAATGAATAACATTATTGGATAAATAATTTTTGTACTTAATAAATAAAAATATTTTTAATTATTTTTATTTTTTTATGTACAAACAAAATTTGTCCTTAACTCTGGACCCTTCATTGTCATTTTATATTGGATGCACAGTTTGTTTCTTTTCCTTTCTGAACACTTTACAGCCAGAATGAATGCTAGGTAGACATTTGTGCTGGGGAAGAAGGGGAAGCCACATGACTCAGAGCAGAAGTTCAGGACCCAAACGAGATGGGGAGCATGAGTAGACACGGGACATCCCGGGAATGCTTGCAGCCTGGCCACGATGACAAGTCCATCTGCACAGTGCAGCACCGCAGTGACAGGATGCAGGACCCAAGTGGAGGTGGACCAGATGTCTCGTGTGTGTGTGTGTGGCGGGTTTGAGAGCCCACCAATTTGAGAGAAGTTCTGTTGTGAGGGGGGACCAGCCTTCATGTGAAGACAGAGCCTGAGCAGAGTGAGGGGCGGCCTGGCTGAGGATGCCAGAGTCCAAGCAGTGCAGGCCTTCTGGCTGCAGGCTGGGTGACTGTTACCAAGAGGGGACTGCCCAGACAAGCAGACCCACGAAGGGGGTCTTCCCTGTCCGTCTGAGCACAGGGTTATAAAAAGGCTAAGGAAACAGAAAGGACACGTCCAGAAGTTGGATTGGAAGTTGGGCTATTGGTGCGAATTCATAATTTTAACATAGATAGATGCAGAAATAAATAGAGAGTTAAAGTTGTGGTTAAAGTATGTACGTGCGTGTGTGTGTGTGTGTGTGTGTGTGTGTGTGTGTTGACCAGCTCAGGCTGCCAAGAGCCCCTTAAAGAAATGACGCCTGAGAGGCAACAAGCATGCAGTTCAGTCTTGACTTCTAAACCCATGTTTTCCTACAAAAAAAATAACCAGGGCTGCTTCCATTACTGAGGAAGGTAAAAAAGATCATAACGTCAGAAGGCAAGGAGGTCCCTCAAAAATGATGAGGCTACATGAGAAAAGTAAAGGAACTAACTTGTCCAACTGGCCAAACCTGGGACAATTTGAAGCATCCCATTAATGATGGTAACCGAGTGAATATAACCCATGCAACGAAATAGGAACCTGTCAGCCTGTACTGAATAAATTGAAAGTTTAATAAGGAAGGGACAGAAATTCAAATTACCTCCCCACAAAATACTAATTACAAAGAATACCTTTGCAGTGAAACTGACATTGGCAGATACTGCCTTAAACATGTCCAAGGGAATGTCTTCAGTGATGGGAAGATTGGGTCCACGTGCCTCCTGACGGTGCGGGGGGGAAAGGACCCAGCATGCCTGCTGTGATATTCCTGCCAAAAACACATAACCGGAATCATGCAGAAATAGCAGACGGATCCAAATGACAAAAATTCTATAAAATAACTGTCCTGTCATCTTCAAAAATTCCACAGTTGTGATAGTCATGCAAAAACCAAGGAACAGTGCCAGACTAAAATATCTGAAGAGATGAGACGTGACAACAAAACACGGTGCGTGATTTTTAGCTGTTTTTTTTAGTATAAAGGGCATAATTGTGACAGTTTAAATGAGGCCTGAGGATTAAATGATAGTAAGGTGACCATGTTAATTCTTGATTTGGATGAGAGGACTATGATTAGATAGGAGAAGGGTTGTTTGTAGAAAATGCGCACCATATGATAGAGCATCGTGTCAGCAGCTTACTCTCAAGAAATAGATCTTTGTCTCCTACTTAAATTTTAAGTTTGAGGTGTCTCAAAAAATGTGTGCATGTAACAAACATATTCAATTAAACATTTCAAAAAGCATTACCCCATTGCCTGCTTTATGCCAGGAATCAAAATTATAGACATTAGAAGTAAAGTTATAAAATTAAAGATACTCAGAATCATTGGTGTTATGCATTCCTAGGTCCTGAACAACTACTTCTCCAAAGAGGAACACAGTTCTGTCAAGACTGCCTCTGAATATAAAGGGTTTAACTTGTTGCAGTATGCAATTTAATTAAGTTACAAAGAAATTACAAGTTTAACAAAAGTGGTCATGCAGGATAAAGCCCATAGTTTTCTATGCTTTAGAATAATCTTAAATGCTCTAGAGAGGTCAAGGTCACGAAAAAGGGGTTTTCAAAAAAGAGCTCATCACCACGATGTTATACATGACTGCCAACGGCCGGAAGTGACTCCGGGGAGACTTTGGACTGAATTTAAAGTATAGACTCAAATTTCAATTATACCAAAGTTGAAAGTGGCATGGAAATATGTATTCTACCAGCAATTTTCTTTCTTTTAAAGAGGATTCTGAACATACTATTGTTTAACACCTCCAAAATCCAACAAGCTTTTATTAAAAATATCATACATTATAAAACATATGAAAAAATGAATGACGTGTGCTTGGAATCATTCATATTTAAAAATGTGAAGTGTAGGAGAAAAAAGATAAATCACACTTTAGTTCTGCTCTCAAAGATATCCTTCCCAGTGAAAAGGATGCAAAATCAGAATTATGGAAGATTTAAAACTCATTCCTTCAGTGGTTCTCAAACAAGATTTACCATAATATATTTGTTTTGACTATTTTAAATGAACGTTTCAGAGAGTAAAGGAGAGCACAACCGACCCCTGTATTGACAGCTAGATGCTTTTACATTCAGAAGCACCTGTCCTTGAGGTGAAATCTGTTTGATTCAAGGTAATAGACCAAGTTATATAGCTGACCCGTACCCTTCTAACTGATACAGCAGGAAAGAAACAGTCTTTCTTAGAGGGGGAAGTGGGTGCACAGAACTTACCAGAAAGATGTTGAAGAGAAGGGAAATGTGTATCTGTATATTACCAGTAGTATACAGATTCCTGCAAATTGATTCGTAAATACTCAAGAAGAAAGTTCAGGAATCGCTGCTTCTGAGTTTTTCGTTCTCCGTAAAGAGAAGGATGCTGGAACTGCTGACAGAAGCAAGGAAGAGGAAGCTCAGCTCATAATTTGAAGATATTTACACCTTTGCTAGTCTCTTTCACGGTACAAAGGCATTAGTGGGAGTGACAGAAGCAAGTTATGAACCATTTAGTTAGGCTATCTGGAAGGATTTAATCTTGGTGGGGGGGTCGCAGAGTTGAGTACCCTCTGCAAATTGGAGCTCCTGTGATAGCCCCTATCTGTGGGCCTGGAGTCCAGAGATAAGAGTTTAAGTCCAGCTGGAATTAGAGGCAGCAGAATGAGCTGGAATGCAGGACTGTAAACCTTTTGGCTCAAATTGTGAAGTGCCTCCGGATAGCAGTTCAAATCTCTCCATGGAGTTTGGGCTTTGAGAGCCGAGCTTGAGGCACACATTAGTATCAAGGACTTGTCCACAGGGCACACAGTAAATGTGGCTCTGTACTATATGCATTCTGTATTTTTATCAACCCTGTGTTCCCAGAAACCACCCGCAGAAGGCTCATTTCCCCCTTCATCAGCATTCATATGTTCATTTTTTTAAAAAAGAAGACCAGGAAAAATGTTTGGAAAGTCAGTGATTTTGAAAACTATGAGGAAAATTTCTGTATAACTTGTATGTGTACAGCACTTTATCCAAAACAGAAGCTGTAAAAGCATGAAGTAGCGAACAGCCTGATAATACTGTAGGTTTTTATTTGCATGTGCCCATTTGGTTACTAAAACTGTATTTTTTAAAAATATGGAATGTGGCTACATATGTATGTTTATTTACTCTCTGGTATCATAAGACCATATTAGCAAAATAATAATATATATGTTAATAGAATGGTAGAAACTTACAATAAGGATTGGAACTTAATTACAATTCTATATTTTTGTAATAGTCATATACTGTGATTGTTCCTTAATCAAAACAAAATTTATTATTTAAACTGATCACATGTAATATACATGACCTTTTTTTTTTCTACCCATAAAATTAAACAAAATATAGTATATAGCATAAATAGTAGATTTGAACATACCTGCATTTTCTTTTTTCGGTGAAGACGAATTCTTTGTCTGACCTGGGTACTTTTAAGAAAGCAGAAAACTGTAAATGTCTGCAGAGAGTTCAGGCTGCATTAAACTTGCCTTGCAGTTTTCGTTTTGATGAAAAAGGTTCTTGGGTAAGCATTGCAAAGGACTTCAAGCAGGTCAATCACTTCGTAGGTCCCCTGACCCTAGACTTTTTCACACTTTCTACATTCTAATAATTCTAGCTTGATGGTGTCCTATGTGCCTCTAATGATTTTGGTAATAATTGTTAGTTTGAATTTTTAAAAGCCTTTGTATGTTGAATGGGGAAGTATGAGCTTTATTAGTAAATTGTATCAATTCCATCTGACTGCTTCTCTTTTTTTTTCTTGTCTTATGCGAAACAGTTATGATGTAAATAGCATTTTTATTTTTATTGTAAGTTAATCTTTAATAATAATAGCAATTTTAATGTCATATAACCTTACAAACTATAGTTAGATTCTAATTTCACCCACAACAGTGAAAAATGTTTATAATCACATAGCAGCCATGTCCCATATAGAAAGATAATTGAACAAAAGAAATAAGGCAGTCTATTTATCAAAGTGAGATGGTATTTCTAGTAAGATCCTTATTATGAATGATATTCCAAGAGGTCCCAGAGGAGATAGGGAGGCTATGAAAAGGGAAGTCACATGGTTACTTAAGAATCTCATGTTGTGAGAGCAAGTAACTAGCTAGAGAGCAATGAGGTGCATCTCGCCCAGTAGGACAGAGGCCATGGCGTGTACTTCTCAAGCTCACTGGCGATCACCAAATTCCATAGTACAACTGAGGGTCTAACCTTTCCCGAACCTCAAGCACCTGGGAAGAATGCATCGCATGTCTGTTGTTCTGGGAGGAGTGTCAGTCCCTGTCGTGTTCTTCCTTTTTGGCTCTGTATCATGTCACAAACATTGTCTCACAGCACTGCAAATTTATCAGAAGTCTTAGAGTCATAATATCCTTTCGTGATTGTGCAGTCACTTGGTGATGTCCGAAGTCTTAGAGTCACAATATCCTTTCATGATTGTGCAGTCACTTGGTGATGTCCGAAGTCTTAGAGTCACAGTATCCTTTCGTGATTGTGCAGTCACTTGGTGATGTCCGAAGTCTTAGAGTCACAGTATCCTTTCGTGATTGTGCAGTCACTTGGTGATGTCCGAAGTCTTAGAGTCATAATATCCTCTCGTGATTGTGCAGTCACTTGGTGATGTCCGAAGTCTTAGAGTCACAGTATCCTTTCGTGATTGTGCAGTCACTTGGTGATGTCCGAAGTCTTAGAGTCACAGTATCCTTTCGTGATTGTGCAGTCACTTGGTGATGTCCGAAGTCTTAGAGTCACAGTATCCTTTCGTGATTGTGCAGTCACTTGGTGATGTCCGAAGTCTTAGAGTCATAATATCCTCTCGTGATTGTGCAGTCACTTGGTGATGTCCGAAGTCTTAGAGTCATAATATCCTTTCGTGATTGTGCAGTCACTTGGTGATGTCCGAAGTCTTAGAGTCATAATATCCTCTCGTGATTGTGCAGTCACTTGGTGATGTCCGCCTCTTTGCAACCCCACGGACTTGTTGCTCACCAGGCTTCTCTGTGGGATTTCCCAGGATGGGTAGCCATTCTCTTCTCCAGGGGATTTTCCTGACCCAGTGATGGAACACATGTCTCCCGTGTCTTCTGCACTGGCAGGCAGATTCTTTACCTCTGGCACCACCGGGCACACCCCATAATATCCTCGTATTTTTAAGTTTTATTTTAAAACCCTCATTTTAAGACATTTGGATATTTAAATTATATAATTGTGTAAAGAGAACCTTTGCAATATCCTATATTTAGAATTAACTGGAAAGAAAAATCACTGGATTATAAGATGAGAAAATATGTAAAATGTTATGTACCCTCATCTCTAGGCCTAAATTTTTCATTATTATAAATCTGTCCATCAACTGGGGCTTCCCTTGTGGCTCAGCTGGTAAAGAAATCACCCACAATGCGGGAGACCTAGGTTCAGTCCCTGGGTTGGGAAGATCCCCTGGAGAAAGGAAAGGCTACCCACTCCAGTATTCTGGCCTGGAGAATTCCATGGACTGTATAGTCGCTGGGATCACAAGGAGTCAGACACGATTGAGCGGCTTTCACTTTCATCCATCAATCACACATATATTTATTCGTTAATGTAGCCAACACTCCTAACAATATTAATAATAGTCCCTTACTATTGCTAAAACACAGTAAGATTGTCAAAATATTGGTATTATGTTGAAGGTAGGTAATAGATACCTGCATCATACACTCTAATTTTGTGTGTATGTGAATTTTTTCATAAAAACTTTTTTTTCCAAAAAATATATGATTCAGTAGTTTTTATCCTGGTCACAGAGTTGTGGAGTCATCAATACCACCTAACTTTAGAACTCTTTCACTAACTCAAGAAGAAAACCTATTTCCATTAGCAGTCACTCCACATTCCTCCTCCCACTTCACTCTTCTCTCCTCCCTAGCTGCAAGTGATTCACTTTCTGAAGACCTGTTTTGGACATTTCAATTAAATGGAAACATATAATATGTGGTCTTTTGTAACTACCTTCTTTCACCTAGCATAATGTTTCAAGATTCATCTGTTTATTGCATGGACTAGTTCCCCATTCCTTTTTTAAAAATTATTTTTAATTGAAGGATAATTGCTTTACAGAATTTTGTTGTTTATCATCAAATATTCCACTGTATCAATACACTGCCTTTTGTTTATCTATTCAATTGCTACATATTCGGGTTATTTCTGACACTTTGCTATTATGAATGGTACTGCCATGAACAACCTTGTACCAGATTTTGTGTGGACATATGTTTCCCAAAGCAGCTATACCAATTTGCATTTCTGCCAAGTACGAATGAGGACTACAGTTTATCCACATTTTTGCCACTCATTATTGGTTTTAATTTTAGCCATCCTCGTGGGTGAGAAGTAATGTCTCGTGGTTTTAATTTGCATTTCCCAAATAAGTAATGATGTTGAGCATCTTTTCATATGCTTAGTGGCCATTCGTATATCTTCTTTGGAGAAATGTCTCTTTAAGTCCTTTGTGTATGTTTTTAATCGAGTTCCTTGTCCTCTCACTGAGTTGTAAGAATTCTTTATATACTCTAGATATGTGGCTACTTGTGAACAATGTGACTTACAAATATTTTCTCCCCTGTGTTAGGCTCCCTTTCCATTTTATTGATGATTTTCTTGAAGCACACAACATGAAGTTCGAAGTATCTGTATTTTCTTTGTTCATCTCTCCTTTTGGTGTCATAGGTAAAAAATTATTCTCAAACCCAAGGTTATACAGATTTACTCCTGAGTTTTCTTGCAATTTTATCCCTTGTGTGCAAGTCTCTGATGCATTTGATATAATTTTTATATACAGTGTGAAGTCAGAGTTAAACTTTATTCTTTTGCATATGGATATCCAGCTGTCCTACTGTCATTTGTTGAGACTATTCTTTTACCATTGAATCATCTTGGTACTCTTTTTGAATATTGGTTGAATAATTGGTCAAATTTACCAGTGAATCCTTCTGGGCCTGGGATTTCTTTCTCAAAAGTTTTAAGGATGCTAATTCAATAGCTTTACTTATTACAGCTTTGTATCTTCTTAAAGGATTTCTGGTAGTTTTTTTTCTTTCTGGGTCTTGTCTTTTTTATCTAAGTTGCCTAACATGTTGGCATAATTGTATCCAGTTTTTAAATTAATTATCAGCATCCAGCATCTAATCTCTTTGTGCAAAGCATTTTCTAGGCTAATTAGAAAAATATTTTTACTAAGCCAGTTTAATTTTTCTTAATAAACACAGTTCTCTTAATGATTGGGTGTGACAGATAGTTTGGGAAATTGATAAAATATATAATTAATTTTAAAACTAGCCATATATTATTACCTTGTAAGTTTCCTGAGGGTTGAAAGAAACAGGTTTTTCCTAGCTCCTGGTTAATTCAGGAGCTGCTAAGAGATAATGAGGTCATGGAATAGCCCTGGATCCCACATCTTTCGTTGTGGGGATGTTTCTGGAATCCTTGGAAACTTGGATGTTTTCCTTCTTGGAGTTATAACTGGGATGGAGAATGAACTTAGCCCACAGTGCCCATGTTTCTTCTTGGTCCAAGTCCTTTTTGTTTTATGAGGATGTCATAAATACTGTGGTTTTTCTGAAAGTTCCCCTTGTTGTGGCCGGGTTACGGATCGTGGACCAGTTCTGGAATGCAGCTCGTGCCCCGAAGTGTGCCGCTCCCTCCCACCTCTGTGTTCTAATCCCTGCCTCTCACCCCAGAGGAACATTGGGGCCCCTTGGTGTAGGAAGCAGACTGTCTGTGATGTGTTGGTTCTTTTTGAGTTATTAGAATCTGGAAGTTAGTCTGTAAGCACTTTAAAGTACATACTATGCCTTATTCGATCATGAGGCACATTGCCTAACACACAGAGTAAGTGCTTACGTCTGAACTGAATTTAAACAAGAATGAAAACCCAAACCTATTTTCATGCAGTTAAAATATGTATTTGATTTCTCTTTTTAGTCCCTTTTCTTTATCATAAGGGTACACATCCTCATGTTCTTATCTCTTGTATTAAAACTGTTTTTCAGGAAAGTCTTTACTGATATTAATTTTGACAACTTAGGGTAATTTTAATCATTATGGAACAGCCAGGGGCATTTCCATTTGAACCATTTTCTAGTATCATAAAACGAGATAGTCTAGCCAAGAATTAAAAGGTAAGCAAGAGTTATATTAAAACAAAAGTGAAACACATCAAAACAAACAAAAAGCTGTCTCTTCCTTGTGAATATATCCGTACTTCCCTTGGGGTGACTTGAGCTCTTTGGTATCTCCGGAATATTAAAGAGGCGATTTCTCAATGAAATAAGACTGAGCAGGTAAAATACGCAATTGGGAACCTTCTTTTTTTTTTAATTTTGACTTACCTATTTTTGACTCTGCTAGGCCGTTGTTGCTGTGTGGGCTTTTCTCTAGTTGCGATGCTGCCGCTGCTGCTAAGTCACTTCAGTCGTGTCCAACTCTGTGCAACCCCATAGACGGCAGCCCACCAGGCTCCTCCATCCCTGGGACTCTCCAGGCAAGAACACTGGAGTGGGTTGCCATTTTCTTTTCCAATGCATGAAAGTGAAAAGTGAAAGTGAAGTCGCTCAGTCATGTCCGACTCTTCGAGACCCCAGGGACGGCAGCCCACCAGGCTCCTCTGTCCATGAGATTTTCCAGGCAAGAGGACTGGAGTGCGGTGCCATTGCCTTCTCCGCTAGTTGTGATGATCAGGGACTTTTCTCTAGTTTTGGAGCCTGGGCTTCTCATTATGGTGGCTTCTCTTGTTGCAGGGCAGGGCTTTAGGGGTACACTGACTTCAGGTGCTGCAGCATGCCAGCTCGGCAGTTGCGGTTCCTGGGCTCTAGAGCACAGGCACGGTAGCTGTGGCTCATGGGATTCGCTGCTCTGCAGAACGTGGGATCTTCCTGGACCAGTGATCGAACCTGTGTCTTCTGCGTTGGCAGGCAGATTCTTACCCACTGAGCCACCAGGGAAGCCCTGAAGTTGAGAATATTTATGGCATATTACTTGCTATTTATAGTTCACATTTCCTTCTTGGCATTTTTCATATTTTCATCTTAATTTAGACTTGCACATCATTAAGGCATCCTCAGATATTCATCCATGTCATTTAGCAAATGTGAACCAAGCACATACTTTATGCCCAGCAGCCATTAATCTGTCTGAAGTTCAGACCAAAAAGGTCCCTTCTCTCAAGGAGCATACATTCTAGCTGGAGAGACAGATTTTCTACAGTTAATACATAAATAGTGGTGCAGTTAAGAGACTTGAGATTAAATTCTAAATAGAAGTGGTATAAAATAAATTTTTAAAAGTCTATTTTCTGCCATAAAGTCAAGAGAGATGCAATCACTACCACTCTGTAATCCTTAAATAAAATTTTCATTTCAGATGCAAAAAAATAAAAGCTGCCAGTATTCACATGGATGTGTCTGTACATGGATACGCCCTCCACCTGCTCAACTTTTCTCCAAAGTAGGCCAGCTCTTACCTAGGATGCTGGTCACTGTCCAGGGATTTAGTCTTAATCCTCAGTATTTGAGTTTGGTTGGCACTTGGTTTATCTGTTTTAAAAATAGAAAAAAAAATGCCAACACCTCTTTAAAGGTTGTGTTTTGTGGTGCTGACATGGCCACCATGGTAACAGCTAATCATTTTGCTCATCCATCTCTTTCTCTTTTTCTCCTCTCCACTTGTAATAAAGGTGCTGCCTCAGAACACTTTTGTGTGCTTCAGAGCTATGTGTACTCTGAAAAAGATTATCTGTTTATTCGCTTTTTAAAAAGACTTATGACCCTAGGCGTCGCTGATTTCAAACAGCCGGAACTGTTAACATAAAGACTCCACTTAGGCACGCAGAGTCTCTGAGTTTTGAGAGGTGTCCAGACTAGTTAGGAACTCATTAAAAATTGAAAATAGTTGAGTGCCGACTGGGGTGACTTCAGTGTAAACATTAGAAAGAAGCGCTCGCTAAAGGGTCACTGGAAAGAAGGACAGTGAAAGAGTACAGTTTTTATTAAAAGAAAAAGGGCATGCATTAACTGAGCTCATTCTCTACTTATTTGTTGTTTGATGACTGAAATTCTCAACAGAAGGGCTTTAGTGGAGAAATTTCTAAAGTCTCAGCAAGAAAACAGTATGAACAGAACTAGTTAGATGGATGTAGCATAATGGAGATTCTTTCAGGCATTGACTTTATTTTTTTTTTAAATCAGCACTTCATATTCTGTTTTCATTGAATTACTTTTATTTATAATCTCTCATCTCTGAGGTCCAAACTACTTTTAAAGGACAGGTAAAATTCTGTTACAAAAATAATCTTAGTCAGGGTAGGCAGTGATGAGAGCAATAAAATGAAGCTGTGCCCTGGCCTGGAGTCATCAGCCATTTATTCCAATTTCCAGTTGATTTTAAGAATATAACCCACATGTTCAGTCCAGTTCAGTCACTCAGTCGTGTCCGACTCCTTGTGACCCCATGGACTGCAGCACACCAGGCTTCCCTGTCCATCACCAACTCCCACAGCTTGCTCAAACTCATGTCCATTGAGTCGGTGATGCCATCCAACCATCTCATCCTCTGTCATCCCCTTCTCCTCCTGCCTTCAATCTTTCCCATCATCACGGTCTTTTCCAATGAGTCAGTTCTTCCCATCAGTTGGCCAAAATAGTGTAGTTTCAGCTGCAGCATCAGTCCTTTCAGTATTCAGAACTGATTTCCTTTACAATTGACTGGCTTGATCTCTTTTCAGTCCAAGGGACTTTCAAGACTCTTCTCCAACACCACAGTTCAGAAGCATCAGCTCTTTGGTGCTCAGCTTTTCTTATAGTCCAACTCTCACATCCATACATGACTACTGGAAAAACCATAGCTTTGACTAGAAGGACCTTTGTCGGCAAACCCACATGAGTGCTTATTTTATTGGAATTTGACTGGTTTATGTTGAGAATAAATGGAAAGTATTTTACCCACCCCCAATTGGTAAAGATGTTTTATACCATTCACCTCTTTTTTTTTTTTAATAGAAAGAATTGGAAAACTTTATTCAAGCCAAATTTGAGGATTTTAACTCAGGAAGAGCATCTTAGAAAACTCTGAGAACTGCTCTGCCTGTTAGACGTCAAGAGACAGGATGGAGACTGTATATCAAGTGATGTATTATTGGTGATTTACATAATCCATATCTAAGCACTCATGAAGGGTCGTGTGATCCTTTACACGATCAAGAAGGAATGTTATGTTTTTATTGGAATATAATTGTTTTAAATGTTATGTTGTTTTCTGTTGTACGACAACATAGATCGGCTCTCCGTAAACATACATTTCCTCCCTCTCGATGCCTCCTCCCACCCCACCCTCCCATCCCTAGGCCATCAGGGAGCCCTGCGCTGAGCTCCTGGTGCAGTACATGCAGCAGCTTCCCGCCAGCTGTCTGTTGTACACGTTGTCGGGCATGGAGGTCAGGGCCGCTCTCTCCGTGCATCCCATCCAGTCCTTCTCCCTCTGTGTCCACAAGTTCATTCTCTACGTCTGCGTGTCTAGTTCTGTCCTGTGTGTGAGTGAATCAGTACCATTTCCCTAGCTTCCAGATATGGGTGAGAATTTCCCTAGTCTATTATACATTTTACTGTCAAAAGCTTGGTATCTTTATGTCCTCCCCTAAATTATGGGATATTTGAGTGTGTGGTACTGAATTGTTTTAATCATTGACCTCTGAGTCTTTAACACCCACCTTAACACGTAATAGATGCCTGAAAAATGTTTGAATGACTGAAAAATCAAATATGTATTGCTTATTTGAAATTGTTTACAGACCAAAGGCTGTACATTAATGAAAATAATTGTCATTTATACTGATACCTTGGAATCAGTAGATTTTTAATATAAGCATCCCTTGATTTCAGCTCACTTGTCTTTGTATTTGAATCTGATGCCATTCTATGTGACACAGTAGTACTTAATATAAAACGATCACAATTACTTTGGTAGGCTTGCACTGGTTCTCATACACTTAGCAACTCTTTGGTCCCCAGGAGTTTTCATCACCTCTCTCCTCTGTCCCATCTGGACTTGTCCCCTACCATGGCTGTTTCTCTGTTCCCGCTGGCCCGAGTCTGTGTGCGTAGACACTTGCATAGGACCGTGAACAGCCCGTCTGTGCCACTATAGCAATTGTCGTCCCATCACTAAGTCACGTCCGACTCTCTGCCACCCCATGGACAACAGCATGCCAGGCTACCCTGTCCTTCAGTGTCTTTGAGCTTGCTCAAACTCGTTTCCCCTGAGTCAGTGATGCCATCGAACCATCTCATCCTCTGTCACCCCCGTCTCCTCCTGCCCTCAATCTCTCCCAGAATCAGGGTGTTTTCCAATAAGTCGGCCAAAAATAACATGTCCATTTAGATCTATTTTTTAAAAGTTGGACTCTGGAGACTTTCCACATGAAGTGGTGTCTCATTTAGTAGTAGTTATTCCAGGCTATCTGATAGTCCAGAGATATGAATATTTTCTTGCAGGAGAGCTTTTATATACCATTTTTGCAGAAACTTCTTCTGGCTTATAATTAAGGTTGCTTGATAGATTTTAATATGCACTGCAGAGAAACTGTGCTACCTGTAACTGGAATACAAAAATACTCCTCTTAGCACAGCACAGGAAATTTATCAGTGCACACATTCATTGAATATAGCGTTAAGATAAATTACATTTCTAAAAACATAAACGAACCATATAGATCTCAGGTCATCTACATAGCTCCTGCAACAGTGTAAGAGCTGTCAAATTCTGCTCATGAATTTCTTCAGTATCATGACTTTTTGGATCTTCATATACATTCTATGCTGAACATACAAAGAACACTGAACGTTGATACCTTAAATACAGTGACAGGACTTTAGATGCCTCTCCAATCCGTTGAGATGGATCTTCCCACTGCAACCATAATTTACAGTAGTTTTCCGTCATATGAACAAATTATCTCCCAGAAGCAAGATAAAAGAAACCAGGAACCTGAGTCTATGGTATCACCCTGAACCCAAACTCTAGCTTCTTCTTCCACCATGGAATTTACTCTACAGATGTCAACTCCATGTAGCTGCCTTTCCAATATATGATTAGACATATGGTCAAACCTTAAACAGAGTTTATCTTTACATATATATTATATTCTAAATTTGCAAGTTGGAATGTTGATCTAACTATTCAGATATTTTGGATAGCATGAATACAATGCATTTGATAGCTTTGGTTCCTGTGGGGGGAGGAAATAAATGGGTATCATTATTATTATTCTTCTTTGGAATTTTATACACATTTCATTATTTTAATTATTTTAAAATTTTCAGTTATAGTTAAAACTCTTTGTATCTTGGAAAAAAATAATTTTAATAGCCATTAGTTTTTAACATTAAATCTCAAGATGTGAAGAAATAGAAACTCCTCTGTTTTTAAGATGGTGTCATTTCACATAGAGACAGACCTCAGTACGTTGGCCTTGCTTTACCCTGAAATATAAATAGTTCTAAAGATGAAGGACAGTTGTTCAGTCACTAAGTGGTGTCCAACTCTTTGCTACCTCACAGACCGTAGCCCAGCAGGATCCGCTGTCCATGGGATTCTCTAGGCAAGAACACTGGAGGGGGTTGGCATTTCCTCCTCCAGGGGATCTTCCCGACCCAGGGATCCCAGACAGATTCTTTACCACTGAACCACCAGGAAAGATGAGGATGAAAGACAATAATGGCAACTTTTTGTTGTTTTCTTTATTCCCCAGCATCAAATTATTGTAAGAGTAAGTGGATAGTGACTGTTTGTAATTCCTAAAAAGGAAATTTGATAATTCAGTTACTAGGCAGAAAGATACATTTAGTTCATAATCTGAAGAAAATTAATGTTTGCATTTTGAGAATTAAAAACCTTAACTACTTTAAATTGCAATGCAAAACATTGTTCTCACTACTCTAATAATGTAGATTTTGCAAAAGAATCTAGTGGTATGGCTTAATGCAAAGAAAAATAATAATTAACATTGCACTGTGTTTTAAAAGTAGAAAAATGCTTGTCACATTTTTGTTGTTATTGTTATATCGTCACAACAAACTTGCGTGTATAAAGCTGATATTAATTATTATATTACATCTGAAGAAATCAGAGCATTGTATTAAGCAGAATTTAAATAACTTGCTCAAGGGCGCACCTTAATATGTAAGGTCTTGAACTCAGGTACTTTTATTTTACAAACTGTATTTTTCTGTTGCATTCACTTTTAGACATCCTTTGAATCACTAGATCCTAATAAACCTGTAGGATGATGGTTATTATTCTACATCTTTATTTGATGCAGAGAAACTTCTGCTTCCACTAACCTTGGTAACTGGGGCAGAATCCTCAGGGAATATAGTTGCCAGAATACTTCAAAGGAGAGGTTTATGAACTTGCAGTATTCAATCTCAGAGAGCAAAGAGTATTTGATAAAGAAATACTAGAATCTGTTGTATTTAAGTTCCGTTAATTCCAATTAACGGAACTTAAATGTTATCCTGGCTCTATAAACACAACGTTCTTATTAAACATGTCCTAAGACCTCTTAATTGAAACACACTCAAAGGCCAAAGATTTTCTGAACAGATTAAAGCTCTGGGAAGATTGAAAATAATATATAACTTTATGTTTCTTTGTAAGTGTACCTTTGGGTTTCCATGAAGGGAATTGCTGAAAAATCAGCTAGGGTGCGGGGAGGAAAGTGGTCAGAGCAGAAAGGATTTCACGAGCCGTGTTAGGAAGCGGGGATCCCAGATGTCTTGAGCATGGGCTGCGGCCACTGGAGGCCTTAAGGCAGAAGCCTCGCAGATTCTCATTTGTGTCTAGAGAGATACCACCACAGCTTTGCGGAGAAGGCATTCGGGGAACTGAGATGGATAGCAGGACACTAGTTAGCAAGGCATCGCAATCATCAGCAGAGAGTTTGAGTTGTCCACATAAGGTCATGGCTTTGGGTCTAGAAAGGAGGACGCAGGAGATACAGATGTAGAGAACAGAGCTGTGGACTCAGGGCGGGGAAGCAGAGGGTGGGACAAATGGAGAGCAGTGAAACATGCACACTGCCATATGTGCAATAAGCCAGCGGGAATCTGGCATACGATGCAGCGAGCTCAAATCTAGGGCTCTTGTGTCAACCGAGAGGGGCGGGATGGGGTGGGAGGTGGGAGCGAGGTTCAAGAGGGAGGGGACATATGTGTGCCTGTGGCTGATTCATGTTGATGTGTGGCAGAGACCAGCACAATATTTTAAAGCAGTTAGCCTCCAATTAAAAATATATTTTTTAAAGGAGGACACAGATCCAATAAATTTTGAGAGGATAAGACTTGGCCAATACAAATTCACTTTTGAGCTAGAAAATCTGCCTGTTGTATAATTGTATCCCTAGTTGCTCCTGAATGCCATTCTTTCCAGCAGATTGCCATTTCCCAGAGATTTTGACTGTGCATGCACATTGGCGTTTACCTTCTATTTGACCTTGTTCTAATAGAATGATGCCTCCAGAGGTTACTGCGTCTTGAACAGTTCTTTCTGCCTTGCAAAAAGGACTGAAGGCTGAGCTTCGGGAATTTTATGATAACTTTTCTACTTCCTTCGTGGTCACCAGGCTATCAGAGCTCACAATTCCCAGTTTGCCAGCCTCTGAAGATTTCAAAGGAAAGATTGGGTCCCATCTGGCTTTGTCATTTTGTGTGAAGAAAGGGTATAAAGGATAATTCGGTTATAAATCCATCAAATCAAATCTTGCTCTACTTTTTTTTAAGTCTTCATTTGGAAACTTGTGTAATCCTTTATACTCCATCTTTTCCAGTTGTAACTTCCCTATCTTATTCACACAAGCAAAGCAGATACCCTTGAATAAATTTATAGGGTTTTATTTGCAGCCATGAAATTAAAAGACGCTTACTCCTTGGAAGGAAAGTGATGACCAACCTAGATAGCATATTAAAAAGCAGAGACATTACTTTGTCAACAAAGGTCCGTCTAGTCAAGGCTAGGTTTTCCAGTGGTCATGTATGGATGTGAGAGTTGGATTATAAAGAAAGCTGAGCACTGAAGAATTGATGCTTTTGAACTGTGGTGTTGGAGAAGACTCTTGAGAGTCCCTTGAGCTGCAAGGAGATCCAACCAGTCCATCCTAAAGGAGATCAGTCCTGGGTGTTCATTGGAAGGACTGATGTTGAAGCTGAAACTCCAGTACTTTGGCCACCTGATGCAAAGAGCTAACTCATTTGAAAAGACCCTGATGCTGGGAAAGATTGAGGGCAGGAGGAGAAGGGGACGACAGAGGATAAGATGTTGGATGGCATCACCGACTCAATGGACTTGGGTTTGGGTGGACTCCGGGAGTTGGTGATAGACAGGCAGGCCTGGCATGCTTCGGTTCATGGGGTCACAAAGAGTCAGACACAACTGAGGGACTGAACTGAACTGATGCACTTATAATTATTTTTAATATGTTACCAAAATGAATGCCCAAGATAGCTTTTCTATGCTTAGTCATTTTGAGGTAGAAGGCTAGACCTTGCCAAATTGTCCAGGAACATAGCTTTATTACAAAACCTGGAAAAGTTTACACTAATTTCTGACTAAAATATCACTGTTTTTCTTGGCCTTGGGTAACGTGATAGCAGATGTGACCTGAATTAGTTTGAGAAAATATTTCCTTAAACCAGAGCATGATTTTGGGCAAGAAACATGCTGTGAATTTCCCTTTGCTTTTGATTCTTGAATAATGCCACAATTAATTCTGTGAATAAATTTCTTAATGTGGCATACGTCAAAATCAATTGTGAGCACATCTTAGCCAGCCGACTAATTTCAAGAAGCATAATCACTAGTAGTAAGCTATGGAATGCATTTGAACAAATCATGTAGATGTACTGAACTTATGAGACTTAAAACTGTGAAAATAAGAGAAAATTGAATTTTAGAAGCCAAGCACCTTTGATCTGTGGACTCATTCATACATTTTTAAATGAAGCCAATTTGAGGTGTTAACATAAAAACCAACAGATGTCTGAGATATGTTTCAAATTATTATAGACAAATATAGTCTTGTGAAAAAGAACAGATATTTTAAAGCAAGCCCTTATTTCCTTTTCTGATCATAAACTTAGGCTTCCCTCGTGGCTTAGTGCTAAAGAATCTGCCTGCAATTCAGGGGATGAGGGTTTGATCCCTGGGTTTGGAAGATCCCCTGGAAGAAGAAATGGCAACACATTTGAGTATTCTTGACTGGGAAATCCCACGGGCAGTGAAACCTAGTGGGCTATCGTCCTTGGGGTCACAGAGAATCGGACATGACTTAGCAACTACACAGCAATAACCGTCATAAACTAGCCTGGATTTTTTAAAATTTATTCTAAATTGGAAGATAATTGCTTTATGATGTGTTGGTTTCTGCTATAGAACTTGTAGTTATTGTTAAATAGGAAGGTTGGGGGGGTTATTTTGAAGGAGTGATGACGAAATCTTCACAGCTAGTTGACAAGAGGCCTTGACAAGCTGCATCTATTTTGCTTATGTTAATTCTTTCAGTAGAATGAACAGAACACCCAGACAGCTGTCATTTGTCAGACTCAGGAGGCACAGTGGAAACACTCGAGGGCTGCCCTGAGATGGAGTCTCGGTGTGCTGGGAACAGTAACAGGGAGTTCGCAGTAGTGGGAGTAGGCTTGCATTTCAGAGGTGTGTAATTGGTTAATGTCTAAGCCAGTAGAAGAATTAAGCCATGCTGACACACCAAAGCAAAAAAAACAGTCTGTATATGTGTCCAGCCTGAATGGGAAGAACAACTGCTATTGTTGGTTCTCAAGGTTTTAGAACATAAATTAATTTTATCCCTCTGTTCTCTGCCTTTTGAACCAATAAGGAAATGGATGTTGGATGAACATGTACCAGGATCTGCCTGGTCGCTGATGAAGCTTGTTTGGGGAATGCAGAGCGTACTTGTAGCCACAATGATCTGCCGTCAGTTTTCCCATTGGATAAAATTACATACACCATTACAGAAAGAGCAGGTGTACAACTGCATGGATGGGCAATTGAGGGGTGCGGGGGGTCAAATGCGAGGTCGAGTTCTCTGGACAAAGGTAGGAAGGTAGGGAGATAAAAGCACTTCCCAAAAGTAGTATTATGTCAAAAAATTAACAATTAGAATGATTTATCACTAAGATCTAATTTGTCCTTCCACGACAATCCCATTTCACCTGATGAAAGAAATAGACATAAAAAGAAGAGGTTTTTACAGGAGTTGGTTTTATTAAATATTGAGCTAAAGTGGAGGAAACTGTAAAATAAAAATGGAGGGGGGATTCCTACAGAAAGATATGGAAACTTCAAAAAACCATGTGAAATCCAGCCACTTGAATTAATCCTGAGAAAGTTTAGATAACTACAGATTTAATTTGTGGGGCTTCCCTGGTGGTTCAAATGGTAAAGACTCTGCCTGCAATGCAGGAGACCTGAGTTTGATCCCTGGGTCAGGAAGATCCCCTGTAGAAAGGAATGGCTCCCCACTCGGGTATCCTTGCTGGGGGAACTCCATACACAGAGGAGCCTGGCGGGCTACAGTCCACCAGGCTGCGGAGGATGGGACATGATTTAGCGACCAACACTTTCACTTTTCACTTTCAATCTTGAATAAATACTTTGTCTCTACTGTCTCATAGGGCATAGTAGGCTATTTTTAGAGGTGATTGAACCCGGATTGTAACAGAGAGTGGAGGAGGAAATGGAGAGAGAAAGAAAGGAAAAGGTAGAAGTATCTTGACATGAAAATGCTCAAAGTAAATTTTATGGACTAGAGCAAATGTTCATTTTGCATTAAACTAATTGCTTTTTTAAAAGGTCCTTGCCAACATACATGTCCAAGTACAATTTGACATCTTTTGGCCAGGAGTCATTTTTTGCTTTGGGGAGGCCTCAGGGTTTTCTTAAAAAAATTATGTATGTATATATTTTTATTAAGCCATTTTGCTCTTTTCAGCTCACAAAACCCAGGTGAGTAAGCGTAATGTCTCCTGCCCAAATGCTGGCAGGCAGTGAAAATGCCTGGTCATGGGAATCGTAGAAGTACCTTTAGGTTTATGGCACAGCTAGCCGCCCGTTCATTACAAGTGAGTCTAATGCCTGACTGGGCCAGGCCCATCCAAGTTCACTGCCCTTGACCACCCTCAGGAAATGATTTTTTTTGGATAGTCTTTGTCCAGTTCTTAACAAGCTGCTTGCCCTGTTCAGTCCTGGAAGCACGCATCGTCTCCATTTGTACAAAATGTGTAGCTTTTGTGGACTAACCAAGACAGTCACCCCATCCTGCTACGTCTTCATGGGCAGTTCCTTCTACTGAAGCAACAGAAAGCTGAACTAAACTGTGATCTGTTAATCATTTAAACACATCCTATATTATTTCTCCCTCTCCCTTTTTTGAAAAATAAAGGTGGCTCATTGAGTTCAGCATCAGTAGGGGATTCAGAGTAGTATAGTACACACCAAAATGTGATGTGCTGTTCATAAAACTGTATTTTATGATGGTGGTGGTATCTGGGCATTCACTAGAAATCTAATAAACTTCTTATCTCATTTAATAAGCATAGTCCAGTCCCAGTCGTAATTATCAAGATATAAAGCCAGCTGAGATAACTAGGAAGCTTTACATGATAATAAATGTTGTTATTCAAATCTATTCACATGCCTTGAATTGAAATGAGAGCTACCATCCCAACAGTCAGAAGCATATTATGCGACCTGAAACTGCCTCTAATCTGAGCAGCAACAAATTTCCCTCCGTTGCAGTGGCAAGATTATTCTTAGTAAAGAGAACTTGAACAGATGAAGATAATCATATGGTTCTCCTAAATTAAATCTGTTAAGAGTGCATAAAAGTGAATCACTGTAAGCCTTTATTTGTCTCCATTGTTTCAATTCTATGAAATAGGACAAAAAGAATCACGGCTGTTTAAATCCTGCTGTCTCTGTGATGTGCCTGCAGCGGAGCTGTCAACACTTGGTAATATAATTGAGGGCATCTTGTGATTTAGAAATAGCTTGGTAACTGGAAATTGTGAAGGAATAACCATGTTGTTTAACATTTAACGCATTTAGCACAATGGCACCCTACATGAAAGACTCTCAATAAATAATGGCAGTGATCGACTGTGTCAAAACTCAGCGGAGCTCTAGTGCAGTGGACCAAAAGTTGTTTCACTTACAACGATACAGATTGTTTTTAGAAATGTGATGTTTCTGTCTTGTAATAATTTCCTTGGAGGGGAAAAGTATGTTACTGAGTATTAGATGATGAAATGCTTGCTTTTTATGATATGAAACACATTTTAGTAATGGAAGGAAATTCATTTTATACCAAATCAGGCCCAATTATGTCTCATAAGCGATACAGATACCCCAGTTTTGGGGGAATATCTTTAACACCAGCTCAGATATTCTGTTTCAACAGCTGTTGAGTTAACTCGGCAGCATTGGGTAATCAATACAAGCATAGACACTTGCTCTGGTTAATTGCTGATCCCAGCAGCAGCTGCGTCATTATGTATCCGCCATCTCTTCTCTTTGGATGTGGCGTTATGTTTGGGGCAGTAATAAGGAGGTTACTCTATGAATCCTCTGCTTTCTACTATTAGACTGTCTAAAAATACACACAGCTCCAGCTTTCCCCTCACTAATAACTGAATGCCCTGCTATAGTTATAAAGGATTGTCACATTAATTACCTCATTCTTTATCTTCTTTGATTGTGAGCTCTCATTACTCACAGTTTACAGATAGGAAATTAAGGCATAAAGATGTTTAAACTGTATCTAAATTGATCACCCTAACTCTAGTGAAATGACACCTAGAAAATAGACCTTCTGAATCTCTGCCCTTTTGGGGTGTTCTTTCCATGATCCCATTTTTATCCTATTAGAATTATTAAGCAGTACCTGCTAATGTTTATTGGATATTAATTTTGTGTGTGAGTACTTTGTCTTAGTAACTAATTCAGTTGGTAAAGAATCTGCCTGCAGTGCAGGAGACCCGGCTTCGATCCCTATGTCAGGAAGGTCACCTGGAGAAGGAAATGGCAAAGCACTCCAGTATCCTTGCTTGGAAAATCCCATGGACAGGAGCCTGGCAGGCTGTAGGTCATGGGTTTGCAAAGAGTCAGGCATGACTGAGTGACTAACACTTCGCACTTTCATAAGTACTTGACTTCATATAGCCATCAACCCCGATATAGGTCAGTTCAGTTCAGTCACTCATTCATGTCCGACTGGAGTATGCCAGGCTTCCCTGTCCATCACCAACTCCCTGAGCTTGCTCAAACTCATGTCTGTCGAGTCAGTGATGCCATCCAACCAGCTCACCCTCTGTCATCCCCTGCTCCTCCTGCTTTCAATCTTTCCCAGCATCAAGGTCTTCTCCAATGAGTCAGTTCTTCTCATCAGGAGGCCAAAGTATTGGAGCTACAGCTTCAGCATCAGTCCTTTCAATGAACATTCAGGGCTGATTTCCTTTAGGATGGACTGGTTGGATCTCCTTGCAGTTCAAGGGACTCTCAAGAGTCTTCTCCAACACCATAGTTCAAAAGCATCAATTCTTCAGTGTTAAGCTTTCTTTATAGTCCAACTCTCGCATCCATACGTGACTACTGGAAAAACCATAGCTTTGACTGGATGGACTTTTGTTGGCAAAGTAATGTCTCTGCTTTTTAATATGCTGTCTAGGTTGGTCATAACTTTTCTTCCAAGGAGCAAGCATCTTTTAATTTCATGGCTGCAGTCACCATCGGCAGTGATTTTGGAGCCCAAGAACATGAAGTCTGTCACTGTTTCCATTGTTTCCCCATCTATTTGCTATGAAGTGATGGAACCAGATGCCATGATCTTTGTTTTTTGAATGTTGAGCTTTAAGCCAGCTTTTTCACTCTCTCACTTTCATCATGATATAGGTGCAGCTGTTGTTTGTAACATAACGTGTAAAACGCTGATGTTCTGATTACTTAACTTCCTTATTGTGACATGGGCTTCCTTGGCAGCTCAGACAGCATAGAATCTGCAGTGCTGGAGCCCTGGGTTTGATCCCTGGGTTGGGAAGATCTACTGGAGAAGGGAATGGCAACCCACTCCAGTATTCTTGTCTGAAAAATTCTATGGCCAGAGGAGCCTGGTGGGCTACTATCCATGGGGTCCTAGAGAGTTGGACACTACTGAGTGACTAACGCACACAGTTTTTGTTACGTATCTGGTAATGGTTGTTGGATTTGAAATCCAGTCAATCTCACTCAAAAGTAAAAAGACACCTTGTCATGTTGGCATCCCCATCCCTTTGAAATCACTACTTTGCATTTCATTACGTTTAAATGTATATTTTGAAAGTGAAAGTCACTTAGTTGTGTCTGACTCTTTCCGACCAAATAGACTATGCAGTCCATGGAGTTCTCCAGACCAGAATACTGGAGTGGGTAGCCTTTCCCTCCTCCAGGGGATCTTCCCAACCCAAGGATCAAACCCAGGTCTCTCACATTACAGGCAAATTCTTTACCAGCTGAGTCACCAGGCAAGTCCTCAAAATAAACATTTTAGTGGAATCTTAATATCAAGTATCGTAGATTAAGATCTGTAGGAGGCACCGAAGTAAATGATTATTCATGGATTGATTATTGATATCATCTCATTGAAAGTATACACATATCCCACAACCAGTCTAGTGGTTGGTAGTGACTGGTTCTGTTTTCCCTGCTCAAAACCTTTTCTATTGTGGAATTTTGCTTTTCATTTCTGATTCTTAATTATTTCTCAGGTCTCAGTGTAAACAAGTCTTTGTACTTTTGAGAACTTCTAACAGTCTAGATCAGGGGTTCCTCCTAGGTACCCTAAAAAATATATGTATTATTTCTTCAATCACTTTCATCCATTTAAATATAAAACACTTGTTCAGTGTTTTATCTCCAGTCTAGCAAAACATCTGTCACATCGTCGCTATTGTTCAGCCGCTCAGTCACAGCCGACTCTTTGTGACCCCATAGACTCACATACTGGGTACACAATTTGTTGAATGAGTTAATAATGACTTCAGTGGCTTAAAATTTGCATCACATGAATGTATTTTAAGATCGATGACTGGAGATGGTAGTGGTTTCAAATTTTGGAAGAGCTGCAAAGTGCCTTTCTGAGATCAGAGAAATTATATTAAATCATTGGAAACCATTGGTAAGCTTACATATGGGTGCCGATACCTTATGCTTGTGACCCAGTGAACACTGAGGGATTATCAGAGAGCATGCAGATTTAGTGTTACTGTGTGATTTTTATCTCTATAGACTATATCCTATGTGATAAAAGACTGTAGGTCTTTTATCATATTTAAACTATCTAAAGGCTTTAAATAGAAACTACATCACCTAGGTATTTTGAATCAAAATGAAAGGAAGTAAATGAGCCTGTAGTGTCAGAAACCAGGGCAGAAAACTGAAGGTAGAATGGAGGAAGGCCTCGTTAAACAGTATGGGACAGTCTCTACTAGAAGTGAAGAAACCATAGAGGAGAATGCCATTCAGTGAAGGGCCAAGCTAAAATTTGATGAAGTCTTACCTAACAGCTCTTTCCTTCAAACAGCAGTGTCTTCCAGTGAAAAGGACCCTGTGACTGCCTGACGGAAAGAATATGGTTGAAGTGATGTCATGCCTATTCTTAGGATGGTCCCTCTGGCAAACACGCAGGCACAAGCAGCCCCTGGAAAGACCCTGAGGCTTTGAGAAGAACAAAAGACACTAGCCCAGACTGGATTGATAGCCAGCACTGCTCATCCACTACACAAATGAGCTATTTTGGAAGTGAACCTGGTGGCCCCTAGCTGAGCCATCTAAGCGGACCCCATAGGGAGCAGAATGAAACTGTCTCACCAATCCTTACCCAGCCTTGTGATCAAGCTTTGATTACAACATGGGCTATATTTTCTGACAAAAGCAAAGACTTCAGATATTTCATATTGTAAATTAAGGGAAGAGCCATGTTTTTGCAATTAAGAAATTGTGTAAAAAAAAAAAGGATACTCTTTCACGAAAATGCACTTGCTCTTAAGACAGGCTAAATATGAGAGTTCAGTACTTGAGTAGGGGGCCAGGACTCTTGGGAAGTTGTTTTGTGGTCACCCCAACACATGAACAGATAAACAGCTTGGGTCACGGGGTGCTATAGAGCACAGATAGCGCTATCTGACTTTCACTGGGAATCAAGGTAGGTTTGTGTGAGTCAAAGTGCTACTGACTTCTAACAACAACCCATGTCTTTACTAATACAAGAGGATGGCGTTGCTGCTAATTTTATTGTGGTCATTATTTTCTTTCTGGTTGGTTGGAATTCACTAAATCATTTTTCCCTTTCCTGCTTCCTTCTACCCCATATAAAATAGTTTCAAATGAAGAATTATTTATTATTACTATAGTATCAAAATCAAGACTACAAATATTAATAAAGACTCGACCAAAAGTCTTTTTCATGTCCTTTTTTTTTTAAGGTATAATCCATAACTCTTTTGCCTTTAAAAAAATTGTAAAAAGAACTGGGCTAATATAAGAACAGTGGGTCCCTTTATGTAGTATTTTTCCATACAAAAACTTTATTGAGACTTAGAGTTGGGTATTCAGAAGTGAAAGTCTGTAAAATATTCATGCTTTAAGAAATCATAGGAAATAAATTCAAACTAGGAAAGAGTATATACATTAAGTAAAGCACAAATATGTTTGTTTATAAAAAGTATTTGAAATTTAATTTGCCAGAATAAATATGTGCTTATTTTCTGATTGCATTCAGCATTTATTTCTTTATACCTTCTTGGCCCTCAATCTATATTCTCTACTTAAAAGTTTAAACGAATGACTTCAGGGAAGTGGTCAAATATTCACATATGTCAAGTGGAAAGTATATTTGTGTTAAAAAAAAATAGCCCAAGAACTTGGTGGTTGAAGTCACATACTGAATTATCATTTCTTTTTCTTTTTTACTGTTTTAAGCTTTTTAATTTTATGTTAGATTTTAGTTGATTTGGGCTCCTCAGGTTGTTCAGTGGGTAAAAAAATCTGCCTGCAATGCAGGTGTCTCAGGAGACAGGGGTTCAATCTCTGGGTCAGGAAGATCCCCGGGAGAAGGGAATGGTTCCCCTCTCCAGTATTTTTGCCTGGAGAATCCCATGCACTGAGAAGCCTGGAAGAATACAGTCCATGGGGTCTCAAAGAGTCAGACACGACTGAAGTGACTGAAGACAGTACATACAGTGTAGTTGGTTAATAATGTTGTGTTAGATTCAGGTGTGAAGTGGAGTGATTCTGTTGTACATATACATTTGTTTATTCTTTTTCTAATTATTTTCCCATTTAGGTTGTTGCATACTATTTGCCCAAGTTCCCTGTGCTACACAGTAGGTCTTTGTTGGTTATCCATTTTAAATACAGCAGTGTAGAGGCATTCATCCCGAACTCCCTAACTATCCATGTACCCACCCCTTTCTACCTGGTAACTATAGGTCGTTCCGTAAGTCTGTGAGTCTATCTCTGCTTTGTAAATAAGTTCACTTGTAACATTTTTTTTTCTAGATTCCACATATAAGGGATATCATGTGGTATATCTCTTTCTCTGTCTGACTTACTTCGCTCAGTATGACAGTCTCTAGGCCCATCTGTGTGGTTGCAGATGGCATTGTTTCATCCTTTTTAATGGCTGAGTAGTGTTCCACTGTATGTATGTACCACATCGTTTTTACCCATCCCTCTGTCAATGGACATTTAGGTTGCTTCCATGTCTTGGCTATTGTAAGCAGTGCTGCAATAAACACTGGGATGCATGTACCCCTGTGGACCGTGTTTTTCCTTGGACGTGTGCTCAGGAGCGGGATTGCAGAGTTGTACGTTAGCTCTATCTTTAGTTCTTTAAGGAACCTTCATACTGTGCTCCGTAAGGGCTGCACCAGTTTACCTTCCTACTTACAGTGGAGAGGGCTCCTTTCTCTTCACCCCCTCCCCAGCATTCCCTATTTGTGGACTTTTTGATAATCGCCATTCGGGCTGTTGTGAGGTGATCCCTCATCGCAGTTTTGATTTGCATTTCTCTAATAATCAGTGAGGTTGAACATCTCTTCATGTACCTCTTGAACATCTGTAGGTCTTCTTTGGAGAAATGTCTGTTTAGGTCTTCTGCTTGTTTTTGATTGGGTTGTTGTTCTGATGATATGAAGCTGTACATGCTGTAAATTTTGGAGACTAATCCCTTGCGCAGAGAAGGCAATGGCACCCCACTCCAGGACCTGGAAAATCCCATGGACAGAGGAGCCTGGTGGGCTGCAGTCCGTGGGGTCGAGAAGAGTCGGACATGACTGAGCGACTTCACTTTCACTTTTCACTTTCCTGCATCGGAGAAGGAAATGGCAACCCACTCCAGTGTTCTTGCCTGGAGAATCCCAGGGACGGGGAAGCCTGGTGGGCTGCCGTCTACGGGGTCGCACAGAGTCAGACACGACTGAAGCGATTCAGCAGCAGCAGCAGCAGCAGCAATCCCTTGCTGGTCACATCACTTGTCAATATTTTCTTCCATTTTGTGGACTGTCTTTTCATTTTGTTTATGCTTTCCTTTGCTGTGCAAAAGGTTTTGAGTTAAAACACAAACAAAAGGCATGTTTGTGTTTAATTAGGTCCCATTTGCTTATTTTTGTTTTTATTTCCATTTCCCTGGGATGTGGATTGACAGAGATGCTGCTGTAATTATGTCAGAGAGTGTTCTGCCTATGTTTTCCCTGTAAGAGTTTATACTGTCTGGTCTCACATTTAGGGCTTTAGTCTATTTTGAGTTTATTTTTGTATATGGTGTAAGAATGTTCTAATTTTATTTTTTTAGATGGAGCTGTTTAGTTTTCCCAGCATTTATCATTTCTTTCACTTTCTTGTTATGAAAGGTCTTTCTCCTCAACTATAAAACAATTTTGTCAGGGACAGTCAAGAAGGCGAACTCTCGTCATCTCTCAGCTCTTGGTGTCCATGCTTTTGTGAAATCCCTTCCTCTTGAGTGTGGGTGGTTCTGCTGATTTCCGTCTAAGCAAGAGAGTATGGAGAAAGGGATGCGATCCCTGCCACTCCCCCAGTCATGCTATTAATATGTCAGACTTCCCTTAATTACATTACAGATATTCTCCTGCTAAGTTATGAAATAAACAGCCCCATTTAGGAAGCACGCATGGCAAGGGAACTGCAGGAGCGCTCCAGCCAACAAGCATCAAATGAAGTGACAGGAGATTGGGGGACGCATCCGTTTTCTCCAAGTAGAATAGGCCTGCATTATTTGTTTAATACTTTGGGTTCTATACACAATTCATTAGGGGGAAAAAAAGTCTGCTTTAAAAGAGAAAACACAACACAACTTTGAAAAACCTAGATGTTTCAGTTTTATAGGATGACTGATGAGAAAAGTAAAGCCCGATTCAGTTAACATATACCTGAATACTCAATGTATTTACATATAGCATTTCGCTATTCATATCAAAGCATGCAGATATAAGTAGGATGTGGTCCTTCAGTTTAAGAATTCTGTAGCCTGATGGTGAATGTTGGTAACCAGTTCAGAGCCACAGAACTGGTCTCTGTTGATTGTCAGTAGCTTGGATTATCCTATGAGAAAAGTTACAGATTATTGCCTCTAAAGTCTACACGGGGAAATTATGAAGATGTAAAGACACTTTTTTTTAAATTTAAAATAATTTAATTACATGGATTAAAGCTCTTTAAACCATACTGGCTATGGTCCCTAATTATCCCACCCCTTCATCAAGTATGGATGCTGAATGGTAAATACAGAAATGACTAACTTTTGTTGAGAATGTAGTGTGTGTCTGGCAGTGGCCTCACCATTTGATATTTAATCCTTGGAACACCCCTATGAGGTAAGTTATGTTATTTCTCCATTTGTCCTGGGCCAGCTGATCCCCGAATGGTCAGGGTTGAAGAACTACTGAGAGGCAGGGTGTCAGTAAGTATTTGTTGAATAAGGAGAGGTAAAAATTCAGTTCCTTGTTCTAAACTATGGAACAATTTATACTCAATAAAATGAACTGAATTTAAGGGCTCAGTTCTATGAGCTTTGACAGTGATACATACTCATGTAACTACTACTCCAATCAAAATACAGAACATTTCCAAAAAAATTCCTCATGCCTCCTTCTAGTCAATACTGAGTATTATCCATCTTCTTAAAAACAATTTATCCATTGTGCTGGCTAAGGTGTGAAACTAGTGAAACTGTATTTTATTTTAGCTTGCATTTTCCTGATTATTAATGATGTTGACTATATTTTCATATGATTATTTACCATTTGTGTGTCTTTTTTTATGTCTTTTTCTTATTTTGAATTGATGTGCTTGTCTAGGTGGTGCTATTTTTTAAAGTTCTCTGCATAGTTTAGATATTAATTATTTCATAGATATATGCATTGCAAATACTTCCTCCAGTCTGTGGCTTGCATATTCATGTTTAAAAGTGTCTTTTGGTGAGCAGGAGTTGTCTTTATAATTTTCATTGAAGTTCAATTAATAATTTTTTTCATTTATGGTTAAAGCTTTCAGTGTCCTTGTAAAAAGTTCCATCTGTTTCAAGGTTGTAAAGATGTTTTCATGTGTTTTCTTCTAGAAACTGTATGGAATGAGGAAGGGATTTAGATATTGATATTCATTTGGTCAAGCATCATTTGATACAAAGCTTCTACTTCCCTCACAGAAGGAATTCCCTTGGCAATTTCTCAGTTCATTTTTTCCTATTACACGTTACTGAGAAATAGTTTGTGTAAAATTGACTGTCTCCATTTGAAGGGTATAATTTGAAGAGTTCTGACAAGTATATAATCCCACAAAACCACATCACAATGAAGATGGAGAACATTTCCATAACCCCTGCCTTGGTTTGCCAGGGGTGCCATAATAAAGTAGCACCAACTATGTGGTTTATACAATAGAATTTCATTTACTCACAAATCTGGTGGCTAGAAGTCTGAAATTAAGCTGTCAGCAAGGCTGGTGTCTACTCAGACCTCTTGCCTTGGCTTATAGATGGTTGTCTTCTTCTGTGTGTTCATGGGATGTTTCTCTGTTCTGTGTTCCAGTCCCACTTGTTAGAGACACCTTTTAAGGACACCAGTCACAGTGAATTAGAGTCCACCATAGTGACCTCGTTTTACCTTCATTCTCTCTTTAAAGACCTTCTCTTCAAATGCAGTCACATTCTACAGAGGGTTCAGGTTTTAGCGTATTCAGTTTGAGAGGACACAGCTCAGCCCATAATACCCCCCATTTTATATAAAAGGAATCTAGTCTATATCGGATTTTTTAGATCACTTTATTTATTTGGGTGGCACTGGGTGTTCAGGTTTGCCCCGGTGTTTGTCTAGTTGCAGCGAGCAGGGGCCACACTTGCTGTGGGGTGAGGGCTTCTCGCTGTGTTGGCTCCTCTGGCTGCCGAGCGCCCGCTCTAGAGCGCGTGGGCCTCAGTAGCTGCGGCTCCTGGGTCAGTACTCGCCACACCCTGGCTCAGTGGCTCTGCAGCGTGTGGGAATCTCCCCAGATCAGGGATCCAATCCATGTTTCCTGCATGGACAGGTGGATTCTTTGTGACTGATCCACCAGGCAAGCCCCATGCATATATTGTATTCCGTATCTGGCTTCTTTCTTTCACATAATTTTGAGACTCATCCATGGTGTTGTAAATAACATAATACTGTTGATTACTGAGTAGTATTTCATTGGCTGCATGTACCACATTGTGTTTATCCATTCATATTTTGGTAGATATCTGGGTGGTCTCCAGTTCGAGGCTACTAAGAATAAAGCTGTTTTGAGCATTGATACATAATTGTCTTTGGGGACTCATGTTTTCATTTACCTGTTAATTATCTAGGATTGGGATGGCCAAGGCTTGTTGTTAGTTGTATGTTTAATTTTTTAGAAATTCCTAATAAATTTCTAAACTAGCTGTGTCATTTTGTATTTGAGCAGTAGTGTATGTGTATTCCATTTGTTTTACGTCTGACGGGCATTTTGTATTAATATCCTTTTAAATTTTATTCATTGAATATGTGTGCCCAGCTAATTTACAACATTAGCCTTTCTGTATACTTAACAAAAGCAATTAGAAAAAGAATTCTTCTCTCTTTTTCATAGCTGTATCTTAGATTTTAAGAGCTGTTTAACAAAGAGTTGCTTGGTGGATATATATTGATTCAAAAGATCTTTTCCCATATTATTTCCCTGCTTACTATTTAATGGTTGCATTATTAGGCCTCTACTATAATCATAGCACCATGCTTAGCTTTATTAGAAGCAAAAGATCTTTATATCAAAGAGGGGAAAACACAGAACAAGATCTACTGTATGACAGGTGGAAACACTGTGAGCTCAGTCGTGTCTGATTCTTTGCGACCCCGTGGGCCGCAGCACACCAGCATTTGTATGATGTACTCTGCGTATACGTTAAATAAGCAGGGTGACAATATACAGCCTTGACATACTCCTTTCCCAATTTTGAACCAGTATCACTTTCAAAATAATTTTAGTCCCTAAAGTTTAATTATATGACTTAGATATTTATGGAAACATTCAAGAGGATATTTTAAATGCAATGCATTCAATGATAACTTGTGATAATTGGTAAAATTGTAGTAAAAAATACTTAAATTACCTTTTCCAAGCCTGTAAATGCCAAGACTGTGTGGAAAAATATGTAATTTTTTAAAGCAGCATTGTTAATTATGTCCACTTATGAAGAACAGATTATAGAATTTACTTAGATTATCTGGGGTGGGGAGTGTAAAACAGTTTAACTGTTTGAATCTTGTCAAAGTGATATTCAGGTAAGAATTTCCCACTTAAGTACTTCAGTCTCCCACTTGATTGGACATAACAAGACATAGCCAAAATGACTTGTGTGTTTGTTGTAAAATTCTTTAGAGTAAATATTATTTGAAGACTCATATTTTAGAGATTTTTGGCAGTTTTTCATGCCATTGAGTCATTTTTCTGTATTTCTGATTTTTTGCATCATATACATCTGTTTAAATAATATTCTGCTTCATGATTTTCAGTCAGTTGTAAGATTACTCAAGACAAATCCCCAGATGTTATAATTATCTACTTTCTTACTAATTCAACTTGGATTAAAATTAACTAAAACAACTTGGATCACTGAATCCTATCCATATGTTTTCAGATTTGACAGATCAATAGTGCTAAGGTTTTAACTGAAGTAATTTCTCACTTGAGACCCAGAATGCAACTACTTCAACAAATGAATGAGATTATATGGTGGCCAAAATGACACTACAATATTTTCTGAATGCTTTTCATTATGAACTTGGAACATTTTATATACCATCAACGATTGGCAAACTTTTTCCATAAAGGGCCACATAGCAAACATGAAGGCTTTTTGAGCCACTTCCTCTGTGTTTTGACAGCACAGTTCTGACCTTGCTGGGCAGAAGCAGCATAGATAGTACTCAGATGAGCTACAGCTGTGTGCAATACATTTCATTTTGGACTTGGAAATTTGAGTATCATTTACTTTTTGTGTACCACAGAATGCTCTTCTTTTTATGCTTTTAACCACTGAAAAATGTAAAACCATTCTTAGGTCATGGGCTGTGTGAAAACCAACCCAAGGCTGGATTTGGTCAACAAGGCCATTGTTTAATGAGTCCCGATATAGATGCTCACAAAAGTTGTGTATTTTTCTTGTGTGTAACTACTATTGGACAAAAAAGAAGAACAATTTCTGAAAAACAGGCACACAATTCTGTATTAAGACGTGTATTTCACACTGTTCTGTCTGACGTTGTTTCTCTGATATCTTTCTCCAGTTCTCTACCTTTGAGAGAGGAAATAGATTTTTTTTTATTCTTTCCTTGACACATTCTAATTCATAGCTCCCTTGTGCTGCCGTGTGGCTTGCAGTCCTTTTAAACCTTGTGGTCTAGACACCTTTCTCACTCCTATGTGAAGACTATTAATTATAAATGCTTTAGCCATGCAAATATTGTATAGTATACAATGCATACTTTGTATAGTATACAATGATTAAACAATTTATATTTTCTAAAACTAGAAATGGGAAAAGTTAAATCTGCTTTATAATGTCAGCAAGTAACTGGGACATGTGTTTCTGTTTTCAGGGTGGGTATAGCAATAGCTTTCAATACTAATAGTTTGAATAGCATGGATGAACTAGCACATGTATTTCATTATGTCTAATTCTCATATCCAACTGATTTCGGTTTTATTACTTGTATTATTTTGTTAATGTTTGAGATCGAGAAGAAAATTTTGAATGAGCTTTCTGTAATTTCCTGGTACAACATAAGGATTTGTCAGATAAAATGGTACTTATGTAACAAAATTGTTACATAAATATTTTCATTGCTTTCTGGGCCCTGGAAAAAAACAACACAGGAAAAGTGCATATTTGTCATATACACAGAAGGTTTCATTGCATTCTGTGTTTCTAAGCCGAGGATCTGACAGTTCTAGCAGGAAGATTTAAGGTCTTATGCTTCTTAAAATGAAACTTTCTCCCTGTTAGCTGCTCCAGGTCTCCGTCGGCTTCCTCTCCCTATCTCCTTTTCCTCCAGTCTTTGGTCTCCCTGTGGGCCTGCGAGTAGAGAGGCCCCTCCTCTGTCAGAGAGGATGGCAGATTTCCGGAAAAGTTTGAAACTCTCTTCTCACCCAGACTTCTGCATTCTATCTTCCTCGGTGTCCTGGATTCACATGGTGCTATTATTAGCTGTAACTCTCACGGGGCCTCAGGAGGGAGAAGGGGATAACGGAGTCTGCTCAGCCTGCTGACTGCAGCTGGGGGTCCTGCGTGCTTGCCTCCCCTCTCCAATGTGCCCGCTTGCCTGCTGAGTTGCTTCAGTCGTGTCCAACTCTGTGCAACCCCGTCGACTGTAGCCCGCCATGCTCCTCTGTCCTTGGGGTTCTCCAGGCAAGAGTACTGGAGTGGATTGCCATGCCCTCCTCCAGGAGATCTTCCATACCCAGGGATGGAACCCACCTCTTTTAACCTTTCCTGCGTTGGTTAGCAGACAGGTTCTGTCTGACACTCACCACCTGGGAAGCCCCCATATCCCACTGCTGCCCCTCAAAGACTCCTTGTGGGTGTAACTTGCAAGTGTGTTTTCATTGAAAAGTTAGCAACTGAAATTGAAATGAACTTATAGGTATTTAATTACATTTGTAAATAATTCAATGTAACTGCAACGGGAAAGGATTCCATGGATATGTGATACACATTTGGAGCAACATGTCAAATATTATCTTAGTACATTATCGAAAATAGTTTTGACCTACCAGATCCCCTCGAAGGGTCCTGAGAACTCCCCAGGTCTGTGTATTATACTTTGACAATCATTGGAGTATATATTACTTTCATTATCATTTTATAACATTAACAGATTTTTAGAATGTGTTAGTGAGTACATTTATTTTATAATTTGTGCACCAAGAATATCCTGTTTTGTTTTGTTTTTTTTCCCCCAAAGGGTCCTTCTTGTTGGGAAGATGTCTTAATCCCAAACCGAATGAGTGGTGAATGCCAGTCTCCAAACTGCCCCGGGACTAGAGCAGTAAGTACGGGTCCAATCTGTTCTTTCATTTTGGCATCTCCAGCGTTTACTGGGAAATGAAATTAGAGAGAAAATGCTAATTGACTATTTTCCATCCATTTTTTATATTTACAAAAAAGGTTATCAGATTCAGAAGTGTTCATAATATTCACCAAGAATTCTAACTGTATCATTGCCTTCTAGTGTCATTTTCTTAGAGACTTAGCCATTTGGGGTGATTGTGTTGAAACAGGACAATTTAAATTCCTCACAAGGTGATATTCATGGAATATATAGAAGATTCCATTCAGAGTCTGGCAAAAGAAAATAACAAAGCTGTACATTCATGCTTTTCCTAATGCTGTGAAATTCTACCTCTACATTCCCTGTCATTCAGGATCACTCTTTCTACCTTTCTTAATGGTTCTCTGACACAGTGGGCTGTTAGAAAATCTAGAATGGATGGCCAGCTATAAATGGAATCACTATCCTCAGTTCTCTGTAAACCCATTTTCTTTGCAAACATATGCCATATCTCTCATATAGAGAAGGTATTTCTGCAATGAGACCCTAAGTACTGAAGTTATCTTAAAAATAATGTAATTATTGTGATCATGTTTGTGATTTGGATATTGTTACAGTTTTTACTTCCATGGGAAGTCATGGTCCACCATCATCTGATTGTATATATTTTCCAATCTGTAAATATGGTTATGGCACCAACACAAAAGTCAGTGTTAGCTCACAGACTGTCACAGCCAGCTGGCAGCTAGTGTCTCCTCTAAGGAACAAAGCCTCTATCAGGAGCAACTAGTAGAGTGTTTGAGCTTGATCCTCAGACGTGTCTTCTCTCTCCAATCTGCTGGAGGATTGCAAGGTTACAGAGATAGCAGTGAGCAGCAGGAAAGATCATTCTCTATCAAATGGGACTGGAGACACTGAACAGCTTTTTATTAATGCAAATCCTGGTACGAAATAGTGACTTGTGTGTCACTGATATCAAGGCATAATGCAGTCTTGCAAGTTTGCTGTTGGGATGAAATTAAAGTACATATATTTTATCGGGAATAATTAAGTATAATTACGTATGTGTGTGTGTATGTGAGTGCAATATGTATATCTACATAACATGCAGATATAATTACATTTAATAATAATGTAAATCCCTTGGTACATATAATGTTACGATCCCCATAGCATCTTTACAGCAATGTGAAGTCCTTTGAAAGTCTGTTTCAATCATTGACAGTCTGACTGCCTCCATGTACCTTCATATTAATTGGAAGGATTCAGCTTAGCAGAATAGACAGTCTTGTATCTTTAAAAATTCAGCTTTGGGTAAGTCAAAGGCAGATAGAGTAGTGTTGGTAATCTTGCCTTTTCTTACTTGTTGAATTTTCAACTTACTAATGTATCACTACATAATGCTTAGTATAAATTAATTTATATTGAGGTTTTATTTCTGACAGCATGGTGATCCGATAACCTGAAAATATCCTTGCAGTACACATTATATTAAAAATACCAAATTGAGTTACAAATACATATCTTTTAAAGAATGACTGTGCTGATAACATAGTAAGGAAAAGTTTATATGCCAAAAGTATAAAGTATATATTTCTGGCTATTCTCCAGAAGGAAAATCCTGTGAGCTAAAGTCACTCACCAGTAGGGGTTAGGGCCTCAGATCAGGAAAACAGTGGTGAGTTTAGGGCCTCATCAGGGTAGAAAATGAAACCATAGAATTATCCATAAAGAACCTCCTATAAAACATGATATCCTGGGTTTAAGTGGAGAGAGGAACGTTCTAGGGATAGTTGCCTATATTATTTTCACTCTAGGGAGAAATGTTAAATTAAAAATTATGATAATTGACAGCAAATTAGCTAAATGGGTTAAACAGTGAGTGAATATATGAAAGAGAAATTATAACTTAGATCTGAAATTTTGCCTAATAGAATATACTTAAAATAATAAAAGAAAAGTTAAACAACATGGAGGATAAAATTAGATTTCCGAAGAAAATAATAGAATAGTGGAAAGGTAATATTTCGAAAGGTAATGAGGGACTTTGGCAGTCCAGTGGTTAGGTCTCCGTTCTTCCACTGCAAGGACATAGGTTTGATCCGTGGTCAGAGGACTAACATCCGGCGTGCCACTTGATGCTACCAAAATAATAATAATAATAATAATGAAGCAGGGCTTTCCACAATTTTTAAGACCCAAGAATCCCAAGGGGTAAGAATAAAATGAAAGTTACACCTAAATCGATCACTGAAACTGTGAAACATAGAGGTCAGAGAAAAGATTCGAAAAGCAGCAGAGTGAAGACAGGTTGCTACACAGGAGAAAGAATCGATAGTTATGTAATCAATAGCAACATCAGAAGGCAGATGAAATGGGGACAGGATCTTCAAAACAGACTGAAAATAAATGCTAAACTAAAACTGTATTTAAGAAACACCTTCTAAAAACAAAAGTTAAGAACAACAACCAAAAAGGCATTTTCAGGTAAATAGGAACTCAGGGAACCAACTTCCATCTAAAACTTTCAAGTAATTTCTAAGTTAAATTATTTCAGGCAGAAAGATATGATCCCAGAAGAAAAGCCTGAAATGTGAGAAGGAATGGTTGGGAAAAAAATGGAGAAAAACCTAAACAAAATATAACAATCAATATGATAACATTTAATGATTGGAAATATATGTAAAGATAATACAAAGTTGCTGGGCAATATTGCATGTGAGCATGGAGCATAAAATTAAAGCAATGTGAAAAGCTTAATTCCGTCTTCTTTGCCCTTATATTAAAACCATGTTTCTGGATTGCATTTTACAATGCAGCTAAATATAAACCATGTCTCTTCTGTTTTCTAAAGCTTTGAATGTAGTGTTTGTTTCTTAAGAAGATGAGAAGATAGGCATCTTAAATAGTTTATTAATTTTACATTTATGGAGTATTTTAAATTTTTGACACAGTTTTATATACAGTATGTTTTATTATCATAAAACCTTCCATTTCTAGCACTTGAATAAAATATCCATATACTTAAAATCCAAAAGAGTAGGGTCTGTAACGTATTCTTAATTAATATTTATGCACTTAAAGATTAGATCCATCATTTTACATAGCAGTAACTTTCCCCTTGGTTTATAAGACTACGAATATAAACTTGACCTTACCTACGTTTTAGGCAGAGAAATCTGAAACGAAGTCAGTTCTACACTTGTCACTGCTGTCTCAGAAAGAAGCATCACCGTAGTTCTGAAAGACATCTTACCTTTTTATGAAAAGAATTCTAGCCAACTCAGTGTGTGCACTTGAGAATAAGTGGGGAAAAAATCAATTAGCATTTTTTCCATTAGTGGGATTAATTCAACTCTGGATATGATATGGATTTTTTTGTGTGCTTTGGGGAATACATATTTTTTCTTACTTGCACAAATGTAGACTAAAGCTTACCTAGAGCCTTGCTCTCTAGGCCTTATTCCTGAGTTCCAAATCACAACTTTTAAAAGTGAGCATCCCCGATCTGTCAAACAGTCCCCTGTGAAGATGTCTGACTTAGCAGTGCTTTTGTGATAATGAAGGGTTTCTTAGCCAACTGTGAGATTGTTGCCTTTTCCCTCACACCTGACAATTCAGCAGTGGGGTTCAGGATCAGGAATAATTGCAGGGGGGAAAAATGAAAAAAAAAATTCAGTTATATCTTTTCTTAGTCTGCGCAGACTCCTATACCAAAGTGAAAGTGAAAGTCGCCCAGTCGTGTCCAACTCTTTGGGACAATCTTTGCAGTCCTTGGAATTCTCCAGGCCAGAATACTGGAGTGGGTAGCCATTCCCTTCTCCAGGGGATCTTCCTAACCCAGGGATCAAACCCAGGTCTCCCTCTTTGAAGGTGGTTTCTTTACCAGCTGAGCCACAAGGGAAGCAGAAGAATATTGGAGTGGGTAGCCTATCCCTTCTCCAGCTGATTTTCCCGACCCAGGAATCGAACTGGGGTCTCCTGCATTGCAGGCGAATTCTTCACCAACTGAGCTATCAAGGAAGTCCTAAGGTATCATAAAATGAGTGACTTATGAACAACAAATACTTCCTTCTGACAGTTGTGGAGGATGGAAGTCTAAGATTAAGGCACCAGCAGATTCAGTGCCTGGGGAGGGCCCACTTCCTGATTCTTAGCTGGCATTAACACACCATTTCTTCCTGTGGTAGCCGGGGCAAAGGAGCTCCGGGGTCTCTTTTAATAAGGGCACGAACCCTATTCCTGAGGGTTCTGCTCTTGTGACCGTATCGCATTCTAAAGGCCCCCCACTCCAGATACCATCACAATGAGGATTAGGTTTCGACATATGAATTTGAGGAAAAGACAAACATTCAGATGATAGCAAAGCAATACATAAAGTGATAAATAACCAAGGTCATTATTTTTATGCCTATTAATGGGTGTTGATTCTCCCACTTAACAGCCTCTAGCATGCATCATATTTTATATCTTTGAGGAGTAATATTTGCGTAAATCCTTTTTTAGATTGATTTTGACCAGGGTTAAGCTCTTTTACATAGAATTTTCTTTCTTATCAGAAACAGTTGAGAAGAATCTCTTAAATAGCTCAAAGACTTATTTCAAGTGAAACTTGATACTAAAAACTACCCCCTGAATTATAATAAATGATATAATTATTAAACTCAGTGTAGCAAATGGAGAGTTTTCATCTTACTCAATATGTAATTTATTTCTTTCATTTCTCCCTGTTAGGCTCAGTATATGTCAACTGGAACATTAGTTTGAATATGTTAATATTCATAGTCTCCATCTTTGGTTTCATCTTCTGGGAAGATGTTGGTTGACCAGGATACAATGAATATTAAATAAGTGTCACCAAATATGGAACAATTTTTACTTATAAATCATTTGCATATTTTATGTCCCCAAAATTTCTTAGTAATGTTTTAGTTTAAATTAGATCACTGCGCTTGAAGAGCTCTGTTTTTCTTTTGGTTTCCTTTTATGTTGTTTTAGGCTTAACCAGGATCTCATAAAATGAGTCCTAGGATTTCTCAGGATGGTTTGCTGGTGTAGATGATATGTTCTTATTTTTTCCCAATATCTAATAATAATGGAAGGTTGGCTGTGTTTTGTTTTTAAGAAAAAATCTGCAGTTGGCCAAGTTGTCACTGAGACAGCCACTAATGAAAGCCTTTATCTGCACAGTCATTGGCTGCATATTCTTGTGTTGCCCAAACTTACCTGCATCATGCAGTAACCATCACATCACAAACGTCTCCAACTATGTACTTAAACAATCCCAGCCCTTGTGGTTCCAGGCGCCTCATCAAGCCTAAAGGGCCAGTGGGTGGAGGGGAGAGAATGGAGACAGAAAGCAAAGAGGAAAGGCCACCGTGACTCCTCTCGTTCTGCCCTCATTCCTGGTGGAAGAGAAATGAGCTCCCTGTCCTTACACTGTTCTCTAGTTATATTTTCTGAATTCTAAATAAAATAGAATTGCAGTCAAACTCAGATTATGATGGAATGGTGCCTAAGCGTGACAAAATGTTCTTTGTTGTCTGACATGCAATTTGGGTGACAAACTAGAAATTTCTTAGAGCATTTTTCAAAAACCTATCAGGTATTCAGACTCAAGGACAGTTTATTTCTAAATCAAGTTTTGAGTAGTGGAAAACAAAAAGTGTCATTTTTTTCTTTTAGAAAGTGAGGTAAAATTGAAAGATGTAATATATTTTTTGCTGCTGAGTCGCTCAGTCGTGTCTCACTCTTGGTCTCCCCGTGGACTGTGTAGCCCACCAGGCTTCTCTGTCTGTGGGATGCTTCAGGCAGGAATACTGGAGTGGGTTGCCATTTCCTTCTCCTGGGGATCTTCCCAACTCAGGGACTGAGCTCGCGTCTCCTGTGTCTCCTGCATTGCAGGCAGATTCTTGACCCACTGAGCCAAAGGGGAAGCATATATATATATATCTCTATATATGTATACTATTGTAGAATCAACTGAAATTTTGTGAATTAAAACAAAACCTTTGTAATTTTGTTTATAAATAAGTCCACTATGGAAAAAAAGTCTTTTTTTTTCTTTAGGGGACTGAAGAAATTGAGGTAGTTTTTAAGAATTCATAGGTATTTGTGTGGCTCTGAAGTCTAGACTCAATTCCATTCACTTTTCCTTTTTCTGTGAAATAACCCTGTTTTTATTTGAGTGCTTTTACAACTTAGTAGAAAATTAGATCAACAGTCATCTTCTCCATAGTGTTGCTAAAGACTCTTGTATACTGTTACATGAAAAACTTAATCACCAAGGAAAGGAAATCAGTGTATGTGTATACCACAGAATACTGACACATACGAGATAACCAACGTCCACAGAATAGTCCCACGAACATAACCTTGGTTTAGCTTATGATGCCATTTTTCAAGCAAATGTGCAGTTTCTATAATGTATATTTTAAGTATTGAAAATAATTCTTGCTTCCTCACTTCCAGGAAAACCCTGATCTGTATGAATTGTAAGTTGCTTTTTCACTTGATGTGCTATAATTCATATCTTATTTCATATACAGAAGAAAATCATGCATATTACCACAATGCTGTTGAGATATGAGCAATTTTAAGCATTTTTATCATCCCCAGAGGCTTCAAAAGTTACTTCTTAATTTTTCATCTCTCCATGGAATGATTTCAAAGGCAGATAAGTCAGTGAGAGGCTCTGTTGAAGGTTATGTTATGGTTTTAGAGAAGGGCCCCGGAACACAAAGATATGACAAAGGAATTTATCACGATTAAACAAAAAAGCCTGCACTTCAAGACTGCTGGGTTTTAGATTAGGGGAGAGGGGCTACCTATGGGAGAAGATAGCAAGAGGTGTGATAAGATAATTTCAATAGATTTGTAAGTGAAATTCTAAGAACTGGAGCAAAGAAAGATTAAATACCCCTATAAACATCACCAAATGTTTCAGCTGGGATGGTGGATTAGACCTAAATGGAAATACCAGGAATTGGGGACTGGAGGTCAGACTGTGATAGCCTCTGAGCAGACACACAGGAGGCTAATGGAGTGAGAAGAATAGAAGGAAGATGTAGGAGTAATGGGCCAAGAGAATGAGGCCTGTCTCTCCACCAGGAAGTAGCCTTCTTGATCCTCCAAGCAGGTGATTGATGTGACTTGGAGACCCACAGTTTATCATGCCTTGATGGCAGTCATTAAGAAACCATCATCCCTCTTATGGAGGTCAAGCTAGCTCTCAGAAAGTTATCAGAAGCCGTGATAAAATTTAGTTTGTAAGATACATGCTGCAAAGCACACACTTAAACCAGTTTACCAAACTTGAGATGTAGAACAGAAAATATAATTATATAAATAGAAAATAGCAATGGAGAGTAAAATCAGAACTGAGAAGAATTTCATGCACTATAGACTCACATGTGGGAAAACACTTACTTCTAGTAATATTTAGAAAAGAAACATAGTTTGGGATCCTCAGATTTGAATTTCCTAAAGTAGTTAAGTATCAGTACTCAGTACTCAGTTTTCAGAGTATACAGTCCTCAGTACTCAGAGTTCCAGAAAATAAACTCAGTGCTGATCATCAGACATGAGTGTTTCTGTGAGATGTAGAGAAAACTTTTATGTGTAAAAGATGGAAAAGCAAATTATAATTTAAAGTGTGTGTTTTTCCATTGAGAGAAATATAGTTGTTTTCATAACAAGTATATTTTGGTTATGTTATTCACTGCACAGAAAACAAAGACTGACCTTCAAGCACTGGAAATCTGGTTGGGGAGATAAGACTTTACAGAAATGACTGCAATTCGGATTGCTCAGTGCAAGGAAAATGTGCACTGAACTTGCCTTCTCTGCCAGGCACTAGGGACAGAAAAGAGACTGTTTCATTTACTGCTCTCCCAGTTTGGGGAAGATGTCAGGGCCGGCTCAGCCAGTGACGGTTTTTGCCATGAACTACATCTTGATGAAGATGGATATGAAGGAGAGGAGAAGACTTCACTTTGTGAGTAAGAAAGAAGAAAGAAGACAAATGGGTGTATCCCAGAGGCCAGTAGACAGGCACACAAAGTGTTTTTGGGGTGGGGGGTGGTGTTCAGAGATGGGAATTCCCTCCACAGAGGTGGAGCAGGTGGGCTGAGGCAGGGACAGGGGAAAGTCCACAGCTGGTGATGTCGCCAGGATGAGGAGCGTTTTATGAGGCAGAGGAGACGACAGGCGTTGTTGAGTCGTTTCCCACTCTTTGCGGCCGTGTGAACTGTAGCCCACCAGGCTCCTCTGTCGTTGGGATTTCCCAGGCCACAATACTGGAACAGGTAGCCATTTCATTCTCCAGGGGATCTTCCTAACCCAGAGATCAAATCCAGACCTCCTGTATTGGCAGGCGGATTCTTTACCACGGAGCCCCCTGGGAAGCCCTAATGGCAGGAATAAAGAGATAGAAAACCAAGGGTCATTGATCCCTTAAGTACTATTAGCTGCCTGCTCTCTGGCAGGCAGGAGCCTCAGCACTCCTGTGGGTGCAAAAATCAACATCCTCTGCCTCCACGGAGATCCTCTCAGTCCTGACGAGCTTGCCTTGTCACCATGGAGGATGAAAAGGAAGCCCAGGCATTACACGGACACGAACCAGGATGTCTGCCTAGAATCTGTGGGTTAGGGCACCCTTGATGGGGGCAGTGGTGGCCAGCGCTGGAATCTGCAGGCTGAGTCAGAGCTCCTGGTGGAGAAGCCGGAGGATAACTTCCAGCAGAAAAGACCCTCTTGCAAGAGCCCTGCTATGAGAGAATGCTCTCCTGGACAGTATCTGGAATTTTAGGCATGACAGGGATAATAGAGGCAGTATACTTTCTCCCTTTCCTGTGTTTGTTATTTTTGTTTGCGAGGTTTTGCATAGAGGATTATGACTAGTTATAGAAGGAATCTCACTACACGAAAGTTTGGATATTTTGAAGGCTGAAATAGATGTTGAGCTGGCTGTCATGAGACATGTGATAAAGAACAAAGAAGGAAAAAGAAAATCGAAGTATACAAAAATAAAAGATTATTTTGGCACACTCTACTGTCCTTAAATCCCTGGTAAATGTGTGAATCAAGGTAAATGAGAATCGGCATTTTGCCTTCCTAAAAGCTAGAAACAACATACAAATGAGATTTTAGTTCAGAACCGATTAGAAGCACCACACTTTTCTTGTATTTATTGGGTCATTAAGAACAGCCATATGGTTTTCTTGTCTCATACGTTCACGTTTCTCCAGTATGTTCCTCAGTGGGAGTCTGTTTAGTGGTTGATTGAAATTCTGTTTTTATTGGTTATCTCTCTGTTATCTGTGATCACCAGGAGTGAATGACCCAGTCTAAAGGGTTTCCTCACCACTCTTCTATTGCCACCCTTACTAGAAAACTGGGACCTCTAACTTTTGAAAATTATCAGAGTGTTGCAAAGAGTCAGACGCAACTGAGCGACTGAACTGAACTGAGCTGAAAATGGGTTCCGACGTGAAGAAATTGGAGACTGAGAGGCATCCCTTCTTCAGGATCATCCAGTTGACTGTCATTGTTTGCTGAGCAGTTAAGAAGCGCTGGGCTGAGTTAGAATATCTGTTGGTGACTCCTGTGTCTAAATGCATGTTTGTTAACTTCTGTGGTCTTTCCACTTCTCCGTTTGTAGAGCAAGTCATATGCATCACTTAGGAAATTACACTGTTTTTGGAGATTCAGGACTCAATAAAGCTTCCTGAGTTTAAAAAGTAAACAATAGTCTATTGGGATCATGCAACTGTTTATATCTGTAGATTTTCATCCCTTATTCAGAAATTCAGTATTTTCCTGGACCCTAGCATTGTCATTTTCCCTCACAGTTATCTCGTTTATTAGTTTTATACCTGCCTTATAAAAACAAGCCGTTTCAAAGAACCATTTCTCCATGTGCTTTTACTGTTCCATTAAAACTTACACTGATGTTCACAATTATGTCATTAAATGGCTTTATGTTAAGCAGTTAAAATTCATATCGCTTAGTATAATGTGCAATATATGGAAAACATTCAGAGAATCGATTCTAATTTAGTATTTAACAGTGAGTACTAATAATTATTATAATGCATGCATTTCAATTTGGACGTTTTCTTGATTGAATAATGAAATGCTTTAAGCAAGTTCATTGTCTAAGGACTTCAGTTCAGTCTCATACTTCGGTGATAAGATGTTTATCTCATGCCGATAAAAGCAGATATAAGTGGAGAGGAGTCTACAGTGTGTTTCATTCCTGGGCAGTGGTTACCGCGTATGGCTGCATAAAAATAAAGCTGCAACAGTAGAAATACAAAAAGTACATTTTATTGGAGTTGAGCTAAAGAAGCTCCTTAGAGATGACTTGTGTTTACTCTTATGAAATAAGCAGAGTCAACTAAACTGTGATAAAGAAGTTGCCAGTAAAGAATAGGGTTTATCAGTCATGGTTATGGGACTACCTAGATGAACTCTATGACTGTTGGATCCCAATAGAGCAAATAATGGGAAGATTACCCATTCCAGAGGATTAGTCAGGATGCTTCAAAGTCATGATTACTGCAAACTAGGAATTATAATCCACTAATTTTGATTATGATGCACTGTCTAAAGTATTTGTTGTTGTTCAGTCACTCAGTCCTGTCCGACTCTTTGCAACCCCATGGGCTGCAGCACGCCAGGCTTCCCTTTCCTTCACCATCTCCCAGAGTTTGCTCAAACTCATGTCCATTGAGTCGGTGATGCTATTCAACCATCTCATCCTCTGTCATCCCCTTCTCCTCCTGATTTCAATCTTTCCCAGCATCAGGATCTTTTTTCAATGAGTTGGCACTTCACATCAGGCGGCAAAGTACTGGAGCCATATCAGTCCTTCCAATGAATATTCAGAGCTGATTTCCTTTAGAATTGCCTGGTTTGATCTCCTTGCAGTCCAAGGGACACTTAAGAATCTTCTCCAGCATCACAGTTTGAAGGCATCAGTTCTTCATTGCTCAGCCATTTTTATTGTCCAACTCTTGCATCCATACATGACTACTGGAAAAACCATCAGTTCCGTTCAGTTCAGCTGTTCAGTTGTGTCCAACTCTTTGCAACCCCATGAATCTGATCTTCTTCACATCAGGTGGCAAAGTATTGGAAAAACCATAACTTTGACTATATGGGCCTTTGTAGGAAATGTAATGCCTCTGCTTTTTAATACACTGTCTAGGTTTGTCATAACTTTTCTTCCAAGGAGCAAGCATCTTTTAATCTCGTGCAGTTTAAAGCATAGTCCTTTAGAAATAATGGAATGCCATTGTATTGAGTACTGTGATTTATTCTGAATTTTCCACATTTTCTTTCCAACTCTCACAACTAAAGTACTAAGCATTCTACCACAGATATCAACTCCCCCACTTATTAGGTACCAGATGCACCATGTGATCATGCCAGAGAAATTAAAATACAGTTATATATCTGTGCTGTGCTGTGCTTAATCACTCGGTCATGTCCAACTCTTTCTGCCCCACGGACTGTGGCCCGCCAGGCTCTTCCATCCAAGGGAATTCTCCAGACAAGAATACTGGAGTGGGTTGCCTTGCCCTCCTCCAGGGGAATCTTCCCAACTCAGGGATATAACCCAGGTCTCCCACATTGCACACGGCTTCCTGACCATCTGAGTCACCAGGGAAGCCCTATATATCTGTTAATATCTAATTTAATTCTGTCCACTCTACCTGAGGCTATACTCTGGTCCCTGATTTCTGTATACACTTCCTAAGTCACCATTAACAATGTGTTTCCAAATGATTTTGCCTGACGGTTTATTCTTCCTGTGTCATTGTGTAGCTTAATAGACAGAAGCGTGGCCAGTGAAGTAAGAGAAGCTTGATTTGAGCTTTTCCTCTCACGCTTATAGTCTGATAGTCTTGGGCAAAATCTTCACACTGTCAGTTTCTCATTTGTGAGACAGATATCCAGGGCTTTTATACAAGGCAGTTGGAATGACTAAATATGATAAAGGATATATAAAGTGCCTGCGTCAGAGTCTCACATTGTAAGGAATCAATACATTGTAGTTATTACCATAGTTGTTCTTATTCCAATGTATTGACTTTTCCTAGGTTTGATCTCTGGCCTTTTCCACCAGTGCTGTGGTCAGTCGATCATAATGCCTCTGTAGTTGATTGTCATTTCTACAAATAACACGAAGTATTCAAATCGATAAAATTGCTCTGACAATAACTTTGTAGCAGACTGCAACATCTGTAGTTTCCTTAAATAAAAATGTACTCAATTTGAATTTTATATAATACATGCGTGATTGTGACATAGATAAAATTCTCTACCAGCTGATCTGGAGGAAAAAAATAAATAACTTATCACAATCACTTAGAAAAGCATTGCTGTTGATTTTTTTCAGAACTATGCACCAGGATAATGGTCATAATATATTATTATAAATGCTATACTTGAACTGCAATTTAAAGTTATGATGCCTCCATTATTTTCATAATAAATGTTGCTTTTTCTCATTATAAGAACATAATTTGGGCTGAAAAAAATAGCCCCTTCATATAAAGTAAAGGCTAAAACTTAGGTTTAATCAAACCACGTGGAGAAGATCACTGTTGACATTGGAAATGTGCTTTCTTCTAGATGGTTTTCAAGCTATACATGTCTATGTGCACATGAACACACACTTTTTTGTAATGAACTCATATCTTATATATTATTTTGTAATTTGTATCTTTTATATCATATATTGTGCTCATTTTCCTATCAACGGATAAAAGTCCACATGATTGGTTTACGATTGATGCTATTCTGTTCTGTTTAGTGGTCCCCCATCAGTGAATATTTAAGCTGCTCTGCATTCCATGGTCTCTCTCGTGTACATCTCTATAAACGAGTCTGGTCACATTTTTACAAAACAATTTTATTTACGTGTTTCTGACTGTGCTCGGTCTCTGTTGCTGCACACGCTTTTCTCTGTTGTGATGAGCGGGGCTGCTCTCTGGTTGTGATGCGCGGGGGCTGCTCTCTAGTTGTGATGCGCGGGGCTGCTCTCTGGTTGTGATGATCGGGGCTGCTCTCTGGTTGTGATGATCGGGGCTGCTCTCTGGTTGTGATGATCGGGGCTGCTCTCTGGTTGTGATGCGCGGGGCTGCTCTCTGGTTGTGATGAGCGGGGCTGCTCTCTGGTTGTGATGCGCGGGGCTGCTCTCTGGTTGTGATGAGCGGGGCTGCTCTCTAGTTGTGATGATCGGGGCTGCTCTCTGGTTGTGATGATCGGGGCTGCTCTCTGGTTGTGATGATCGGGGCTGCTCTCTGGTTGTGATGCGCGGGGCTGCTCTCTGGTTGTGATGAGCGGGGGCTGCTCTCTGGTTGTGATGCGCGGGGCTGCTCTCTGGTTGTGATGCGCGGGGCTGCTCTCTGGTTGTGATGATCGGGGCTGCTCTCTGGTTGTGATGAGCGGGGGCTGCTCTCTGGTTGTGATGCGCGGGGCTGCTCTCTGGTTGTGATGCGCGGGGCTGCTCTCTGGTTGTGATGATCGGGGCTGCTCTCTGGTTGTGATGAGCGGGGGCTGCTCTCTGGTTGTGATGCGCGGGGCTGCTCTCTGGTTGTGATGCGCGGGGGCTGCTCTCTGGTTGTGATGCGCGGGGGCTGCTCTCTGGTTGTGATGCGCGGGGCTGCTCTCTAGTTGTGATGCGCAGGGGCTGCTCTCTGGTTGTGATGATCGGGGCTGCTCTCTGGTTGTGATGAGCGGGGCTGCTCTCTGGTTGTGATGAGCGGGGCTGCTCTCTAGTTGTGATGAGCGGGGCTGCTCTCTGGTTGTGATGAGCGGGGCTGCTCTCTGGTTGTGATGAGCGGGGCTGCTCTCTGGTTGTGATGATCGGGGCTGCTCTCTGGTTGTGATGATCGGGGCTGCTCTCTAGTTGTGATGAGCGGGGCTGCTCTCTGGTTGTGATGAGCGGGGCTGCTCTCTGGTTGTGATGAGCGGGGCTGCTCTCTGGTTGTGATGAGCGGGGCTGCTCTCTGGTTGTGATGAGCGGGGCTGCTCTCTGGTTGTGATGAGCGGGGCTGCTCTCTGGTTGTGATGAGCGGGGCTGCTCTCTGGTTGTGATGAGCGGGGCTGCTCTCTGGTTGTGATGAGCGGGGCTGCTCTCTGGTTGTGATGAGCGGGGCTGCTCTCTGGTTGTGATGAGCGGGGCTGCTCTCTGGTTGTGATGAGCGGGGCTGCTCTCTGGTTGTGATGAGCGGGGCTGCTCTCTGGTTGTGATGAGCGGGGCTGCTCTCTGGTTGTGATGAGCGGGGCTGCTCTCTGGTTGTGATGAGCGGGGCTGCTCTCTGGTTGTGATGAGCGGGGCTGCTCTCTGGTTGTGATGAGCGGGGCTGCTCTCTGGTTGTGATGAGCGGGGCTGCTCTCTGGTTGTGATGAGCGGGGCTGCTCTCTAGTTGTGATGTGTGGGGGCTGCTCTCTAGTTGTGATGAGCGGGGCCTTGTAATGAGCAGGGGCTGCTCTCTGGTTGCGATGCGCGGGGGCTACTCTCTGGCTTCGGTGCACGGGCTTCTCCTTGTGGTGCCTTCCCTTGTTGCGGAGCAGGAACCCAGCATGCACAGGCTGTAGTGGCCGCAGCACGTGTTTGTGGCTCGCAGGCTCTGGAGCACAAGCACAGTAGCTGTGGTTCGCAGGCCCAGCTTCTCCGGGGCTTGTGGGATCTTCTCCTAACAGGGATCAAACTCTCCGTGTCTGCCTTGGCAGGTGGGCTCTCCCCCACTGAGCCACCAGGGAATCCTTGGTCACATTTTCAGAATATAATTTTAGAAGGAGAGTTGCTAGGTCAAAAGCATTTTGCATTTAAAGTGTTATGATGCTTAATTCCAATAGGGCCTCAGGAAAGCACATACCTGTTTTCACTCTCCCTAAAACTAACCCACTCCAGTATACCTGTGTGGAAAACCCCATGGACAGAGGAGCCTTGCAGACTACGATCCTTGGGGTTGTGAAAGGGTTGGACATGACTTAATGACTAAACCCACAAAACTATTAGGATACGGTTCATTTGTTTTACTTTTTATCCGTGTTTTCAGTGGAACACTGTATCTCATGTTAAATTACCTGTTCCCAATTACTAGGAAGCATGAATGGGTTTCCATTATTTATTGCTCATTATTGTGGCTATTTCCTTGCCTTAAATACCCATTTTTTAGAGTAACCCTTTATCAAACATATTGCAAATATTTTTTGCCAGTAAGTGATTTAACTTGAAAGTCTTTATATGGTGTATTAGAACTATTTAAGCCAGTTAAGGATTTTGTGCTTAACTCATATAGCATTTAAGGAGTTAAATGTATTGTCTTCTTTGTAGGATTAAGTCTTTGCAGCCATTCTTAGTAGAATCTACTTGACATGCAAGTATAGATACATTATAGATATTTACTGAAAATTTTTCCTAGTTATTTTATTTCCAAATCTTTCTCCTTAAAATGTTTGATAAATGTAGGTTTAACGTTAGTGTGAAGGATTTTATATGAATCTAATTTTAGTTATTTCACCTTCCCACAACCAACTTTGGGATCTTATCTCTAGAGTCTGTCCTACTCCTTTAACCTGTCTTTTGTGCCTCCAAGCCTACATAGTTTTGATTACTGTAACATATAACATATTAGAACATATTTAGCATCTGATAATGCTGGTTCTCCAAATTGCTGTCATGTTTTTCTTGCTAGTCACACAAACTAATTTTTTCCACACGACTTAGATTTTTTATAAAGTTTGAAAATAGATTTCATGAACTTGTTTTAAATATGTGAGTTCAGCATGTCATCCCAGAGAAATCACGAGAGAATATTATCTAAACATAGATTATATGTGGCAATGTGTATCTTGTTTTTGAGCTCCGAGCTGTTTCCAGAAAAGCTATCACTCCCCCAAATTAATTCCTTAGAATTTTATTGGATACATAGTACAAGCTCTTGGCTAGTATTTCTGGTTGACCAACAGTTCTAACCATATATGCACAAGGGTTTCCCTGGTGGCTCATCTGGTAAAGAATCTGCCTGCAGTGCGAGAGACCTGGGTTTGATCCCTGGGTTGGGAAGATCCCCTGGAGGAGGGAAAGGCTACCCGCTCCAGTATTCTGGCCTGGAGAATCCCATGGACTGTATCATGCATGGAATCACAAAGAGTTGTACACGACTGAGCAACTTTCACTTCACTATATGTACATATACATACATATATATATATGATTAACATCTCATGGGATAATATATACTTTGTCAAGTTTTTTCTTTTGCTTGACAAAGTAGAGTACTCGATTAAGTTACCTGGAAGACTGCTATTCTCTAAATCACAGATATTCAGCATTTTTCAACTTGAATAAAGTTTGCTAAATCAGTTATCTTATAGTAGGCTTTTAAAAATTGTTATTTCTATTTGATTTGTAACATTTTTAGGGAAGTGAAGTATTAGTAAAATTAGCACTCTGGTGCTCTTTACCATTTTGTTTTTCTAAATCGAAGGTCCCATTCTGTCCATCTTTCAAGTGCATGAATGTGTGCTAAGTCGCTCGGTCATGTCCAGCTCTCTGCGACCCCATGGACTGCAGCACACCAGGCTCCTCTGTCCATGAGATTTCCCAGGCAGGAATACTGCAGGGGGTTGCCATTTCCTTCTTTAGGGGATCTTCCTAATTGAGGGATGAAACCCGAGTCTCTAGCATCTCCTGCATTGGCAGGTAGATTCTTTATCATGCAGGCAACTGGGGAGCCCCATCTTTCAAGTATTACCATGTCATATTCTTAAGTAGTATGGAATTTCCAAAAACACACACAAGCAGGAAGGAAAGGAATAATTTCTATGAACTATCCTTGTTTTTATCTTATCTACCTATTTTGGCTCGATTTAGAATGCCAGCGGAGTATAGCCTTAAAAGCACTGGAACAAGAAAGACCTAGACTTAAGATACTAGTTCCAAGCAAGCATTGCTAGTTGTGTGACCTTGAACACAGTCTTAGTTCTTTTTTGTAATCCTTTTTAAAATTATTGAGTTATAGATGATTTGTTGTTATTGTTTAGTTTCTAAGTCATGTCCGATTCTTTTGCAGCCCTGTGGACTGTAGCCCACCAGGCTGAATACTGGAGTGGGTTGCCATTTTCTTCTACATGATTGAATTTAAAAGCATTTGTATAGCAAAGAAATCCATGAAAAAGACAAGCTATTGAATGAGAGAAAATATTTCCAAATGATATAAGGGTTTAGTATCCAAAATAAATAAATAGCACATACAGATTGATATAGTTCTTTTTTCAACATAGGAAGTAATAACAATATCTGCCATGAGGGTTGTTTTGAGGTGATAGATATACATAAAAAGCAATTACCACAGTACCAATATATAACAGGCACTCCCTAAGTTTTGCCTATTATCTATTATTAGGCAAATCTAATGACAATCCAAGAAAGGATACTGTTGTGTAAAGCTTTAAAATATATAGTATGCTTGTTGATATCCTCTATTTTTCAAAATTCTTAAACAATTTGATACTATATTCTCAAACATTATTTGTGCTATATTATAACAATTAACTTAAAAGATCTCAAATATCCAAAGCAATCTTGATAAGGAACAGAAATGGAGGTATCTTACTTCCTGACTTCAAAAGTATAGTTACTAAAGCAGTGTAGTAATTGGATAAAAATTGACATACAGATCAAATGGAACAGAATAAGTAGCCCAGAAATTAACCCATGCACTTACAGTCAATTAGTCTACAACAAAGGAGACAAAAATATACAATGAGTAGAAAGTCCCTTCAGGAACCGGGTCTCAGAAAACTGGAAATTTCTAGGTAAAAGAGTGAAATTAGAACGTTCTCTCATCTGATATACAAAAATGAACTCAAAATGGATTAAATACCTAAAGGTATGACTGCAAACCATGAACTTCTAGAAGAGTAACACCAGCAGTTTCTATGTGGCCTAACACTGTCAGACTAGAGTCAAAAGAAAGACCTTATCTATGTTGACCGTATTGACTCATGCCTTCAGCAAATCTTCATCATGATTCTAGATTATAGAAATTAGGCATAATTCTAGATTATATTATATATTATATTATAGTTAAGCATAATTCTAGATTATAGAAATAAAGAGGTAAAAGTAGAAAAGATAGAAGGAAACTATGCAATGTTCTGTACCGTCAAATGAATGAACAGCACAATTTCAGTTGATAGTAACTGATATAGGTTTCCCAAATCCATGAACTTATTTTGTGATAAATTATTAAGAGGGAAGCATTTCTAAGACATTTCTAAGCATTTCTAAGACAACTGATCAAGTTTAGAAAATCTACTCTTAATAAAAAGAGAAGCTGTTTCACCCTAGATAATATACATGTTTCAATGCTGTTCTCTTGAAACATCCCACCCTTGGGTGAAACAGATCACCAGCCCAGGTTGGGTGCATGAGACAAGTGCTCGGGCCTGGTGCACTGGGAAGACCCAGAGGGATGGGGTGGAGAGGGAGGTGGGAGGGGGGACCGGGATGGGGAATACATGTAAATCCATGGCTAATTCATTTCAATGTATGACAAAAACTACTGTAATGATGTAAAGTAATTAGCCTCCAACTAATAAAAATAAATGGAAAAAAAAAAGACAAATACCATATGATATCACTTCTGTGTGGAATCTAAAATAAAAAGAAAAAAAAACAGAAGCTGTAAGAATGATCAGAACTCAAAATCTGACTTTCCATTTCCCTTCCCCTAAATACTCCTTGTAACAAAAAGTGTTGGGGCTAGATAATCTTCCAGGTACCTGCAAACTTTAAATATCAGTGTATCTTTTTGTAAAGAAGAAAGTAACATATCAGTAATGAGATAGCTAAGAGACAGAAATATAAAATAAAGTATACATGTCAATTGCAGATCATAAATTATAATATTCTACCAACATTTTCTATTCCTTTGTAGCACATCTAGTCTTTTTTAAAAGATGTAATACAGTTAATTATTTATATAAAGTGAAAAAGTTCTTTTCCAATTTCCTGTTCTCCTATGACGTTTTTAACTGAAGATGCTAATAGATGTTTTACATGAAGAAAAATGCTTCAGAAGGAGGAAAGCAGGTCAGATTTCTGAACCATTAACCTGTTGCCCTAGACTCTGATGTGCTCAGACACGATCTGTGGTCAGCACGCGTCTCAGTCATTGTCTTCTCAAGGCATTGAGAAAAGTGATGGCGGGCCGATAATCATAGCAAATGGGATAGGTGATCCAGGAGTCAGTGTCTGGAAAGAAAGAGTCTGAGAGATTAAGCAAGAGTTCCTCTAAACCAAGAATCAACAAGTGGGTCAGGTTAAGGAAAAGCTAGGAGCTCAGAGAAACTGGGTCATGCTTCTTTGGTACTACAGTGAAAATCAGAAATATTATAGACACATCATGGAGAGGTCTCCCTACATGTCCAGAGCATTGAGCTTGTTTCAAACAAAGAATGATGAAAATTCTCTGGAATGTTTAGGGAGAGCCAGGTAATATGTATTAGAGCTGCTTGATATGAAGGTGACACAGAAGCAGGCAACGCCCTTCACGCTTGGCAGAGAGCTCAGAAAGTCTGCATGCACGCCTGTAACTGGCGGGTGGCATACAGGGAGACGCTGAGTCGTGGTCCTGACCAGAGCATGTCCTGGAAGGATGCTGCTGTAACAGGGGAGGTTTATGGCAGATGTAGGACATGCCTGCACCCTGAAGAATGGGGAGGAACACTTGTCTGTGTTGAAGGGCAAAAGGAAGCCTTGATTCCAGGAAGGATGGGACTTCGGTAAAGGTGCACAGATGAGAATTAGTGTGCCCGGTAACAGCAACAGTCAGACTGGCCTCTGAGAGCAAGAGGCAGACGTGAATAATAGCAGCTTCTGAGATGTTTCCCATAATTGGCACTGTTTTATGTGCAGGGCACACCCAATTCCTAGCAGCGATCTCGTAAATGGAGATGTACCGATAACCGGAAGCATTTCCTAATGTACAGGCGAGACATTTGTCAAGGGGTGGGAAGGAAAAGGTATTGGTGTAAGGGGAATAGAGAAGATTTCAGACAGCTGTTCCGGGAGAGTTCCCGGAATTTAGGGGACAGTATGCAACAGAAAGGGTGTGGGCTGTTTGATCGGCTATGCCTAAGTTCCAGGTCAGTGAGCGTGGACTGGCCCTGGGCTTGGTTCTGTAAGGTTTGCCTGTGAAGCTTGATGGTCTCTTGTGAGGATCAAGCTGGGAGTAGACTGGGGACATTGTGGGGTGGGGGGGTGGGCAGTGGAGCAGTAAATCCAGGTCTGGTGTGGTGCCAACCTCGGGGACCCTACAGGTGAGGAAACCCAGCTTTGCAGGAATCTGGCAAATGGTCACACTGCTTTTGTCTTTACAGATTTAATTGATGTTGAATGCTGCTTCTTTTCCTCCCTTAATATTCACAGTTGCCTTACCTGAGACAGCCAGAAAGTGATAGTGTTCTCAGCTATAAGGCCAGCCCACCCATACACTAATCGGGTCCCTCCATAAAAAGCAATTGGACTCGCATTCACAGCTTTTATAAATTATTGAGATTATATAAAGACACAGATTTAGATTATGGTATGTACTAGCCAATGAAAGTCGTGTCCGACTGTGAGACCCCATGGACCGTAGCCTGTCAGGCTCCTCTGTCCGTGGGACTTTTCTCAGGCAAGAATACTGGAGTGTTATCATTTCCTTCTCCAGGGGAATCTTCTCAACCCAGAGATTGAACTTGGTTCTCCTGTATTCCTGGCAGATTCTTTACTGCAGATGGTAAATGCCTGCAAAACAGGAGACCCTCATTTGCTGCAAGGGTCTGGAAGATCTCCTGGAGAAGGAAATGGCAGCCTACTCCAGTATTTTTGCCTGAGCAAAGTCCCAAAGACAGAGGAGCCTGGTGGGCTACAGACCCTGTGGTCCCAAAGAACCAGACATAACTGAGCATCTAACATTCACTTTCATGTACTAGGAAGGAGTTATTAACAGTATCCAAGTCAAAAAGTAGGGCTTCCCAGGTAGCTCAGTCGGTAAAGCATCTGCAGTGCAGGCAGGTTCAATCCCTGGTTTGGGATTGATACCCTAGGTGCTCTAGAGAAGGAAATGGCAAACCACTCCAGTATTTCTGCCTGGAAAATCCCATTGACAGAGGAACCTGGCAGGCTACAGCCCATGGGATTGCAAGAGTCGGACACGACTTAGCAACGAAACCATGAAGTCAAAACATAAATGACATCCAATATAACCCTGGACAATTAAAGTACAGATATGATATGGCATTTAGGGGGAGCAAAATGCATATGGGCCCAAGTCAAGATTGAGAATAAAGGATGACACAGAATCACAACGGAAAAGGAGCCAGTCGCCATAAGCAGCTTGTCTTGAGAGTGCAGTCCGCTGCCCTTGATTATCAGCGCCTGGGGCCCGGGAGCACACGCTGATGGTGAGATTGCTGTGCGCATGCGCGGAGTTCCAACAGGCACCTATTGCCTGGGTTCTCCACCCGTTCGTGTCAGGTTACCCCTTGTGGGAGAAGCCAGGAAGCCAAACCTTCCCTTCGGGGGCTCACCTCGCCAGTGAGCTGGAGACAAAATATAACCTGAGGGAAAGACCTTCAGTGGAAAGCTTAAAAAGTCAGACCCGGGGACTCAGTTTCCACATAGGGTTCTGGGGCGGGGCGTGGAGACGGATCCCCGCGTGATTCTGAAGATCAGCCGTCTTGATGATCAGCAAACAGGCACAGAGCTCGTGTGCCAAGGTTCTGATTGTCTTTAGGTAGAAACGCAGTCCTTTTGATGGTTGGTGACAAAATTACAGGGGTGGAAGTCTGTTCCCGCTGAACCTCTGGCATATTTTATCCTGTCATTCTAAAGCATTGCTGTGAACATCACCATGGTATTTCTGGAGCTCTCCCCAGAACCAGTCGAACGTGCGGTCAACTCACCACCTTTTCTTCAGTCTCCGCGTCTCCCTCGCTGTGGTCTTTCCCCAGCCGGCTTCCCTGGTTTCTGTCTCCTGTCACCGTGAAGCCAGTAAAGGATCCCTCCTCCTGACTTTGGTGTAGCCCATCTTGTGAAGACAGCAGTGCCCGGATCAAGGATGCCCGCTCCTGGTCCTCCTGAGCTGATGTCCCAGGGGCAAGAGTGAGGAACTGCCTGGCATCAGGGGAGCGCCACCGTTAGTCCACCACTGCATGTGATGCCAGGGCCTAGAGCCGAATGCCTGTGCACACCACCCCTCAGGGCCTGTCCAAGGAAGCAGCTTCTTCAGTGTCTCTTCTCTGCCTCCTTTCACAAGAGACACTTTCCACACTCAGAAGTTCCCATGAGATCTCCACAGGCATGCACAGCGTCTTCCTGAAGAAAGGTGTCATCTGCCAGCATGCAACCTGTAGGTTGTCTGGGTCCACAGTGCCCCAAACCTCTCCATTTCAGAGCAGGGACCCTGCTTTCATCACATTTTAACCAAGATGTCCATTTTCGATGGTTTACTCAAAACCTCAGAATACTCTCTCCAAAGAGGAATTGAAATTTCCACGTGATGAAACTGATGGCAGCTGTTCTGGCACTTCCTTCCATCTGCAGGGTTACAACGCAGACACACACGTACTCACACACTTCAGAGCCGTGTTTTAGATAAAACGCATCAATGAAGAGTTGTACTTAACACCAGGCTCTTCTGAAAAAGCAGATCTGTAGCCTTGCTCAGTTCTCCTGGGAAGACAAACACCGCTATGTTTCTGGTGTTTCTGACCATTTTCCTTTCTGTTCTTGGGAATCTGGGTCAGAGGAGTTATTCAGAGGGATGATGGTTCGTTCTTTTTCTCTACTAATATGATAAATTATAGATAAATAAGAGTATTTAGTATGTATACAAATCACATAGCATGAATACAAATTTAGTATGTATACAATTCAGATAGTATGAATATTCATTGGAAGGAGTGATGCTGAAGCTGAAACTTCAATACTTTGACCGCCTGATACAAAGAACTGACTCATTTGAAAAGACCCTGATGCTGGGAAAGATGGAAGGCAGGAGGAGAAGGGGACGACAGAGGATGACATGGTTGGATGGCATCACCAACTCAATGGACATGAGTTTGAGTCAACTCCGGGAGTTGGCAATGGACAGGGAGGCCTGGCGTGCTGCAGTCCATGGGGTCGCAAAGAGTCAGACATGACTGAGCGACTGAACTGAACTGATACAAATCAAGCAGCAAGTTAATATATTTCATCTCTTCTTCCAAATTTTCTTCCTTTTTTTCCCCAATTGCCTCCACCCTCCTCTCTCTCTATTTCTTTCTGACACAATCGTGCTTTAGGCATCTACATCAGGAGCTATGCAAGGGTCAAGAAACAGAAGTAAACATGTCACATTTTCCTCTCTCAAGTAGTTTCTGTCTTGGGAGGAAGTGAGACTTGTAAAAAAAAAAAAAATGGAGTATAAGAATATACAGTGTTGTATAAGATATATTGCAAACCCCAAGTTGAGAATGATTAACTTTACCCGAGGTCAGAAAGGCTTAACAGAAGAAGTGACATGAACTTACTCTTGGAGAAGTTGCCCATATTTCTTTTTCTTTAGTTTTTGACACAGTGGAAGGTGTTCCTTATGTTGTCTACTCATGCCTGAGGACCGATTTCTTTACAGGAATGTATAGAGTTTTGTCATGCCAGTAGGAAGTAACTGAAAATAAGTGGAAATGAGAACAAGTTTCTGGCAGGAAAAATAACCAGGAGGACCTTAAAAATGGTTACCTCCTGTGGGTGTTGCAAAGCATCAACTTAGGATGTTCTGTGATTATAAACATTAAACCATATCTAAATTAATGCAGTAGTTAAATTATACACAGTTTACATTATCCAAACACACGGGAATCTTGAAGTCACATTAAATGAAGAGACTAAAAATATAGTCAGTGTACTGACATTAAAAGATTAATATTAAGATTCTTGAAACGCAACTGGCTGAAATGGGGTGGGGAGAGTGAGTTACGAATGAGAGTTCTGAAGTTACAAGTGCACATTTGAATCCCGGCTATGACTAGGGGCAAAATAGTTTATCTGTTATACTTTCCTCATCTGTAAAATAGAAATTCAAAATGGTGGTTTATACATTTGTTATAAAGATTATACAAGAAAATACTTGAAATACAATCTCTTACCCATAGGAAACAGTTGCTCACTATTAACTATTACTGTCATCATTTTTACATGGAAAGGAAGCTATTAGCAATAGCTATTAGCACCTCCGGCAACTTAATCCTCATTGCCAGAAACACATAAATCACTTGCTTTTCACATGATCTGACACTTACCAAGATTCCTAGAATGTACATAGTTGGCAAACATACAGCAGGGCAATTTATATTATTGCTATTCAACTTATCTTGAAAAATAGTCATTTACCCAAAAAATTGAGAAAGAGATGAGCAGATAAATATGCAATGACGCTGCCATTATGAGGCTCATTTTCCTTAAGGAAAGTATTTTTATAAATAATATTGCTTCAGAGCATCATGGTTAAAACCCTTCTAGAATATTTACAGCAAAAATGTCCCTCAGGAGATTTAAGGTAGGTGAAGGTTAGCATGTCTTAAAGCGTGAAGAGTCTTCCAGATGGCCTATCCATGGTCAGCAGGACATATGTTTTCACACGGTCAGGGCAAACTTAAGTGCCTGAATCCTGGTTCTTTCCAGCAGACTTCATGCCGAACTGAAATGGCTTCATTTGTCTGGACTTAACAAACAAGAAACAAATAATTGTAGTATCCCCAAAAATACCACATTCGTGCCTCTACATCTGAGGGAAAGCCAGATAGCTTCTCAGTTGTCACGTGTGCACACAGATTGAGGAGTCAGCCAGGCCCAGGGCCCTGTCCACGCAGAGCTGAGGGAGCAAGACCCTACGGAGTCCGGCGGCCTCGTGTATGTCACAGCAACTCCCTGGGGAACGGGGGCTGCAGGAGCTCGGACCTCTGGCTTCCCAGTCTGGCGAACAACTCTGAATCCAGCTGTGCTGATGAGTGATTTTCTTGGGCAAGAAATATGATCCCACGTCTGCCCCAGAAAGACAGTGTTCACACTTGTCCAAACACAGGAAAGGAGTCGACGGCATCCTGGTTTCCTCAACCGCCTGGCCCCAAGTCTGACCATTTGCTCCTATGTTTATAAGGCTACAGGCAGATCACAGCATTCAGATCACAGGATTCAATAAAATGTCCCTAAAGACCTGACAGTGATGGAAAGGATTACCAATAGAAGCAAGTAACTAAATTGATGGCATGAGTTGGATGGAGCTTATAGAGAGAGATTTGGCACTAATGTGAAAGTCACTCCTGACTACACAGGAAGGGAGAGAATAATTTTGCAGACTGATGGTGAAATTAGAGTATTCTTGTCTTCTTAAAAGATTTATGATTAATATGTAATAAGTAAATATGGGACTTCACAGGTGGCACTAGTGGTGAAGAATCTGCCTTCCAATGCAGGAGACACAAGAGACCCTGGTTTGATCACTGGGTCGGGAAGATCCCCTGGGGTAGGAAATGGCAACCCACTCCAGTATTACTGTCTGAAAAAACCCATAGACAGAGGAGTCTAGCAGACTACAGTCCATGGGGCCACAAAGAATCAGACAAGACGACTGAACACAATAAGTAAATATATATATCTATAAAGGTCCATAATATAGAAAAATATACAGCTAAATCATAAAAATAAAATATGTGATGAATATATTTCACATAGTGGAAAAAAGGCTTTCAATGAATGCACATGCAGAGAATAAAAAAATGAATGAGATGCCGGATTTATCTTTGAAGTGCTCAAAATTTAGTCACTTGTTTATTGTATGATTGACCTTTCTTTAGGGTAAAACTTAGATCTTTGTTAGAGACAAAGGGTTCAGAGACAAAGAGACAGAGGGTTCAGAACTGATATATCTGTATGGTTCTGAAATTCCTGAGACTAAACAATGTTTGCATGAATGCTAGAGCATCATTGCACAGTCTGAAAGGATAGATTCTGGCCGTCAGGAGGCATGGATCCTGGATTACCTCAAATTTGCATTGAAGCAATTATTCTATAGCCTTTGTTAAAGGCATTTGATATTTAATCATTTATTTAAAGGTAGTTTCAATATGATATTTTGATCACTCGCATTTGTTGGGCAGCAGAGATATTGAATAATATCCTCTAAACTGAGAAGTAACTTTAAGACTGAGAACAAAGAAGGCAACTCTGTAAAGTGCAATTACGAAGTTTTTCGTGGGGAACTTGCACACAGGAAGGAAGCATCAGGCAGACGAAGCTCCACAGGTGGGATCACAGCTGCCCTCCTTGCCACTGAGAGGGGTTCAGGGGGCTTTAGAGGGACCAAAGCTGAAAGCAAACTCTTCCAGCTCAGGAGAAGCACGTCGCACCTTTGGGGACCAGGGGTTTTCCCTCCCCTGGGGGTCGCATTACCATTAACCACTATGTCTGCAAAGGCATTCTTCCAGTTCTCCTACCAGAGGGAGGCAAACATACAGGCTGATGGTGAACTTACTGGCTTAGCTGTGTCTCTTGCGAGTTGAGCTAAAGCTCAGTCCAGCAGGAAGCAACGGGGGCAGACTGGGGAACCCAGATGGAGCTGGCAAGATGGAGTCAGTGTGGTCCAGCCACACAGGTTTATTATCCGCTGTTCCATTTTGACAGGGGATTCAAGGGAAGCTGCTCTGATTGCTCATGGACTTACAAATGTTGACATATAGCAAGATAGAGAGAGTCTTTATTCATCATATATTTGAGAAAAATCATTCTATTTTCCCAATTGTATCGCATACTCTACTGTTTTACTCCCCAATTTCAAAACTTATGATTTTAGAAAAACCTTTTCTCAAGTAATTAGATTTTGGTCAGCTTAATTTTGTTTTACTTTTCAGTACATCATTTTCACTTTTTTAATTTTACTTTATTTTTAATTTTTATTTAATGTGCCCCAACACAAAATATTACTATGTTAAATAATTAAGTAATTAATTAAATTAACTTTTTTAACATATTTCAGTTTATCTTTCCCTTAGGAAATTCCTTCAAATTGTGACATCATCAGAGAAACGTCTGTTTAGACTATCAACTACCTTCAACTTCACCAACCACTTTGTAATGTCCAAATACAATGTCTTTAATATTATCTACAAGAATATCTTTTAAAAAATTGATTAAAAAAAGGAGGATTTGGCTTAGTTTTAGACTTCACTTGTATTTTCCTTTATTCTTATCTGTACCTTTCCTTTTCAATTCACGAGACACTTAACATTCTGTCAGCGTGTATTCAAAGTCTCTCCAGGCTGTACCTGCATCGCATCCTTATTAATTGCAAATCACAATTGCACCCAATGCAGCAGACTCACAGACTTCAGGGGCTCCAGACCCATCTGAGATGTGCCACGGCAACTTTCCTCCCCACAGGGCAACTATGCTGCCTCTGTATTCAGGAGCACAGGTTGCAAATGTAAATGAACTTACAGGGGCAGATGATACTGGAGCAAAGTCGAGCCAAATCTCTGCAATTTTTAATAAGTGGTGTTATCAAGCACGCATGGGACCCCTGAATAAAGGCATGTTGCCGTGATCTGTGCTAGTATACCGGGGACTGAGGATTCCCCGGCCGTCCCTTGGCATGCCGGATCTTAAAGCTTGGGAGGCGATCTGCAGTTCTGTCCTGTCACTGCTCAGCAGATTAATTACACCTCAGTGCAATAAGCCTTAATGTTCCGGGGATGGTTATTGTAGTATATCATTTCAATGATCTGTGGATAGCGAACTACTCGGAGGCTTGTTTTGAACTGCACCTTTCAATCCATCTCTTAGCACTTGGAGGATGCGCCGAGGCATACAAGAGCTGGACACACTTCAGTACCCATCAAAGTACTGTTTAAGCACCTTAGCCTGTGCCTTACATGGTTCTGGTGATGCTAATGATGCTGTAACAGCGAGCGCCTTTTTACTTACTTACTGAAAGCACAGTCATCCAGGCCCCAAGGAAGGGCGAACGAGGAGAGTGAGGCTAAGTCCTAACACTTAAGGCTTCACTGACGCATGAACTTGATCTCCATGTAGCTCCTTTCTTCTCTATAAAATATAAACTTAGTAATAGAATTTTAACCCTAGAGATTATGATTCTAATAGCAGAAAGAAAATGCCTTGGAAGCTCATCCTGAAACATTGTGTGAGCCAGTGAGCAATCTAAGTGTGGGTCATTCACCAGGGTGGCTCAGAAGGAAGTATGGAATGCTTTGCAGAAAAATTTGTGTAATAATATAAATGTCAGAGAAGTATGATATTCCCAAAGTGGGTCCAGGCTAAGTTCAGGGAAAATAATCATATAAAGACAGATGCCTTGCTTTGGATTTTATGTTTTGCCTAGAGTTTCAGATACTGCTCTCAAAGTCTTTGTGTAGTTATGTCATTGTAGAACTCACCTGTTGAGAATTTATTTAATGGTATAGAGCTATACTCAAGATATTTTTAGGCTCTTGGAGGAGGTGAAATGTTTTAAGTACATAAGGTATATTGGAGACAGTTATGAGAAGTTGAGCAAATTTATAAATCACCTTGAAATAATCAGTGTGCATGTTAAATACAATTCTCCATAGTAATTATAAATCATTCATGTTGTATTTTTAAAGGGGCCCTAAGAGAAATCTGTCCATATTGTATTGGAGCTTAATTTGCATTACCATAAAGGACTTAAAGTAATAAAAATGCTTTCTTTTAAAATATTTTGTAATTCAGACTCTTCAACTAATCCAAAATGGCTTTCCTCACTATTAGTGTAAACTAATCTTATTTTAACCACATTTCCAAAGACTAAAATCTTAGCACGGGTGCATGCGTTGTTAACTTGCTATTGAGCTTTGCCTCCGTCTGGAAGTTTCCGGAGCCTCTGTTCCTCAGCAAGCTGCAGATTTCTCCCACTGGGTTTATGGGCTTGTTGCAAGGCAACCGGCTCCCCGGTGCAGGCTGTAGGCAGACAACAGCGGCTCTCCCTGGGGTTTCTTTGTCCACGCTTGTATTGGTTTATTTTAAGATGAGCACAGCTTGTCTTATAGGAAGTGAAAAAGGAAAAAAAAAAAAAGCTAAGTGACTGAAAAGGTTAACTAGGAAATATAAAAGCCTATAGTCTCTTGATGTGACAGGCAAAGTTTCAGAAAATGATGGATTTGATTTCCTCAAAGGGATCTTTTAATGTGATGGAGAAAACATCTGAATTAATTAGATGAAAAAGCCAGTGCTCTGGAGCTTCTGCTGAGAAAAACTAGGTTCCTAGTGAAGAAGTCTCGCATCGATTGTTAAACCTTGTTTTTTCAAACATTCTTGAAATAGTTTCAACTTTTTTAGCTTTCAGTTCTGTATTAAAGGTAATGATTTTCTATCATTTGATCTGAATTAGACATTTTTTCACTATGTTCTTGACATGACAATGATGATATGATTAATTGGGCACTTAATCTTGTCAGGCACATGTCATGTGTTCTCATTTAATCCTAAAGAAACCTCGTGTGACTCTGATTCCTCATTTTAAAGACAAGGAAACTAGGCCTAGATTGAGTGAGTGAAGTCGCTAGGTTGTGTCTGACTCTTTGCCACTCCATGGACTGTAGCCTACCAGGCTCCTCCATCCTTGGGGTTTTCCAGGCAAGAATACTGGAGTGGGTTGCCATTTCTTTCTGCAGGGGATCTTCCCAACCCAGGGATTGAACCCGGGGCTCCTGCATTGTAGGCAGACGCTTTACCGTCTGAGCCACCAGGGAAACCTAGATTAGCAACCATCTTATATGAGTAATTCTTAGAGCTGAATTTCAAACCAGTTTTGGTGAATAGAAAGAATAGACTGAACTTCGATGTAGAGCTAACCCCATACATTCAGTCAGTTCAGTTCAGTCACTCCGTCGTGTCCAACTCTTTGCGACCCCATGAATCACAGCACGCCAGACCTCCTTGTCCATCACCAACTCCCAGAGTTTACTCAAACTCATGTCCATCAAGTTGGTGATGCCATCCAGCCATCTCATCCTCTGTCGTCCCCTTCTCCTCCTGCCCCCAATCCCTCCCAGCATCAGGGTCTTCTCCAATGAGTCAGCTCTTCGCATGAGGTGGCCAAAGTATTAGAGTTTCAGCTTCAACATCAGTCCTTCCAATGAACACCCAGGACTGATCTCCTTTAGAATGGACTGGTTGGATCTCCTTGCAGTCCAAGGGACTCTCAAGAGTCTTCTCCAACACCACAGTTCAAAAGCATCAACTCATCGGTGCTCAGCTTCTGTCACCAGTCCCATCCACAATTGGGTGTTGTTTTTGCTTTGGCTCCATCCCTCATTCTTTCTGGAGTTATTTCTCCACTGATCTCCAGTAGCATATTGGGCACCTACCGACCTGGGGAGTTCCTCTTTCAGTATCCTATCATTTTGCCCTTTCATATTGTTCATGGGGTTCTCAAGGCAAGAAAACTGAAGTGGTTTGCCATACATTAGATTTCCATAAAGATAGTTCCATAAACAACTATTTCCAAAATTATTTTGCTTTTTCATAAAGGTTAACAGATAACGAAAATGAGTTTAAAATTATAAAACACGAAAGATTAATCCATATGGTATGATTTAAGTATTAGAGACAAATTGGTTAATGAGACAATGTGACAATTTGAGCAAGCTTGTGAGGGAGTCAGATCTATATTGCATGGAAGTTTGTAAATTTGCTAGTAGAGCCTCTGAGGGTTTCGGTCGTGGGTTTTGATGTATTTGGTGTAAACCATCCTGCCCATCCCCTCTCATTACCGAGAGGATGTTTTCCTTTGGGAAACATTAATACATAAAAGCATTAACATTAATAACATAATACATTAATACATAATACATAAAAGCAACTCCATGAAATAGGAGGCAAAAAACCACCTTGCTTTTATCTGTGCCTGGGTCTGAAGCTCCGTACGTCTCCATAGTGAAGGCTAGGTTGGATCTCATGGCCTAATGAGGCTTAAGGCCAAAGAGTATAAGCTGTGATCTCAGGGTTTTTGTCACTCAGTGATCAGCAGACTTGGACCACCAGGAGGAGAGTGCTCCTGGGTTATTTGCATGACTTGCTAATACCCCACTTCCAATTACAATAAACACAGCCCAATTAGTGAGCTCACTTTGGTCATCAGCGTAGCACTCTGCTCCTGGTGATTGGAGGTGATGGAGGTCGGCGTGAGCCAGGCAGGGGCGCTCAGTAGTGTTATGCCTTTATCCCCATCTGGACCAGAAGGAAGAGATGTAGAACACTTTAACTTCTTCAAACTGTCATCTTGTGTACAGAAAGTGGGTGGTGGGAAAAAAGCTCGTTGACTATTTGACCTGGGTGTGTTTTGATGAGTCTGCTGTTCACTGGAATCTGATTCAAGTCCAGGACCTATCAATGACTCACCCGGGTTACAGAAAGGCCGCTGGAAAGGCAACAGATACGTTACCTTTGCTATGGATTTGCTTTTTTTTTTTATACCAGAATTAGTCCAGCTCTTTATTCCTCTAGCAGAGAATTGCCCTATAATGTGAAACTGACTTTCATGAAATACGAGTAAATATGAAATGCCAGATGGAGACCTTCATCTTGGTGGCTGTGAACTGTTCTTTTTCATTTTGGAGGCTCAGAATGAATACTTATCTTGTCAGTTTATGCTCCACTGTACAAAGGTTCTGTTTTGTGTAAATGAACTTAAGTCAATTTAAAACAAATTGATTTCCATCTCTAAGAGTGAAATATCCTACACTGAAAGTAGACACTTTCCATGAAAGTGTCATTTACATTTGATTTCTGACCTCAGCCTTATATATTGATGGTAAGATATAACCATTCTTATTTTTAGTCCCGAGATTGGAAGGTTTTCAGCTTCCTATTTTCTCACCCAAGGACTTTGCTATATTATGTTCTTTATATCTGAATAATTCCCCAGTTCTTCTAGCTTGAGTCTTATAGAATATATTGCAATTTGCTTCTATTTCAGAAAATAGAAGGGTGAGCTGTTAAAGGTGATAGTGGAGCAGGGAAAGGAATAGTAATGCTTTTTTTCTTGAAATAAGAACATAACAGACCATCTCCACCTTACAAATGCCATTTTCCATTGGAAATTAGGCTGAAGCTGAAACTGGACTTCAAAGGGGAAAATATTACAGCCCTAAATACAGTTGGTTTTGCACTTCTGACTAAAACCTGGAATTGCTGTCCACCTTTACTTTTTGCATTTACTTGATATACAACTTTTTTTTTTCCCCTTGAGTACTTGATCATCATCTTTAAGCCCAAACACATGTCACTGCAACTAATGAGAAAACAATTCTGTAATCTCAAGAAGGTCCCTGAGCAAAAGAGTGAAGCCCAGCAGTGCACTTGGTGTGTGAGATCCTTTTCTGCACTGAGGCAATGTGATGGTTTGTTAGCAGAAAAATTCAAACTCATCATCAGAGAAATTTTACCCACTAGTTCACTAAAGGAAACCCTTGATACCTTTGAACATCTGCCTTCTACTGTTTTAAAGGATTGATTGCAGAAGTGCGTCTAGAAATCATCTGTGAGTTTACTCAAAATGTGTTTTAAAAACACATATTTTCTACAATATAAACTTGTTATCTTCCAACAATGTGAAAGTGGAGTTTTACAAGGTAATTGCTTACCCCTGAAAAGTAGTGAAAACATCCTCACTGCCGAAACCTGGGAGAGTCCAGCCATAGTGTTAGGCAGCTGGTAATCACCTTTACAAGTGGTGTGAAGTAATCCACAGAATATATCACTAAGTGAAAAAAAGCAGATACAGAAGGTTATCTGTACTGCACTGCCCTTCAGCCTTACCCTTTGTGTAAGAATAAAGCGGACACTGGAGACCAGCTGAGAGGGGAAACAGTTGAATTGCCTGGTGTGAGTGTGTGTGTCTGACTCTTTGTGACCCCATGGACTGCAGCTGGCCAGGCTCCTCTGTCCATGGGACTTCCCAGGCAAGAATACTGAAGTGGGTTGTCTTCCTTCTCTAGGGGATCTTCCTGACCCAGGGATCGAACCTGTGTCTCCTGCATTGGCAGGCAGATTCTTTACCACTAAGCCACCTGGTCAGGTCTTACCATGGTATATAGAGTAGCGTGGTGTAATTCAAGGTAGTCCATTTATCCATATCTGTCTATTGATCTATCTATCTATCTGTATCTATCATTTATTTCCTCTGAAAGGAAGTTTTTAAGACATTTCTTCATTGAAGTACAGTTTTGCTAGTCAAAAATTGGATATGGAGAAATACAGTATAGTCAGACAGTTTCTATTTTAAAAACTTTTGTGTGTCTTTAATTATGTCTGGTCAAGGCTATGTTTTTTCCAGTGGTCATGTATGGATGTGAGAGTTGGACGGTGAAGAAAGCTGAGTGCTGAAAAATTGATGCTTTTGAACTGTGGTGTTGGAGAAGACTCTTGAGAGTCCCTTGGACTGCAAGGAGATCCAACCAGTCCATCCTGAAGGAGATCAGTCCTGGATGTTCATTGGAAGGACTGATGCTGAAGCTGAAACTCCAATACTTTGGCCACCTCATGCGAAGAGCTGACTCATTGGAGAAGACCCTGATGCTGGGAGGGATTGGGGGCAGGAGGAGAAGGGGACGACAGAGGATGAGATGGCTGGATGGCATCACCGACTTGATGGGCATGAGTTTGAGTAAATTCCGGGAGTTGGTGATGGACAGGGAGGCCTGGCGTGCTGTGATTCATAGGGTTGCAAAGAGTCAGACATGACTGAGCAACTGAACTGAACTGACTGAACTGAATTACTTCTATGGTTAGAGTATACAAAATGTCAAATTTTAAACACAGATGTTTTCTTGTTGACGTCACTTGGTTTATGATATTATATTACTTTCAGGTATACAGCACAGTGAGTTAGTATTTTTATTGATTATATTCCATTAAAAGTTATTTCAAGCTAATGGCTCTAATTTCCTGTGCTACGCAATATATCCATGTTACTTATCTATGTTATTACATAATAGTTTGTATCAGTTCAGTTCAGTGCTCAGTCGTGTCCAACTCTTTGCGACACCATGGACTGCAGCACGCCAGGAGTCCCTGTCCATCACCAACTCCTGGAGCCTATCCAATCTCACGTCCATTGAGTTCGTGATGCCATCCAACCATCTCATCCTCTGTCATCCCCTTCTCCTCCTGCCTTCAATCTTTCCCAGCATCAGGGCAACACTGACTACTCAGCAATTATCAAAAGAAGGGATCAAAAGCAGAATTATACAACTCCCATGTGTCATTGGAGGCTGTTTCTATTTTGCTATATGCATTCATTTTTTTTTTTAAGGTTCCATATAGAAATGATAACAGTTATTTGTCCTTTTCTTTCTGCCTTACTTCACTAAAGCATAATATTCTGTAGATCCATGCATGTTGCTTAAAATTTAGTAGCATGTAGCTGAATTTCATTCTTTAGAATACTTTAGACTTAATCTAACGAGAGGTTATGAACCCAAACCAACCCTCAAATAGTTTTAAAATTTGTACTATTGAGCTAACACAGCTCAAGATTTGAGCTGAATTAGTAAGGATGGTTTTTCTAGCCACCTGTCAATTCCTCATAGAACTATAGAAGAAAGTAAAATGGTTCATTAAAATGCCAAGGCAATCTTTAAACTTAGTTTTAGTCCCCAGAGTTTCCATATCTTTGTAAATCAAAGTTTTATTCTAATAGCCAAGGATGGAATTCTAGGAGAGTTTGTGTGTGCTGACAGCAGACCACAAAGAAATATCTATTGCAGTCTCACATGGGAGGAACTAATTTATGTTTCAAAAATGTTCCACTACTTTGTCCAAAAGATTTTTGTTTGCTTGCCTCAGGAAATAACAACTCCAACTCTATAGGAAACTAGCACATAGGCATTAAATTTACAAACAGTATTGTATGAATATGCCTTGTCATAAGCCAGAAGACTTTCATTTCACTTCATACACCCTGCTGTGCCCCTGAAGAGGCAATTTTATCTTCAATATGTATTATAAAAGTTTTTAAAAAATAAAGCACCCTTGACTTTGTATTCTGGGTTCAGCTTTTCTTCCTTGTGGAAACTGACAGTATTCTTTCCTCTCCTTTTTTGCCTAAAGTAATTGAAGACTGGCGGCATTGGCGGTAGTGGTTTTATTTTCATTTTGCTGAAATTTCTAGAAAGAGGTGTGTTCCCCTAGTTTATGAAATGTGACCAGTCTTTTACAATGTTCTTCTGGGAGTGAGTTGCTTTGATTTCCGTTTTCCCAATTTTTATTTTCAAATTTCCTTTTGCCTTCCAGGTCTAAGTCTAGGCACTGTAGCGTGGTGCTTCTTTATGGTCCTTCTCAAGTTTATTTTGTTCCTAAACTGACAGAACTGGTTTAAGGATATCCAAGTTTTTGGTTCTCAAAAATAGTTATTCCTTTTTGTACTATAGTCATGTTCCTTCATCTTTACTGATACAGATCCCTTCAAGAACTGTCAGGCTCTGTATATAACATTCCTACTATAAAGCCAATATCTGTATCCCCATGGAAGGCTGTGGTATCTTATTCCTGTGTGACACATGCTTCCGATTTATTTTTCTATTCCTGTCTATTTTCTTATACTTTAAATTGAAAGTGTTCCATACAGAATTGTATTTTAAACCCAAAGATGACTGATGACAGTAATTGAGTTTGCCCATAATCGTCTTAGTGGTTCCAGTTTCTCTCTGGGGGTTATTAATCCCAAGACTTTGGTCAAGTTCCTGCTGCAACTTCTATTTCACAATAAATAGTTGCATAATATCAATGCTAAATCGTATGCACAAGAGGGTTATGTATATTGAAATATATACATTAGCAATATGTATATTGAAATATAAACACTATCATGTGTAAACTAGGTCATAGGTGGAAAGTTATATATATAACACAGAACGCTCAGCCCTTTGCCCTGTGATGACCTAGAGTGGTGGGATAGGTGTGCTGGGAGTAGGCTCGAGAGGGAGAGCACGTATGTGTACTTCCAGCTGATCCACAGTGTGGTACCTCAGAAACCAACACAGCATCGTAAGGCAGTTGTCTGCCAATTAAAAATTTTGAAAAGACAAAGAGCATGCACACTGCTAGTTTTTCATTCCCCAGTCCCGGCTGTTATGTACAGTGAAGTCTGAGAGATGAACACAACTCCGGTTTCTTCTGTTGGACCAAAATCAACAATGAACCCAACAAGCCCATCTGGGTCAGCTTCCTGGGACAGAAAATAGGATGGAGAGGGTGGGAAGGGGATCTGAACGTTTTTCTGACACAGATTCTGTCTCCTGTTTCTGACCTTCTACCATCTCTTGAGGGTGCACAAGGATTTCCATGATAAATGCGGTAGTTTGGCTTTCCTCCTTTTCTGAAAATTGCCAAAAGAAGCTCAGTTTTTTCCTTTTAGGCAAGTCAGTTATAACTCATTTCTCTTGGTAAATTTTCCAGTTCAGCTTCATTTTTCATCTTAGTAACTTGCTTAAGTGTGAGATACATAATAAATATTCCCCCTTGCGATATCTGAAAATATATCCACAGCTATAATTTTCAGACTTCGGTTGTATAGGAAAGCCTTTCATTCTGCTATATCAGAATGACATGTAAATAGAACACCTGGTTGTTTTGAATGTATATTGATTCTGTTTTTTTAAAGGTATTCAAAATTTAGTGTTTATGGAATGAGGTTATTATAGATGACTCTGGGTAGCTATAAATTCAAATTGATCTGGGACCATAATGCTTGCCTTTGAGAGATGCTAAGCCATCTTCCTTACTTTTTCCTCCAAATATCATACCATTAAGGTAATAATGTTGTCTGCCAGAATTTGTTGTGATGAGCAGATGGGTTACTAATATTTTGTTGATTGATTTCTTGCCTATTTCTGCTATAAAACTTAATTGATGATTCTGCCATCAACAGTTTAAGTGGTAGCTATTAAGTTTAGACTTGGAGATTCTGAAAAAACTCTTGCCCATTAAGTTTTTTTTTTTTCATTATCTGTTGTCATTTTAAGAAATATATTCTCAAAACACCTTCTATCCCTAGCTGAGGAAACATGTGTCAAGCTGTAAAGTTGTTCTCTGGAGGGGGAGTTTTGTTTTATTTTGTTTTTTTAAATAGCTTTGATTTCTTGCCTAAAATTTGTGTGCTAGTATGCTTGTGAATGGTGATAATAGTAGCACTACTACCATTATTATTATTAAAGAATATCTTCTTTAAGTTCTTAGGAGGTACAGTGAACCGTGTGGCCTTTCTTTAACCTGACACAGTTGAATTTCTTTGAAACACTTCTTCCTTCATGTCATTTCAATATGACCACTATATTATATTCTCAGGCCAATGGCATTTCTTTAAAGGTTCAACCCTTTATTAAATATTATAGAAATGAATAATTGCATCACTACTTTTCAGGCACAGTTAAAATATTTTTTTAATGCTCATTTTCAACCACTTTTTGGATCTTGGCTGACAAATAGCATACTTTTCATTCATCCATTCATTTCTTCATCCAACTATTCGCTGGCTCATTTATTTAGCTATGTATATATGCCTGGTACTGCTCTGACTTCCAAAAATACCATGATAAAATGGGAGGGTCACTGTTCTTACAAGAACCTCATGTTAATATATTTTGAGAGTGGGGAGCGGGGAGAGGGAAGGCACAGGAAGAGAAGTTTTAAAATGCTTGTCAGTTAAGATAACGTCAGGTAGCGACAAGTGCTATGACAAATGTCAGGATGGGATCTCGTCTCAAGAGAGAATGGAATAGAGCTGAGCAGCTACTTAAACTGAGTCTCAAGGACCTTGGACTGAGATCTAAATGGTAAGAAAGAACCAGGCACATGAAGGTCAGAGGGCAGAGTGCTCTAGGCAAAGAAACAACTAGAACCAAGTGTCTCGAGCAGGGAAAGAGTGTGGTAAGAATGAGGAGTGTGGTCAGGATGGCAGGTGGAGACCAAGCTGGCTCAGATCCTGCAGCGTTGTCTGCCAAGTGGGATGTAAAACTCAAGGAGAAAGAGAAAGAATATCATCAGGCTTAAACTGTTGAAAGACTCATCTGGCTGTGGGAAAAACGTGGTAGAACATCAGTTTCTTATACAAGGTTATTTCCCATTCACTTATTTTCTAAAATCCCAGTGTTTCTCAATGGTTCATTCAACTTAATCAACAAATATTTATCAACTGCTGGGTATTAGAACAGTGCCAAGTGGTGGGAGACAAAATGACACAAATTGAATCCACACAAATAAGTGCACAACTTTATTTTAATTATTTAAAACTAAACTTTTGGTGCATTTGATAGTGATTCAAAGAGAAACACATTTACCTGATTTTGTTCAAACAAAATAGCTATGTCTTCATGTGCTTTTTATTTTTTAATTAAATTTAGCAATATCACACTCAGCATTAAATGTCATAGATGTATGATATCTTTTATATTATTTCAAATTAATAAATGACTTTGAAATTCTGCAGTTGGAAAATCATATGATGGGATTAAGTAAACTTAGATAATAGAAATAATACGCATTCTTTCTCTTTACCACCTTCTAACCTTTATGCCAGCACCAGTTTTTAAACTTAATATTTTTTCCCCAAAAGGTCAGATTTATCTTAGCGAAGACCTTGAAGTTCCCTATCTCAAGTGCTTTAAAGCTAACTTGGAGAAGTAAACTGAGTCCAAGGAGCTTTTTATCATGAATACAGTCTTTCTTCTCTATAGCCAGAGGCATTCTTGGCAGGGCAATAGGTTCAGGCTGTCAGCACTCAAGCAAGAAAGCAATAGGAGCTCAAGAGTTTCTCTCTCTCTTTCTTTCTCCTAGCAATTTAACACTCCTGCTGAGAGCAAGAGAGAGAGAGAGAGAGCAAGAGAGAGCTGATTTGTGTTTCATTGAACCTAAACTCCGAGAGCCTTTCCCTTGTTTAAGCAAAATAATAAATCAACTTAATTTTAGTAATACGGTAAAATGTCTTCAGTTCAGTCACTTAGTTATGTCTGACTCTTTGAAACCCCATGAACTGCAGCACGCCAGGCCTCCCTGTCCATCACCAACTCCCAGAGTTTACTCAAACTCAATGTCCATCAAGTCAGTGATGCCATCCAATCATCTCATCCTCTGTAGTCCCCTTCTCCTCCCACCTTCAATCTTTCCGAGCATCAGGGTCTTTTCCAATGAGTCAGTTCTTCACATCAGGTGACCAAAGTATTGGAGTTTCAGCTTCAGCTTCAGTCCTTTCAATGAATATTCAGGACTGATTTCCTTTCAGGGATCATTTCTATAGTTCCTTACTAGAGAAGTTTCTCTGAAGATGGAGAGTACTAATATACTTCATATAAAAATTTAGCTCTATATTTCTATCAACTTGTTTTTCAGATTAATATCTTGATTCCAAAAGCCACTATTGTAATATTTATTCCATTTACAGTAAGTTATTATCCAAGAAAGTCTTCTTTTTTTATCCCTAGAAACAAATAAAATGTTTCTACTATGATCAAACTATATATTTTGTTTTGTTTTCCAAAATAATCAATACCAATTTAACTAAAACTTTATCCTGAACCTATCCTGACATTTGACTTATCCTATTGACCTCAACATAGAAAAAAAAATTATGTACATAAGACTTATTTTCTACTCACCGTCAAACCTGGGTCTGAGAAGGCAGCTATGAAGTAAAGAGTTGATCGATAGCCAGTTTTCAACAATCATTTCTCATCATAGGGAAATAGTGTCTGCAATGTGAGGTTGACTTATTATGTGGGTTCCAAGTGCTCCAGTTCAATAGTTCTTTTCCTGAGCTACTATTTTGCAGTGAGAACTTGCATAGAGTTCTCCAGAACTCTATTTCTGGAGAACTTGTAGTTTTGTCATTACCTCTGCTGAGCTTAAGAAATTTGTTGATTGCGAATGCAACTCTACATACACGTTATCCTCAAGGAAATGAGTAAGCAGTAGTTTTCAACTATTATCTGCTAGCTAATGAAGGTGTGTGACATTACCTCAGATAAATTCTTAATTCTTTGTGTTGAGTGTCCTAGACCCCAGGCTTTTCAGGTTTGGTTACGAGTTGCTTCAGCATGAAAGTACCTTGCAATCTTGTTTACTCATCTCTTTCTAGGCTGACATGAGTCTACTTCCAAAATTTGTGTGGGAAAAACATAGAATGGAGCTGGGGAAAGATGAATATTGTTACCTATCTATTAACCTAGAGTAGTCTGAATTAATTCAAATTATAAAAAGAGGGTTACTTCTATTTTGATTAGCATATTCAGGTCAACGAAGATTTTTAATAATGGTTGTAATAATAAAATGTCTGTCTTTCACTTCCATCAAGATGGTCAGTCAGGGACTAGATTTACCTGTTCCTGGATTCAAACTAAGAAACAAAACTTAGGCAAATACATGAAATAGTGATTTTCAAAATGCCAGCAACAAGGGGCAGTGATTTCTGAGAGACAGAAAAATGTGGTGATCTCTATGATTGCCCCAGCTCACTGCCTCAAGAGAGTTTTCAGGCTATGACACAGTGAGACACAGCCCAGACAGAGCGCAGTAGAAGTAAGAAGGCGGAATCCAGAAATGGCAGTCGGAACCATCTGAAATGGTTGAGAAAACAGTAACCCAGTTCTCACACAGGGCTGGAAACACTGCTTCTCCCCAGCAGCCACGCTAGAAAACTTCACGGGGCCCCAAAGAGAGTGCTAAGAGGACTTCGCCCTCAGTTGTGGGAAAGTCTTTTCTGAAATTCGTGCATCTTTGGAGCCAGCTATATTAAATCTTAAAAACAATAGATTACACTATTACCAAGTAACTGTGTGTATGCTTAGTCACTTAGTCTTTTCCAATGCTTTGTGACCCCATGGACTATAGCCCACCAGGCTACTCTGTCCACAGGATCAGGCAAGAATACTGGATTGGGTAGCTCTTTCATTCTCCAGGGGATCTTCCCTACCCAGGGATCAAACCTGGGTCTCCTGCATTGCAGGCGGTGATCACACTTAGTACAATTGAATAGTTCCCAGCATAGAAGAGTTTTTAAAGTTAAATGACCCTAGCCTGATGTTAACCATATAGATCCATAACATAATTGTGGGAGTTTTCCAAGAATATTTCTTGGAATATAAAAGCTCAACATGGCCAAATAGCAATGCCTAGCATTAAAGCAAAGATTATAAGTCATGCAAAAGAGCAAGAACACATGATAATAAGGGTTTATAACATAAGTATAAAATACATGACAGTAGCATAAAGCTGATTATTGAAAAAATGGAAGCATACTCTGGAAAGTTCTTATACTGTGTGAAAAGTGGCATAACATTACTTTAGATTAGTCAAGACTCTTGAGAATCCCTTGGACTGCAAGGGGATCCAGCCAGTCCACCCTGAAGGAGATCAGTCCTGGGTGTTCATTGGAAGGACTGATGTTGAAGCTGCAACTCCAATACTTTGGCCACCTGATGGGAAGAACTGACTCATTTGAAAAGACCCTGATGCTGGTAAAGATTGAGGGCAGGAGGAGAAGGGGGGCGACTGAGGTTGAGATGGTTGGATGGCATCACCGACTCAATAGACATGAGTTTGAGTAAGCTCTGGGAGTTGGTGACGGACAGGGAGGCCTGGCGTGCTGCAGTTCATGGGGTCGCAAAGAGTCAGACACGACTGAGTGACTGAACTGAACTGAGTCAAAAATGAATAGTATAATATATAAATATTTATATATAATTGGCTTTCCTGGTGCCTCAGTGGTAAAGAATCTGCCTGCCAATGTAGGAGATGTGGGAGATGCAATCCCTGGGTCAGAGAAGATCTCCTGGAGAAAGAAATGCACCCCACCCCAGTATTCTTGTTTGGGAAATCCCATGGACAGAGAAGCCTGGCGGGCTACAGTTCGTGGAGTATCTGAAGAGTTGGACATGACTTAGCAACTAAACAAGACAACAATTTATATATAATTATATATATGACTTATTGTGTATAAGCATATATAGATAATAGTATATAAGGATATAGTGTGATATAACCCTTAAGCAGTGTCTAAAATAACAAAGAGCTATAGCTGATAAGCCAATAAAGAAGGTAAAATAGACACACAAAAATAACCCAGAAAAAAGCATAAAAGGAGGAAAGGAGAATAAAGAACTGACGGGAAACATAGGAAACAAGTAGTGAGATGATAGGCGTAAATCAAACCATATAAATAATCACCTGAAACAGGATCCAGCACATTGCCCGACACATAGAAAACGCAAAATGAATGTCAGTGCACAGACAGGCTTGTGATGAATGCTCACCCACGCAGATGAGGATTGGCTGCTGTGTGCTCTTGCTTTGGGATAATTTTCACTACGAGTCACCTTATATTTTTCAGGAATTGTGGACTTGGTGTGTGTCAGGGACAGTCATTTTCTTGATATCACAGACTATCCCTTTTCTTAATATCACTGGCCAGTAAGGTTCAGTGTGCTGAATACACAGCACACTGTGGACCCAGGAGGCATTAGCATCCCAGAATTAACTGCAGAGGCATCCCCTCAGGGTTATTTGTCAATTTTCCATCCAAGCAAATGGTCCCTTTTGTAGCAGCTGATGATTTTGCTTGTAATGTTAACTTCTGAGTCATGAGAGCTCACTATGGTGATGATTCTGAATGGGTGAGGAGGGCCATCCTGGAAAAATCTTTGTCATGGGTGTGAGCTGTGTATAATATTGTGTTGGAGGTTCTGAGACTCTCTCTTCATTCACCTTTCCTCAGTCTATTGAGAATCTACATTTATTTCCAGCAAACACTTTTGTATGTTAAGAACACAAAATAAAATAGAATGGTTTTTATTATCAGAGGACCAAAGAATGATTATGGTATTGTAAAGAAAATTACCAAACACACATTCTCAATTCACTCTACTCTTTCCTGGAAACGTAAACTGACACCATAAATCACTTATTTCCACAGTGTGATTTCCCTGAGGATCCCACTTATATCGAGGCATTTTAGGGGGAGGAAATATACTAAAACGGACCCTTTGGCGCATTTACACTGCAAACATTTATAAGATGATTGGATTTCTCATTCAGTGTCTTTTATGCTCTTGATACCTTACTGGAGTCCAGAAAATTCATTTAAACTTTCTCTCATTTAACGCATGACTAAATGTCACTGTTGTTGTTGAAGTCCTGCAGCCTCAGCACAGTGGGCAAGTCGTAGCTCATGAAGCCTGGCACCAGACTGGAGAGATGTAACCAGCGTCAGTGACAGCCAGCCCTGGCGACACACGCACTGGTTGCTTGATAGTTTGGTTTATCTTTGTCAGTCAAGCACATAAATTTGGCAAAACTTACAAATGTTTATTTATATTCAAACATGTGGAATTTCATAGCACAGCTAATATATCATTCTAAGTCTTGTAAAAAGAGATTATTATGTATTTAGTGAACATGAGTTTGTATCAATGATGATTTACACATAAATGAAGAATCTCCTAGAAGCCATTCTAGCACAAATGAAGACTTCTGAGCGTATATCTAGTACATGTTAACAAGGAGTTGAAGGTGATAATGGGCTAAAAATAGTCAGTTTATGATTTTTGTATCCATAGATTATCCAAAAATGTTATTGGCATTACTTCCTCACTAAATCTAACCTGGTAAAACTCATACTTTCCAAACATCCCATAAATAAAAGACAAGACAATATGATATATTAAAAGTGTTTAATATAATTACCATATACATTTAATTTTTACTATTTTAATATTTTTCATAATGCGTGTTTTCTATACCTCCACAGTATTGTTTTATATATATATATATATATATTTTTTTTTCCCCAGCTCCCTTGCTTTCATAGAATTATGAAGGTCATCAAGCTCATCACTGCCTGGCACCATGTTTTAAGACACAGGTCATGCCAACCCTGAACGGGCACTTGGCCATTTTTCGCACAGATGGGCTTATATATAACCAGCCAGAAAATGGTGTATTCACTGACCACCAGGTGCTTGTGATGGGGAGGGAGAAAAAAAAAAGTGTTTGCAGACAAAATATATTGACAGTACTGTCCAACTTGAGGTTACTTACTATATTTTGGTTTGGGAATGTTGTCTCCGTCAGCAGTATAACCTAAGTAATTGCTGGATTTCTGGAAAGAGTCTAGATTTACATGAGTGGGGATCAGGAAGAAGAGTCCACAGGAGCAACAAAACAGTAGGTGCCTCATGTAACTCAGTGAGTTCTGAGTAGACTGGTTGGCCCAGCGTATTGGAAGAGTATGATGGAAATGACAGCCATCTGTCTTCTACCCCCGAGCTCGAAGTGTGCCGGCTAGCTGGCTGATGCTGCGCTAGCTGATCGGGGCAAAGACACTACAGTTCATGTTACCGGGTCCCCAGGGAGAAAGGGGCAGATATGCTGCATGAATTCCACAAGTGCTAAGTTTATAGCTGGTTAGGCCGAACGGCCTAAATAAAGCCTCTCACAGTCCAGAATAGTTGGCAACAGAACCCCAGATGCCTGTTTTTTATACCTCTTGTTCTAAATAGAAGATTGTAGTATATGCCCCTGAGTTATATAAAATTAATGTTTTCCTAGGCTTCGACTGAAGTATAGAAGTAATTTATCTTTTGCAGAAGTCACTATAATTAATGAGTACATAGATCTCTGTATATAAGGAGAAGAACTTCATCTAATTTAATGTACCAACAGAGAGAATGGGATATGGCTGTGAAATTGAATTCTACGTTATACATGCTGGTCACCTAGATGGCAGTTTAGTAGGTATTTCATTGTATGCATTTGGTGTCTTTCATGAACTAAAATTGAAGCCCACAGTTTTATATGTACAGAAGTAGACTAGGTTGTCAAGATTTATGGGTCATTTCAGTTGTGAACTACCTGCTGATCTGAATACAATGTCAGGGGCACATTTTGTGGCCGAGTTGTTTTCAGTGTGACTTCCTTTTGAAGCACCATGATTTAGGTGCTTTCTCCATGATCATTATAAACAATTTTTTCCCCAGCAAATTTTATAACCTAACCATAAACATCTCCTCTAAGCTAATGCTTGATATATGAGATCCGAGGCAAAAGACATTCTGGGGGAAGGTTGTTTTACAGACTTAAATAATTTCCCTTTGAACATACTATCTAATGCTGAATGGTATTGTTACCGTGTTAACATAAAAGCACAGAAAGAGTGATATATGTGAGTGTAACTTTCTTAAATTTATAACAAATTGAAAGATTTACTAAGGATCTGCTATCATTCATAAAATTAACCAAATATTACTTACACCAAGTGCATACAAATTTGATTATTAAGAGGACCTATAAATCAGAGAAAAGTAATTAAGAACATATAAAATTTAGTAACTTTGGAGCTCCATTAGAAACTATAATATTATATTTGATCACGCAACAATGTTTGGCTTACTGGTGGAGAAGATGGTGTGGTCTGAAATCAAGCAGGGTCTCTTGATTAACCACATGGGAGCCTTTAGTTTGAGTTATATACTAAAGGTTGGGTAACCAGACTGAGACTGGCCTTTCCCTTACAACTCCAGGAGGTCTTTTCCAGAAGACCAGCTGAGCAGGACTCCTCTAGTTCTGCAGGGAGGGTTGGGAAGTGCTTTTGTGTTTCCTCTAAATAGGCCGTGAATGCATTATTTCTATTTCATATCACCAGCCTGCTTCAAGTCCTCCATAGGCTCTCCATGTCCCTCAGGATGAAGCCATCTGTTCCCTGGGGGCACGGCATCCTTTCTGATCTGACCTGTAGCTCCCCAGCCCTCTTGGTCTTGGCCATGGCCCCCCTGACTTTCTACCCTTCAACAGTCTCCGAAGTTCATCCTCTGGTCTACTGCCCATCAGTTTGTCTTTGCTTTGTCGCTGTTATTGTCACTTGTTTTCATACTGAGTACTTTTTGTAACAAATTCAAATAACAAGAAATGTATAAAGAACGTAAATTAATAGTTTCCTCTGTTTTCCCAGTCAATACAAGACGATAAATGTGAATTTTTTGTGTGTGTATTGTTCTATACATTTTTCTATGCTCATTAAAAAAAAAACAAAACACATATTTTTATGGGTATTTTAATTCGCTTTCTTATGCTTTCTTGAAATAGTAATAATACTATATTTATTTCACCATAGCTTTTTTTGCATGATAGCAGTTCCTACAAAGATTTTCAGATCAATATACATATATAGATCAACCACTCATTTTAATAGCTTTATAATATTCTGTAGCATAAATTTTGAGCAAATATGCTCTTGATGCTTTCTTTTTTTCTGTCCTATACTCTGCTAAAGTAAAATCCTCATAAATAAATTTTTAGACATTGGTACTCTTATTTTTGTGTATTAGAATAACTAGATAAAACAATATGTACCTTTAAATTTTTCATCCAAACTGCTATGATGATTTTCCAAAGAGGCTGAGGCATCTCCCTCCCTCTCTCCCGATGTTCTCATTTTAATACACACTCTCGAGCATTTGGTCCTCGTGCTAGTGAGTGAATGTTAAAGTCATGTGAGAAAGTAGTTTGTCATTGTTCTCCTGATTCAGCATTTTCTGACCACCAGTAAAAGTAAGCATCTTTTAGCGTTATTAGCCTTTTTTCATCTTCTCTTCCTCCTCAGACAACCATTTTGCCTTTTTGTGTTTCTTTTTCGGGGGGATGGTTTTGGTCACTGCCTCTTGTATCATGTTGCCAACCCCCAGCCATAGTTCTTCAGGCACTCTGTCTAAACATCTAGTCACTTGAATCTGTTTGTCATCTCCACTGTATAATCATAAGGGGGTTGATTTAGGTCAACCTGAATAGCCTAGTGGTTTTCCCTACTTTCTTCAATCAGAGTCTGAATTTGGCAACAAGGAGCTCATGATCTGAGCCACAGTCAGCTCCCTGTCTTGTTTTTGCTGACTGTATAGCACTTCTCCGTCTTTGGCTACAAAGAACATAATCAGTCTGATTTTAGTATTGACCACTGGTGACGTCCATGTGTAGAGCTGTCTCTTAGGTTGTTGGAGAGGATGTTTGCTATGACAAGTGTGTTCTGTTGGCAAAAGTCTGTTAGCATTTTCCCTGTTTCATTTTATACTCCAAGCCCAAACTTTCCTGTTATTCTGAGTGTCTCTTGACTTCCTAATTTTGCATTTCAATCCCCTATGATGAAAATGACATCCATTTTTGGTGTTACAAGATCTAGAAGATCTTATAAGTCTTCATAGAACCGTTCAACTTCTACTTCTTTGGCATCAGTGGTTGGGGCATAGACTTGGATTACTCTGATGTTGAATGGTTTGCCTTTAAAACAGAGATCATTCTGTTGGTTTTTAAATTAACACCCAAGTGCTGATTTCAGACTCTTTTATTGACCATGAGGGCTATCCATTTCTTCCAAGGGATTCTTGCCCACAGTGGTAGATACAATGGTCGTCTGAATTAAATCCACCCATTCCCATTCATTTTATTTCACTAATTTCTAAGATGTTGATGTTCACTTTTGCCATCTCCTGATTGGACACATCCAATTTACTTTGATTCATGGACCTAATATTCCAGGTTCCTATGCAATATTGTTCTTCACAGCCTTGGACTCTAGTTTCACCATCAGAATCGTGAATGTAGAGTGGTTCATGTCCAAAACTGAGCACCATTTCCACTTTGGCCCATCCCCCTATGTTTAGGGTAGTAAAAATCTGTGTAATATTAAAAGGATGAATACAGGTTTGTGCAAACCTGTAGGATGTACTACACCGAGAGTGAGCTGTATTGTGAACTGTGGACTCTGAGTGGCTTTGTCACTTCAGTGAAGGTTCATCAATGTGACAAATGCACCATTCCTGGGGGGGGGGGGGGGGGCATCGATAACAGCAAGGCTATGCCTGTGGGGGCTTGGGAGTATAAGAGAAATGTCTGTAAGTTCCATTCAATTTTTCTGTGAACCTAACACTCTTCTAAAAATTTGTCTTCATGAAAAAAAGTTTCCTCCATGGAACATTCATTTCCTAGCTTTACTCATCTTAGTTTCCTTGATTGTGTATCAGTTCAGTTCAGTCACTCAGTTGTGTCTGACTTTCGACCCCATGGACTGCAGCACACCAGGCCTCCCTGTCCATCACCAACTCCCAGAGTTTGCTCAAACTCATGTCCATTGAGTTGGGGACACCATTAAACCATCTTCATCCTCTGTCGTCCCCTTCTCCTCCTGCCTTCAATCTTTCCCAGCATCAGGGTCTTTTCAAATGAGTCAGCTGTTCACATCAGGTGGCCAAAGTATTGGAGTTTCAGCTTCAGCATCAGTCCTTCCAATGAATATTCAGGACTGATTTCCATTAGGATGGACTGGTTGGATCTCCTTGCAGTCCAAGGGACTCTCAAGAGTCTTCCCCAACATCACAGTTAAACCTAGACAGCTTATTAAAAAGCAGAGACATTACTTTGCCAACAAAGGTCTGTCTAGTCAAAGCTATGGTTTTTCCAGTAGTCATGTATGGATGTGAGAGTTTTACTATGAACAAAGCTGAACACCAAAGAATTGATGCTTTTGAACTGTGGTGTTCAATGTGTACAGTTCATAGGTAAATTTACAAATTGTACTTTATTTTGTTCATCTTCTAATGAGGAAATAAAATACATATAGAAAATGCAAGAGACTATTAAAGCATATAAAGCCCTTGCCTTTGCTCAGTTTTGTCTTGAGTGGAGTTTATGGTTGCTCATGCTGCCTGCAATAAAGAAAGCAGGAATAAAAAGAAGCTCTAAATTCTACTTGCCAAGGAGACAAGGGTTTTGAGGGAAAAGGAAAAAAGTTGAGATTCCAAGTCTAAAGTCATTTAAAATGTTTTAAAGCTCGGCTTTTTCTTATTGTTCAATATTTCTCTTTGCTTGTAGCCTAAACCAAGTTATCATTTTGTGAATTATTGCTCCCCGGAAGAATGTTTCTCTTGCACTTTCAGTGTCTAGACTGGACACTTAGAAGTGGCAGAGGCTACATTTCTCCACCTCTGGCTAGAGAGAGGGGTGATAGCATCATTCCACCCCCGCGGGATCCAGGGACTGGGGCTGCTTTCCTAAGGAGCAGCACGGGAGACTCACCAGCAGGAAGCTCAGCGGTTCTCAAAGCTCAGAGGGAGGCCCAGGCTGCCAGAGATAGAAGAAGGGGCCACTTAATTCCCGGGAACACAGAAGGGTGCGATTTAGAGTTTCCTGTCCGTCTCTTCCCACAGAGCATGTTTCCAGGCCCGAGAGAGGTCTTCCACACTCTTCTTTCTTCCTTTTCAAACATGCTGGGAGAGCTTATGCTTGTGACCACTCTGACACCTGCTGTGTATAAGCCGTGGGCTAGGCGTGAGTGAGTGTGCTCACTCAGTCATGTCCCACATTGAGACCCCATGGATGCAGCCTGCCAGGCTCCTCTCAATGGAATTCTCCAGACAAGAATACTGGAGTGGGTTGCCAGTTTCTCTTCCTGGTGATCTTCCAGCCCAGGGGATTGAACCTGCATCTGCTGCATCAACAAGCAGATTTTTTCTCTTTTTTTTTAAACCACTGACCACCTGGGAAGCCGCCTGGGCCAGGCGCCAGCATAAGATGCCCTCGGTTCATTTGCCTTGTGGTGAGTCCACTAGACCAGCGGGTGCCGTCAATCCCACAGAGCGAGGGCCCCGAAGGTGCCCAGCACAGCGTGATAGAGACCGAAGTCACCATGGGAAGAGCTCTCACCCAGCCCCGGGGAGTCAGGAAGGCTTTAGGGCCAGTGACAAGTGAGGTGAGCCATGAAGGACACTTGGGGCTTTGAAACGAGTGGGAGAAGGAAGACAGACCAGGAAGCAGGAAATCGTGTACTTGAGACTAGAAAACGAGAGAGCATGGCCTTCCAGGCAACAAGACGAAGTGCTCCTGGCAGGACGAGGAGGGCGGAGTGGAGGGAAAGCTGGCCAGACGGTGAGTGTCAGCTTAAGGCTCCTGTGCTTGATCTGGGGCACATGGACCCCTGCAAGTATGATTAACTGGTTCTTTTACTGGTTGATTGCAGTTAAGTTTTTTGCCCATTTAGAAGCACATGTGAAATAACTGCCAACTTCAAAAGATTGTCTAGGAAACGCTGGGAACACAATTTGTCTAGGGATGGTGAGTCACTGTAAATGTTCAAGATGATGACCCGTCTCCTCGGTTTCTTGCAGATTATTACCATCTAACAGATACGTGTTTATGTACCCTTTGTGGAAGGTCAACTCAAGTAATCAAAATTACAAAGGAAACCTTCTGTTGAGAACAAAATATTTTAACATCTCATTTTGTTTATCAGAGAACAGAAGCTGGAAAGCTTTGCTTGAGCATTAAACTAGCAAATGCTTTGACACCATTATGTTCCTTCAAGCTGACGCATTGTGAAAGTTTATGGAACCTTTAGCTTCTAAAGGAAATAAAGCACAGTTGAATAATGAATATTGTCTTTTATTGTCTGGGTAGGATATAACACTGAAAGCAAAGATATGTTCCACTTTTACACTGGGCAGATGACGTCACATGAGTAACTGCTGGTCAATTGTGGTTGGAGGGATCTGTGTCTCCAAACATTATTGGAATTATGATGGGAATATAGGGCAGGCTAGGACCACACTGGAGCAAATAACTGCTCCTCTGACCATCAGACCTTGGAAAAGAAGAGTGACTGCTGTTGTGTGTGTAAATCCTTAACCAGATTCTCCTGAAGGGGCTTGTAATTCCTGGGAATAAGTTAAATCTAGATGTCAGGAAAAGCTGTGTTCTCCGGCCACTGGGGCCTCTCACAATATCCTATGGAATAAACACAACTTTGACAGCTGTCCTTAAAGATTGGAGTCAAGGGCCGTTAATAAATGTTAAGTGCAAGACAATTAAGCACATAGTAACATAGTAACAACCGGAGTCAAAGCATTTGTTCTCAAAATTCTCTATTGATATGTTATCCAAGGCACAATCAGTGGGGTGAAAACTTTCTCCAAGATAACAATGAAAAAAGAAAATTCTTATTTTCCCGCCTGAAAGAATGCGAAAGTCTGTCTTGGAAGTTTATATGCACTGCTAAGTTAAAATTAAACACCTGTTTCAAAAACATGGTCATTCAAAATCGGTGATAAGGAAATAGCCGTGGTTTCTATTCTTGGCCTCACTCCTGTGGTTGAGGAATGACAGTGAAGACTCACCTCAGCAGCACATTCCAGGCTCTCGGAGCACTCGCATGAGTTGGGTGGGTTTGGACCAATGTTTCCGTGCACAGAGAATCACAGATTTCCCATCAGGCCCCTGCCCAGGCGTCCCAGGCCCCGGCGCGTCTGAGCCGGCGGCCCAAGGTCTACGCGCCTTTACTCCCGAGATCACTCATCCACCATCTCCACCTGGCAAAAGCTTAGCATTTCAAATCCACTTGAACTGTCCCTTCGAAGCTGAGCCTTCTCGTTCTCCCATAAGCTGCTCAGCGTCCTCTTGCCCCTGCTCAGATCAGAGCCCAGGCGTCTGGAAGCTATTTACCATGTTGTCATCTGTGCAAATATTTGTTGCTGTGCCTCTTTCTCCTTCAGGTTTATGGACTCTTGCAGGATTTTGTTTACATGTGTATCCTCAGCCCCTAGCTGAGGGCTAAGCAAGGAGAAAATACACTTGTTTCTGAATGAGTAAACATCGGGGAAGAATCCCTGGAAGCATGGTTATTTCTCGAGGTGGATGTAAATAAGCTAATCACCTGGGCTGCAGGCGTAGCTGAGTCCTGGACACAAAGGCCGCCATGGGCTGTTTCTCCATCCCTTGTCCCTGGTCCCTTCTGAGCACGGGCTTCATTCTTGGACGGGTTCTCTCGCTGTGGTTGCAGGTGGGGGGATGTTGTGTTCTTACTGAGAAGCGAGAGATGCTAGTTCATCCTGGGCCGAGGAGGAGGACGGGGAGGACAGTGCCTGAGCATGTCTGAGCAGCTGCCTGAGCTGGGAATGAGGGCTGTTTTTTTCCAGTCTGAACAAAGACGTTTGCATAAGCTCATGTGCTTGATGCTTGTCAGGAGTGACCCCAGACCTTCAGGAATCATTTGAAAAGTCTTCTTCAACAATTTTTTTTTCTTTAAAATAATAAATAGTCAATTATGACTGAGTTGTATCACAATTGAATAAATCCTGGTCAAGACACCCTGATGAATCCAGGCATAGAGAGGAAGATAATCATTGTGATATTTGTAGCTTTTGTCTTGAAGTTCAACTTCTTGAAGGTATGTGGCATTAAAATGTTTTAAATTGTATAAGACTAACATTAAAGGGAACTGTAGGAAGTACACATGGATTTATTTATGTGTGTATTTCAAATAGACTAAAATGATTCCTTTGGAGTGAACTAAAGTTATCATTATAGAGATTCACATGAAGGAGTGTTTAGAACACTGTGTCTACTGTCTAGAACAAGAATCATCCTGCTGAATTAGTAGGAATTTAAGACAATTTTATATTGCAGAATCATAATCACTTTATCACAGAAGTGTTTAAAATTTTAGAATTCAGAAATATTATGCAATTCATATATTTTAACTCTGAAATGAATTTCTATACCTTGCCATGTTTTGTTTTTTTAAATATTAATTTTGCAGTGAGATACATGAATAGTCACATTAGGTTGGATAAATATAGACTGGAAATAATGTCTTGCCAGTTCATGTCAGGTTTGCCATAATAAAGTTTAATGCCAAATTTAAAGAAAAAAATTAAAATTTTTTGTTTTAAGAGCCTTTGGGATTTTAGAAATTTCATTTTTGTTTTATACATTGGACTAGGTAGCAGACCTGATTTATACTTCTAATTTGGGTAATAAAATTTTTAAAATACTTTTGGAATATAACAATAGGTGTATGGAATTGAAAATGGCACTGCCCTTGGGCCTGACACAGTGGTGAGATGAGAAAGCTATGTGCTTGTTGAATTCACATTTTTAAAAAAGCATTTTTAATTGGAAGAAAATTGCTTTACAATATTGTGTTGGTTTCTGCTGCACCACCACACACATCAGACATAATTTGAGTCAGTTGTAGTGAGATGAACCTAGAACTTGTTGTAAGAGTGAAGTCAGAAAGAGAAAAGCAAATACAGTATGTTAACGCATATATATAGAATCTGGAAAAATGATACTCTTGAACCCATTTGCAGGGAAGGCATGCAGACCCTGAATTCACATTTAAGACTTTCTCCTGCTTTTAACAGCTTGGCACGTTGCACGTGCGCCTGTGCACATGCGCCTGCTTGTTTATACGCATATCATCTGTTTGTTTTTAACCAGAGGACACGCTGCCTTGGCGGAGGCAGAGAGCCTCCATTACGGCTTTGGCAGGGGCTGTGAGTCTGATAGGCAGCGCCTGACCCTCTCAGCAGAGCTCTGACACAGTTTTGCTTTTTTGTGGGAGTCTATTGATTTTCTTTCCTCGTGATAAACTTTATACAACATCTAGAGGTTTTGCTAACACCTTAAATTAAAAGAAAACAAACTTGTCATTGAACACGATCCCTCATTAACTTTCAAGATTTTATTTGTTTAATTAGGTGTCACCTAACTTTACAACTGGCACTGTTAAATTAGTAAAGTCTACAGGTCTTATCCACTCTAACGAATGGCAGAGTTATTTTATATCCAAGCCTATATAATTACTCCCTGGGTTTACATAATACACAGCGAGCCTAACAGGTCAGCATGAGAGCTGAGACTCACTAATGAAGGCACAAGTGCCCAGCTCCTGACCTGGCTCCTCTGCCTTTCTCGTCCGGGCCAGCGTGTGGTAATTAGGCCGTGTCTGTCATGTCTAAGCTTAGAGAAAATTAAAGCTATAGTATTAACATTAGTCATGAGGTCTTTCAATGGATATTGAGACTTAAAACTAACAGTTGCTTCTTACAAAAGAAACTGAAAATAACCCCAGGAAGAGCTGTTGGAGCCAGCAGGCTGAGAAGAGAGATTAGGGGTAATATTTGTTTGTTGTTGACTACAGACAAAACTTCTAGGCCTGTGAGAGACATTTAGGTTAATTCTAAGTGACACCTTGACTGTCGTGACTTGGTAACTGTGAGGACCTCTTTGGTGCAGACGCTTATTACTAGTTTTTTCATAAATGAAAATGCCTCTGTGTCCTTAATTCCTCTTCGTCAAAAATTTGAGAGGTCATCTTTTGACAGTTTTATCTGAGCTTGAACGCAGTGAACAGGCAGACTAATTATTTATGTGCCTTTATTTAGTACATTCCCCAGAGCCACATCTGAGTGCATCATGTTCTTCTTTTCTGGAGGCTAAATATGTGTGTCCGCAGTAATGCAGAGGCAGTGTTGAGGACTTCCGACTCGGCTGACCGCCTCCTGATGGTGCACCGTGGCCGTCGGTGGTGTTCAGGTCCACCTGCCCTCCGCCTTCTGCTGGCGGGTGGGCCGGCCCGGTGAACCCCAGCTCCCAGACCCCTGTCCTTGCTTCAGGCAGACTTTCCCCAAGCACCGCCTGCCGGGAGACAGGAGCGGGGAGAGCGGGCAGAGCTGGGAGGGTCTCCCTCCATCTCCGGGAGGCATCGCTTGCAGGGGCTGCATCTCAGTCATCCTCCTCGCCCCCACCTGGCAGCCCAGCCACTGTATCTCCCCACCCGTCCTCCCCCTCACCCTGCACTGGGTGCTCAGGCAGATTGGAGCACCCGCCCTGACGCTGCTCATGTCAAGGAGCTTTCTACCCTGGTTTAGCTCTTCTAGGGGTTTCCATCATGAATGCAACTAGACCTCAGCTTTAAATTCTCTCTGTTGAAATACCTGCTCCCTATGGGCCCTGCTCCCTTAACTTGACCCTGACCTGCGCACATGGCCAGTTATTTGTTTAGCACAAAATGTAGAGCTATGGCAACTTTCTATTGAAAATGGTGTTTCCCTTTTATCAAGCGAAAGGTATGTTGCCTTTGGGACATAGTAACTAAGAAGGAGTTGGAGACTAACAAGGGATTTAGCGCTTTGTAAAGATAGCAAAATTTCTTGTTTGGAAAACATGTAACTGTTAGGCAATATCTGTTAAAATTCTCAACTTTAGGAAGTTTGATAAAAGTTACTTGAGGGTGCATGAGGGAAGAAGTCAGATCTCATTGCTGGTTTTTAAGGTTTGTGAAACTGAATTGTGTTTGAGACAAACAGTACTTCCAGGTGGTTAGTTGTAAGCCATTTTTATAGAAATTTGGAAGATACTAATTTGTGTTTGGAGTTGAAACTTTGGATTCTGTAAGGTTTTATAAACTGAGTTCTTGGTTTTAACCTAATTCAAATTTTACTGGTTTATTTATTTGTTTCATTTATTTATTTGTCATTTTCCCGTTTGTCTGTTAGAGACGCAGGTCATATCTTGAGTCAGGTAGCAAACTGGAATGAGGAGAAAGAGGTAGCTTCTAACAGTTGAGTGGAACTTTTCATGAGGTCTTTCCCTTGGTATATACCACTGCTTTTTGTGGGTCTCATTCAGTCAGAGGGCTTCGCCTCTAGGATCTGAAAGGAAAGGATGGGTGGGTACTGATGAAAGGTGAGAACTCAGTGAGGGTGGAAAGAAGGGATCAGAGCCTCATCCACAGAAAAGAGCAGAAAGGTATTTTTTAAGAACTTAAAGAATATAACTGTTGGAGTTTGAATTTTCTATTTAGTATTAATAAGGTGAAAAGCACCTTATTAATACTTAAAGAATTTAACAGGGTCACATTATAAATCCAAGCAGATTTTTTAAGGCCTTATTCTGGGATTTTTTTTTTTTTTTCATCCTTTAAATATAGTTTACACTATCTTTTGAGAGGAAAAAAAAAAAAAAGAACAACTTGGCCAACTACTGTCAGATTTTGGTTCCTTCGCTAGTTCGGGCTTCCCAGAATTGAGTATATGGATCCAAGTGAGCCAGCCAGTAGGAGCTACAGTTTCTGGTTAGGTGGAAGAATCCATTTAAGTTAACAGGACTTGCTATGTTTAGCTTTCTTTCTTTCTTTCTTTTTCTTTTTTGTAGCTGGCTTACCTGTGAGCTGGCATTTGTGAAAGATGGATAGGTCCCTTTGAGATTCTTTATTTACCAGAATTTTATTTTTATTTATTTATTTACTGTGTGCTCAGTCGCTAAGTCATGTCCAGCTCTTACAGCCCCATGGACTGCAGCCCACCTGTCTCCTCCGTCCTGGGATTTCCCAGGCGAGAGTATTGGAGGGGGTTGCCATTTCCTCCTCCAGGAGATCTTCCTGACCCAGGGATCTAACCCGTGTCTCTTTCATCTCCTGCATCGGTGGGCCGATTCTTTACCACCACATCTCTTGGGAAGTCCTACCCACAGTTAAGGATCGTATATTGCCTTCAATAGAATTGACAGTTGCCCCCCGCCCCTGCCCTGGTCCAATGAACAAGAATGTTTCTCTGATGCACCCACAGGGGACTGTACGCCAGGCGACATAGAAGTAACTTGGCTTGGCAAACCCACACCCACTGGAACTAGAGTACGGCCACCTCGCCAGGCCGTGGGACATAACTACTATCCACCTGGCCCAGACGGAGCTGTTTTCTGGGTCCCCTCGGGGCTCAGATGGTGACCAGATCTCACAGTGCTGTCAATGTTCTGACCACACTGCGTGGGCTTGTGGCTAGGATGCTTTTCTGACATTGGTTATCCTTGATATTTTAATCTGAACAATCAAGAGAAAAGAAAAACCCCAGAAAAGCAGAATTCCTCCAAAGGAATCATGCAGTCATCATGTGAGATGACAGCTCTGCCTAAGCACGCTGAAATACCCGAGGTAGAACTTTTCAACACGGTTCTTACTTCTGTTTTCCTCTTTTCCTTGTGTGTGTTGTATACAGCCTGAAAATATCAGAAGGCTATTGAAAATGCTAATCCACTGATTGTGTAGGACGGGAAATGCCCAGACCGTTCTGCTGATTACTCTGTGGGAAAGGGGTTATTACTATTGGAAGACACTTCTCCAGGGTCTCTCAAGTTTCTGCACGTCTTGTAAGGGAAGCACTAACTACCACTATCTTTTCAAGGAAATTGTAGAGCAAATGACCTGGAAAATGGTAGTCTAGCCTCTCTCTCTCTAAAGTAAAATGTGGACCTGCTTGCTGTTCAGTATGATAAAGACAGCGTCTCCCTTCAGAACAAAGGAGAGGTCAGCTTACAGATCCTTCTAAAAGATCTACGTGTCCTAAGCTCAGGGTGCCCAGCTGTGTGGCAGAAACCCAGTATGTGTAACATGTAGTTTGGTCTGGACACTTCGTCTCCCGGGAACTGGGATGCAGACGAACTGACAGAATTATGATGCCTGTACTTCATGCTGCCGGGGCCCCGGCCCAGGAGTCTTTTGTCTCCTGGCCGCATCCATGAGACGGTGGCAGGCTAACCTGTTAGTTTGCAAGCTGGGTGAAGTATTGGCCGCTCCACCAGTTTAGCTACTCTGGCACTGGAGAAGAATCTCCTTCCATAAAAATCGGTGGAGAAGGCACTGAAATTCACTGATGATTAATACATATTTAATATACACAGTAGTTAATCTGTATTTTAATTCTGTCATGCTATATGAATTTCTGCCATTTTCCAAATATTTGTTACTTATTAAACCATTGATTGTAAAATTCCTCCCTCCAGTAAAAAGGATTTTGACTTTTATCTGGCGAAGTTTTATCTAGTGTTGGAGCAGTTTGTGATTTGTTAGCTGAATGTCTACCAGTGGCTTTCTGCAATCTAAGAAAAAGTATAAATACTATCTATTTATCTGTATGTGAAATACTTCCTCAATACAGCCAAGTCAGCTATTCTGGAGGAATTACTTTCCGTTATGAGTGAGGATTTTGTTCAGGTCTGCAAAAGCGGTCTGTGTATTTCGCGAGGATCAGTCGTGTCCTCCAGACGTCTTGTTTTGATGGTCAGGTTTGGCCTTAACTCTCTTCCATTATACCCTTGAACTGACCTGTGAAGGATTCATATCATTAAAAAAAAAAAAATGGAGTGATAAGGATGGCCTTCCATGTTAAGAGAGAAAGCAAAAGCAATCAGTATGATTTCCATGCTGCTTCGGGGAAGCCATGCAGGACCCCGCAGACACACCAGAGTGGGCTCCCTCCAGGCGCTCACCCCATCCATCACAGCGGGATGCTGGCACAGTTTCATTCACGGGGGCTGAGGTCTGCAGGCTGGTGGGTCAGCTACTGTGTCACTTGCCCTAGGTAGGGGGTTCTGGCTACCTGGGTATACCACCTGGAATTGACAAGGCACTTATTCTTAAAAACATCCTGGGCTCCAAATTCCTGGCTTGGGGACATTTCTCTGTACAGAGGAACTCTCCAGATTTTTGAAGAGTAACATGTTTTACCTGAGACATGCCATTATTTTCAGATGTGCTAAGTGAGCTTGTTACAGCCCGTGTTTTCTGAAAGGATGAGTAGTTTGCTACCTTTACCTCTAAGGTTGCTCTAACTCAGTAGTTCTCAAAAGTGTGGTCCCCAGAACAGTAGTGACAGCATCACCTGGCAACCTGCTGGAAATGCAGCTCCTAAGCCCAGTGTCAGAACATCTGGGGCGGGTCCCTACAAAAGGCTAGTTTAACAAGCATCCCGGATGATTCTGATGCATGTTGGACTTAGAGACCCACAGGTGTGGCTCACTGTGTGTGGTCAGAGGAGGAGGAGGTCAGTTTGGTTTGTTGTTGTTTAGCTGCGAAGTCATGTTCTACTCTTTGTGACCCCATGCACTGTAGCCCGCCAGCCTCCTCTGTCCATGGGATTCTCCAGGCGAGAATACTGGAGTGGGTTTGCCATTTCCTTCTCCAGGGAATTTTCCTGACCCAGGAACTGAACCCACACCTCCTGCATTTCAGGCGGTTTCTTTACCAGTGAGTCACCAGGGGAGCCCTTAGTTTGGTTACAAGTAGGGAAAAGACGGTTTAAGAGTGATGATGTCAAATGGATAAAGAAACATTGGTGGCATTCTTAAATCTACTGATTATTTTTTTATTTAAGAAAATATATCTAATCGCTTGTCCTTTGCCATCCACTGTTAGGATACAAATGTATATAAGACATCCCGCAAATATTTCAAGGTCTACTGCAGATTTGGACAATCTATACATGCATGTTAAGTCCCTTCAGCTGTGTTGGACTCTCTGTGACCAACTGTGAGGTGACCCTGTAAAAAGCACTGGACTTCCCTTTAGGAAACCTGGGTTGCTTCCTGCTTTCACCTCTGACTGTTGGACTTTGGACCAATCATTTCATGGCTCAGAGTCTCCTCTTCCTCGTTGTTGAGATGCTGTTTCAGGATTCCTCCTACATCCACACCGTGTTCTTCTCCCAAACTCACTTATCATCCGGAGGTGAGCAGGGGGCCCAGCGTGCGCCCACAACTCCTTGGCTGAAAGAGAAAGAGACAGAAAGACTAGCAGACACTTTGGAACCTCCTTCAAAAGGGGACTTGTTGAATAGTTTGCCACAAGGCATTCATTTCCCTCAAAAGAGTGGATGTTGTCTTATTTCAGACTCATCTGTAATCTGATGATACGCTTCTTCTCCTGAAGAGATTCTTTACTGTGAACATGTTTGGGACGGGGGGGTGGGAGCATGGCCAGCCGGATTCCATGTCTGTGATCATGTTTCTCGTTCTTTCAGGAATTTTTCTTTAAATGTGGAGCACACCCGACCTCTGACAAGGAGACGTCAGTAGCTTTGAACCTTATCACAACAAACAGTCGAGACATCAGCTGCATAACGTGTACGGACATCAGGTAAGGGTCTGAAAACAGGGAACAGAAGAGATCTGCTGCATTGTATTGCCTTTGCTCTTTTGCCAAAGGTCAGTTGACTGCATTTACAGGGTCTGTTTCTGGGCTTTTTATTCTGTTCCACAGAGCTCTGTGTTTGTTCTTGCACCAGCACTGTACTGATTTAGTTAATGTAGCTTCATCATTAAGTTGAAGTCCGGTAACGTCAGTCCCCTAGCTTTGTTTTTGCATTCAATACTGTTTTGACTACTTTTGATCATTTCATCTCCGTCTAAACTTTAAAATCAGTTTGTTGATGTCCAAAACAGAATGTTGGGATTTTGATTGAGATTGCATTGCATGTGTGCACTGATTTGGGAAGAATCCACATCTTGATAATGTTGTATTTTTATATCCACAAACATGGAATCCCTCCATTTATTTAGCTCCTCTTTGGTTTTATTTACCAGAGTTTTGTAGTTTTCCTCATGTAGGTCTTATTTTATATTTTGTTAGATTTATGCCTGAGTACTTCAGTTTTCAAGTGTTAATGTAAATGGCATTGTATTTTTATTTCAAGTTGCACATATTCATTGTTGCTATGTAGGATGGAAATTGACTTTTGTATGTTAACCTTGAACCTTGCAACCTTGCTATAAGTGCTTATTTTTTGTAGGGTTTTTTTGGTTGATTCTCTTGGATTTTCTGCCTAGATTATCATGTCATTTGTGAACAAAGTCAGTTTTATGTCTTCTTTCCCAATACGTTTATTTTATGTCCCTTCCTTGCCTTGTTGCCTTATTTAGCTAGTCCTTGCAGGATGATATTGAAAGGAATAGTGAGAGAGCACGTCCTCGTCTTATACCTGATCTTAGTGGGAAAGTTCAAATTTCTTGCCGTTAGGTACGACATCAGTAACAGATATTTTGTGGATAGAGTTTTTCAAGTTGAGGAAGTCCTCCTCTGATCCTCATTTACTGACAGTTTTTGTCATGAATGTGTTTGTGACTCTGTCAGATTTTTTTTTCCTGCATCTATTGATATCATTATGTGATTTCTCTTTTTTTGTTCATTGATGTAGTGGATTACATTTATTCATTTTTCAGTGTTGAATCTGCCTTGTAAACCTAGGATAAATCCCACTTGTTCATTGTGTGTGATACTTTCTGATACATTTTTTTATTCGATTTGCTATATTTTGTCAAAGATTTTTGCTTTTGTGTTCATGAGAGATATTGATCTGTAGTTTTCTCAAGTTGTCTTTGTCTGGTTTTAGTATTAAGGTAATGCTGGCCTCCTAGAATGAATTAGGAAGTATTTATCCTGCTTCTATCCTCTGAAATAGATTGTAGAGAATTTGAAGCAAAATAATAATTTTATTTATTTTTGTGCTTATAAACATGTACTATTAGATAAAAAGAGATTGATATCTTTTATCTACCTTCTTAATGATAATCCCCCTGTTTAAAAAACTCTTTACAAGTGTATAATAACTTATATTCAAGGAACTCCAATGTCACTAAGCTGACTTTTGACCTTAGCAAAATAATAATCTGTTAAGCCTTCAGCTTCCCTTATAAAATCCAGGAATCAAAGTAGGTTTTATCTATAAGGCTCTGACTGGTTCTGAAGAACTGCAAAAGGTAGAAATAATCCTTGTTCACAGCTTATAAATCAATAGTATTATTTGAAAAAGTGCTTGTTTGTGGTCGTGTCTTCTGCCAGATGCAGAAATAAAAAATGAGATTTTCAATGATACTGCTTTCCAGGTGACAAATATATATGGCTGTGATATGTAGAAAAATGTATAAGGTAAATGTTCTATTCATTTCCAGTTGTTAGGCTTAAGTTTTAATTCAGGTACCTGATATGTGTCTTTTGAGTTTACGAAATAGTGTATGTAAAATATTTTCCTCTCTCTTAAAGAACAGAGTGAAACATTCACAGGTTGAAACATCCTGAGGTTTCGTGTGAACCATCAGGTTCCCATCTGCTGTCCAGCTTTGCAGTGGCCTGTAATTATTTAGAATAGTGTCTTGATCTTCCTCCACTCAGGGTTATCAGTTTTCTCAGTCTTAGGTTTAGGAGTTAAAAATAGTGAGGTGAACAAAAGGCAAAGACTTGAGCCAAGAACAGAAATTATATCCCTTGAAGGTAGAACAGCTACACTGTTAAGTATCCCCTATAGCGGTTGCATCAAAAAGGTTCAACACATTTCTGGCTGCCTCAACTGGACTCAGAAATAACAATATTCAGCCAAATAAAAATGACCCTGGCAATGCCAAAGTGAGACGTTTATTCCTTCCCAAACCAGTGTGTGTATCTTGGTGTTGCAGGAAGGGGGAGCCCTTCCAGGGCCCGAAACTGGGCTCTTGTCTAACACTCAGAAATGAATTGTCCGAGGAGAAACATATGCTGAGAAAGCAAGAGATTTTATTGGGAAGGGGCGCCCAGGTGGAGAGCAGGAGGGTGAGGGAGCCCAGGAGAAACAGCTCTGCCACATGGCTTGCCGTATAGGGTTTCATGGTGATGGGATTAGTTTCCGGGTTGTCTTTAGCCCATCATTCTGACTCAGAGTCCTTCCTGGTGGTACACGCCTTGTTCAGCCAAGATGGATGCCAGAGAGAAGGATTCTGGGAGGTGGTTGGACATGTGGTGTCTCTTTTTGACCTTTCCTGAGCTCTTCCGGTTGGTGGAGGCGTGTTAGTCCTGTATTCCTTACCAGGACCTCCTGTCGTAAAACAACTCATGCAGATGGTTACTATGGGACCTGACTGGGGTGGGCAGTTCCAGTGAGGGTGCTTCCCCTAACACTGGGACTTACTGTGATATCAGGTACCCCGAGAGTAATGCTGTATCTCTGCACCTTGAATCTTACATTATAAAGTGAGTCTTCTTAAATTTTAAAAATATAAAATTTGAAAACATACAAAATAGAAAAAAATTATTACCATGATATATTTTGGCAAAAAGAAAAAAAAAATCACCACCCTGTTCCTCTTTCTTTGCTTCTTCTAAGGCTGCCTGCTGCATCCCTGTACTTCTTTCCACCTTTATTCATTAGTCCTTAGTTTACAAAGCTGAAGACAAATCAAAAAAGAACCATGTTTACAGTCAAAACTTAACCTTCCAGAAACATGTTCTAAAGTCCACGTCCCAGTAGGACATTAAATCTAAGAAGCACTGCTACCTTGTAATTTTCCTCAATTCTTCCCATAAAGATTTATGTTTTTGATGCCATTGTTGTTTGATATAATTTTTTTAATAGTTCTCTTGCTTTCAAATTTGTCTTATGGTTCATGTAGCCTATTGAAGCAATACCTTGGATTGTGCACTTAAAAGATTTACTTGGGCTTGGAGATCAGTAAAAGTTTATCTGAAAGTCCCTTTATACATGTTCTTGGTGTTTCTGTGGGAGACTAATTTGACTGTCATTTGACAGTATTTTGGTATGAATTCACTGATTCATTTAACAGAGATGAGAAATGGGTATCTTGGTTATGGTCCTTTTGCATGCATATCTTGTCTAATCTCTTGTCAATTTACATTTTAATTTTGGTTACACTTGGCATTTCTTTTATGATTTAGAATTAATGTAGAAGCTCCTTTTATATCGCTATGGACTGAGTATTGGTCGCTCAGTCACGTCCAACTCTTTGCAACCCCACGGACTGCAGCACACCAGGCTTGTCTGTCCATGGGGATTCTCCAGGCAAGAGTCCTGGAGTGGGTTGCCATGCCCTCCTCCACAGGATCTTCCCAGCCCAGGGATTGAACCCAGATCTCCCACACTGCAGGCAGATTCTTTACCATCTGAGGCACCAAGGACTATATTCTATCAGTTTAACTCTTTCTTGACTTTTTGGTGTCAGACAGGAGCTTACGATTTTGTCCAGTCATCCGTCTCTGAAGAGCATTATGAGAGACTACAGACTAAAATCACATGGAATTTTACTGAAATCTTTAACATGGTCTTTTCCAGTAAGTGGTTTTTGTCTCTGTAATGGAAAAATCCTTGAGATTATGTGTGTGTAGTGTGTGTGTGTGTGAGAGAGAGAGAGAGAGAGAGAACAGCAGTGATCTTCTCTGACTTTGCAGACCTATATATTTCTCCTATTTGACCCAAATAGTATATATACTCATAGGCAATGTAACGTGCCAAGAGCAAGAATTCTCTCCTTTAAGTGTGGGAGTACCTTGGAGTGTTTACTTTACATAGCATTCTAGAGAAAGGAAAGTCAGAATACCAAACTGATATTACAATAAGCAGGAGCACATTCTACAGTAGAATGGCATATCTTCGAACTTTTTAAGATGAAAGAGAAAACTTCAAAGATGTGTCTTGAGCTCAAGACAGGTTGCCTCACGCTGTGTCCAGATCCTGTGGGAGTGAGACCTCTCTGCGTTAGGGCTGATTGACTCTTGCCTGAAAAAGTGTGCACACCTCGGTCTGATCCAGTCTTGAGGGAGAATAAATCTTTCTACTATGCACCCTTGCAGAAAGGAGACTCCTTCGTGTGGGTATAACCTTCCACAAAGTAATTTCATTGCCTCCTTTGAAATTCAAACATGGTGCTTAATGAACTGTAACTCTTAAATTAATTTCAAATTATTTGAACGTCTATCTGTCTTACATATGAAGAAGTTGAGGCTAAGACATTTGAAAACTTGCATGCAGTCTTACCACGAGGAACTGGTTGTACCAGCCTACCCACCAAGATCTGTGCGGTCTACATGTTTTCCTCTCATCACACCTTCCCTTCTTCATGTACGCAATTTTCACTGGACAGTAAAAGGCAAGCTACCTAGTGAAGATGGAAAGTAGGTTTGCATGTGAAAAGGAAGCTACTAGCAACAAAGTGAGATCCAAAGACAGTTTAAAAACCAGCTCTTTAAAGTGTTGAAGAAAACAGCTGTAACAGCTGCATACCTGTCTGTCTGCTCTAAGCTGTAGGCTGCTTGAAGGAGCAGTCCAAGCTTGACTGATGTGCAGATGTGACCAAAGCCACAATGTCCTGCATAAGTCTTTGCATTCAATAGGTTTACATAAATATTTGCTGGTCTGAATTAAAGTAAATCCGTTTTGCACAGTGCGACAAACAGAAAACAAGTTCTTTTTATATGGAACATCTACTTTTAAAAATCCCTCTGCATCTAATGGGATTTTCCAAAACCAAATTAGATAAAATAAGTTAATCAAAAATCAATAGAGAGTTTTAAGGCACTATTAGATATAAGGGAGAAAGTCAGATTTCAAAGTCCTACTCATGGGAGATAGATTACTCAGCCATACTGTTTGGGGTCAGTTACTTATAAAAACAGAAGAAGTATTTTATCAACACTGAGGCTTTGAAATGTGAGCCATGTCAGTTTTAATGTCAGTCAGTGACCTTCATTTCTCCCGCAGTGCGCCCTGTAGATTTCAGATCCAAGCGGCTGCATCAGCGGGGTTTCCTGGAAACGTTACAGGTGCTTGGGCATGAAATTCATAAGCCTCACCTTTTCATTTAACTGTCGCTGCGGGCGCACAGCAGCCCCCACTGGCGCTAGTAGGACAATATTGCAAATCCTCCTGGACCAATTTTGTACCCGTTAAGGTCAACCTGGCATGTTGTAGCCGTCTGGATTTTAAGCAGTTCATTTTCTGATGGTGGATGTTGAGAAGCGGCTGTATTCCTATGGCATCCATCCCAGTGCCCTCTCTAGGACTTTGGTGACAGCCGAGCCTTATTTTTAAGGTCCAACTTTCTTAGAAATAAATGCCCACAGAGTCTTTACAGAGCTAATTTTGCTTAGAAAAATATTGTGACTTGTGCATTTGCTTTTAATTGCAACTTTATCCTCATAATTAGCAATTGATTATAAACTTGGTGAGGGAAAGAAATTATGTCTATTGCAAATAACATTTATATTCTGGGATATTTTTTAGTGGTAAACAGTGATACAATTTACCTCACTGACTTACGAAGATCATGTTTCCCATGATGTTTTGAATTAGTATTTTCAGTGTTCCCCTGGAGAAAGAAATGGCAACCCACTCTAGTATTCTTGGAGAAATCCCTTGGTCAAAGGAGCCTGGCGGGCTACAGTCCTTGGGGTCGCAAAGAGTTGGACATATGGCTTAGCTACTTAAACAATAAGAATTTGCAGATTTGTCCTTGGTGGCTTCACAGGTTGTACTTGCAGCCGAATAAGCAAGAGTCTCAATAACCTGGAGTTCAGACAAGTTATTTAGTGAAGTAAGTCGTGATGTGTTGATTCTGTCTCTTGTTAATGTGATCAATTCTACATCAAAGAAAACATGGCCTCCAATCCTGTATCTCAGGTGCACTGGGAATGGGACTTCAGGGGTTTTTAGGTCTACCTGTGGATTTTCGCAACACTGAGGGCTACTTCACGTGCAGAACTGATAGTGCTGGCACCATCACACCTACCCATCGATGAGCAGAAGTGTGCACACAGATGCCAGCATCCTGTAATATCAGTATCACTGGCAAAGCAGTTTTATTCTGGCATCTATAATCTTTAGCACCTCCTGTCTTAAAGAGAGAACTTAAAAACCCATCAAGCTGTTCATTCCACAGATATTCATTGAGCCCGTCTGTGACTCAGGGAACTGCTTCAGGCTGAGATAAACTTGTTTTTAAGAGGGGAAGGGAGAGCGGATGCCAGCAACACAGGCTTGCAGTTGAAAGGTGTGGTGGAGTTGGGTGCCTCGAGGCAAGGCAGAACTTGACTATGCAGCTTTAATGCATCCTTAGTGTCACTACAGTGAAACAGGAACCCGAACTTATTTCTTTAGACCAAGATTTCCTACGGACTTTTTCACTTGCCCAGGACAGCATCTTAAAAATGCGTAATACAATTTGTATGCATGTAGGTAGGGCGTGCACCGATTAACCCATTCCCTGTTGTCTAACACCCAGCCAGCTAGAGCCCGACACTGCCTGCTCAGCTGAGGTGCTTCCCCCTTGCATGTCACCCGGAAAGGACTTTGACCCGTGACCCCAAAGCCAAAGTCTGACACCTGGTGTTGTCCTTGCTGGTCTCCATCTGGCTCCATCTGGTTCCTCCTCCTGAGACATTTTGTTTAAAATATATGTTTGTATTTTTTTTTTAACTGAAAAAAATATACTTGCCTCCAGTCTCCTTCAAAGTTGTGCTGTGAGTGAAACATTTAAAATTTTTAACACCTTCAATGGATGTTTCTCTACATATCATAATTTGTAACTGAGAAAACTTACCTCTGCTTGTAGCAAACTCCAAGATAATTTTGATAAAGTAATCTCAATCCTAACATTTTAATTAAAATGAGCAAGTATTCCTAACAGAATATTATCTTAACTACTGTTTTTTGCTTCACTCAGAGAGCTTTTCTTTGACAAGCATTTTTACAGAACAGAACTTGCCAAATATTTTTATTTGTACATGTTTTGAAAGCTCTACCACACTGCAGCAAAATCAGTTTTCTCAATTCCACTTCTTTGTAATATCAATATAAAAATTACTAGTTAAAAATAGGAGTTGCCCTGACTCTTCCCACCAATAGAACTATTCCAAAAATTTAGTTACAGATTTCAGAATGGAAATCCAGTATATAATTTGAGTTCTCAAATTGGTCCCCCACCCCAGTTTTATAGGGATTAGCTTTAACGTCTTCTTGCACACCTTTTTCAGTGATTTATAGTTACTTAGCACTTCAAAAGCTGATGGTTTTGGACACTCATTTGTTCAATACTTTGATTAAATATTGCTGATTGATTTTGAACAAAATGCAAAGAAATTTGGAAGACTCTTGTGAAGTAATTACTGCTCATATAGTATGGGAGAGGAAAATTTTTCCTCTCCTCTCCTAGGTTTTCCATCTGGGTTTCTGGCAAAAGAGAATAACAAGGAGGAAAAAAGAAAGAAAGAAATTTATTAACACACACAACACACATACACACGGGCGTATCTAGACATGAGCAACTCAAACAGATGGTTAGAGCTTGGGTTTCTGTAGCCTCTTAACCACAGAACAATAAATTTGTAGAGCAGTGACAAGACAAAGGGAAAGGACATTGAACTTCTGGGGCAGCAGATTGTGGAAAATTAAATATAGGGTGGAACTGTTAGTAAAGTTTGATGTTTAGGTTCCTCTGAAATAGCAACCCACTGCAGTATTCTTGCCGGGGAAATCCCATGGACAGAGGAGCCTGGCAGACTGCAGTCTGCGAGGTCATCAAGAGTTGGACAGGACCAGGTACACTGCCCACTTGGCTGGCACCTCTGTAGATTAACTTCAGTCCCCGCTGATAAGGAGGCGGGGGTACTTTTTCACATGTATGCTCTGCTGAAGTAAATAAGGGAGAGCAGAGAGTTTTTCTTAATGTCTGTTCCCTCTCAACTGGCTTCAGCTCAAAATAACACTTATGCCAAGGTGGCATATTTTGGGTTGGCATATTCTGCCACCCTTCAGTAGATACTAGACTTGATTTATGAAGCAGTTTTTTCAAGGTTGAAACTTTCCTAAAAGTTTGACTGATAACGGGCTGCAGGCAGACAACAGAGATGTTTTTGTATCCAATATCAGTTTTGTCAGTCTTCTGTGGTTCAGTTACTGTAAATTTTGACAACTACAGCTTCTGGGTTGATTTGTAGAATATCACAGCTTGTCTGGACAGAGTTATGAGTTAAATGCATCCCATGATTACTTTCAAGCATGCTCCTGTTTTGCCCGATGTCCGAATCCCCGAGCGGGAAGAGACAAGGCTTCCAAGACAATGCAAGTCGCAAAAAGGGAAGTTTAGTACTGACTCGAGCCAGGGCTTTCTGCCGCAACCCACGCAGTGGTGCGGGGTCAGAGAGCCCCGAGTCCCAGCTGTTCCATAAATTTATAGGGTGAACGTAAGCAGTTGGTAGCTGGCTTGAGCGGACTGGTTACATGTTTGCAAAGCAATTTTATTGGTACAAACTTTCCCGGGATTTTGTTCAAACTTAGGCGTTCGCGGGCTTTTCCTCTTTCCCTCATGTTCCGTTTGTTCCCTTTTGGGCACCTGTTGATTGGCTGGCTCCAGGCGGCCCGATGGGAGCAGGGAATCCCACCATTTTAGGGGAAACCGAAACCCAGGTCCGGGCCGCCTGCCACCCCCCGCAGCCCCACACTCCACAGATTCATAGTTTTAGTAAGGATGTTGTTCTTAACCATAATGCTGTATTCCACTGAAATATATCAATATATTTATATTGTCACTGTGAAAAACAAAGGATATATTCAACATGGAACTTTTAAGCTGATTTTGCACTAGAATTCACAGTAAATTCAGATATTTCACTATCAAGAGAATAAACTTTGAAATGCTTTACTTTGAGTCAATGAATTATATGAAAAGAAAGACTAAACAATTCAAGAGGTTTTCCATTTTTATTATATTGGGTTGGCCAAAAGGTTGATTCAACTTTTTCTCTAACATCATACGAAAAAGTCTGAACAAACTTTTTGTCCATTCCAATGCAATGACATTGACAGAACGCTATGCAGTTTCACTCCATGTGATGTTCTTCTGCTAAGGAAACTAACACTGACAGCAATCACTTAACTTTTGGTACATGCCATAGAAAACCTGGAATCAAAACTGAGTAAATTAATTTACAACAGTCGTTTGATCTAAATGAAAAACCACACTTCACTGACTTATACATAAATGTACCTTCTGAGCTGCATGTGTGAAATTGAATTCTTTGCGCATACTGTTTTTATAATAACTACAGACTTTGTAGTAGACGCTGATGCTTCTTCATCACATGTGTGTCTCCAGTCTATGTCTGGTCAGGGATATTTAAAAAACCCCTCTGGTAGATAGAAAATGTTACCAATACCCATGAAGCTTCTGTAGTCATGATTAACTTTCTTGAGAAATAGAAATTCTATACTGCAATATTGTGATTTATAATAAGAAATTTCTATTTGTTTTCTGTCCACCTTCAGAGCACCTAAAACCTTTGAAATTGCTTAAGTGCTGACAGCAACCATCACGCCTTTCACTATGTTATGGAAGTTAGTTTGGGATGCACCTGAGGATGGAGAGTGTTTGCAGGGGAGCCAATCTTTGTGATTAGAGGGTGGGAAATTTCAGTTTCACCCCTAGATCTCTGGAGAGGAGAGAGTGGCTGGAAATTGAGCTCTAACACCAACAACTTATGATTTAATCAATGGTACCTATATAATGAAGCCTCCATCAAGACCCCAGAGAATGGGGTTCAGGGGCCTTGCACATTGGTGAACATGTGGAGATTTGGGGAGAGTGGTGCTCAAACAACATGGAGTTTCCCACATGTCTTGCCTTTACATCTCTTCCACCTGCCTGTTCTGAGTGCTATCCTGTCACAATAATCCAGTTATTTAGCAAGTAAAATATTTCTCTCAGTTCCATGAGTCATTTGTGGCAAGTGATTGAAACCGAAAGAGAGGGACATGGAACCTCCGATCTATAGCAGTGGGTCAGAATCCCAGGTGACAACATGGACTTGCAGCTGGAGGTGGGAGGGAGGAGTTCTGTAGGACTGAACATTTAACCTAGGGAATCCGATGCTCTCCCTGGTACATGGTGTCGGAAATGAACTACAGGTCACTCAGCTGGTATCAGATCATGGCGTGGTGCTGGGGAAGGGCCCACACGTGGACATGAGTATTAGAATCTTTTGGACTTAACATGTACTTCTGCTTTTAGTATATTACTGTCAGAAGTGTTTATTCCAAAACCATAAAATAAAATAGCTGATACCAACAATCACAGTAAATAATCTGGAGTTGTCACCCATAAGTGGCAAAAAGCCTTGTAGTAGAAGTCTCCTGACCACTTTTTTGAGGTCTCTATCCTGCCCATCTTTCATCTGTACATACTTCACGTCGAGTGAATCTGTGATTTCCTACAGTTTTCATTGATCCCACCAACCTGACCTGGTGGCTTCAGGCATCTCTCAGACTCCAAACCATTCCCAGCACAGGTGGCCATGTGTACTTCACACGTGTGTATGTGAAGAGACAAGAGGCAGAGAACACAGAAGTAAGTGTACACATTTTGTTGTTGTTGTTGAGTCTCTTGACTCATGTCCGACTCTTTGTGGCCCCATGGACTGCAGCACACCAGGCTCCCCTGTCCTTCATTAACTGCTGGACTTTGCTGGATTCATGTCCATTGAGTCAGTGATGCTCTCCAACCATCTCATCCTTTGTTGCCCCCTTCCCCTTTTACCTTCAGTCTTTCCCAGCTTCAGGGCATTTTCCAACGAGTCGGCTCTTCACCTCAGGTGACCAAAGTATTGGAGTGTCATCGTTAGCATCACTCCTTCCAGTGAGTATTCAGGGCTGATTTCATTTACGATGGACTGGTTTGATCTCCTTGCTGTCCAAGGAACTCTCTAGAATGTTCTCCAGCACCCCCATTTGAAAGCATCAATTCTTTAGCACTCACCTTCTTTATGGTCCAACTCTCAAATCCATACATGACTACTGGGAAAACCCTAGCTATGACTAGACAAAGCTTTGTTGGCAAAGGAATGTCTCCACTTTTTAATATGCTGTCTAGGTTTGTCATAGCTTTTCTTCCAAGGAGCAAGCATCTTTTAATTTCTTGGCTGCATTCACCATCTGCGGTGATTTTGGAGCCCAAGAAGTAAAGTCTGTCACTGTTTCCATTGTTTCCTCATCTATTTGCCATGAAGTGATGGGACCAGATGCCATGATCTTCATTTTTTGAATGTTGAGTTTTAAGTGAGCTTTCTCAGCCTCCTCTTTCACCTTCGTCAAGAGGTTCTTTAGTTCCTCTTCGCTTTCTGCCATAAGGGTGGTGTTATCTTACATATCTTATTAATAACAAGAATAATCCCATTTAACCTATTCTGCTAATTGCTGTAATATGATTACCAAGAATGTACTCCATTCAGTAGAATAATATACAGATTTGAAAGCAGAAATAGATTGATCTATCTTATTACTTACACACACAGATATTCTTACATAAAATTTAAGTCCTGTCACAAGATTATAGATGATCATTTATATCATAAATGATCGCTTTTTAAAAACATAAATTTACTTAAATAATCAAAATGTATCTTAAAAGTTTAGGAAATAAATTTCAAAATTTAGTTTCATATTCAAAGCTCCATTTGGTTTAAGAAGCCTGAGAGAAGATGAACAATCCAAGTGCCTTGTAAGAAATACTATGGTTGCTGTAAAAGCTAACTCACAGCACAAATAATCAACAATGCCCTAGTAAATTGATATTAATTCACTGATTCTTAAATGCAATCATTCTGTATCTCTTTAATTGTGCCTTTTCACTGTGCCAGGGCTTGATATCGATATTAACAATTTAAGCTTTATGGAATTCCATGAGCTTCTGGCATGTGGAATTACATTTTGTTGTCAACCAGACTTTCTTAGTTTGAATTGTTTTTATGCCCATTTAAAAGGGCTATATTTACAAATATATTTTCTCAGTGATCATTGCAAAGTTAACTTTAAATTATGTCCATGATAAAACCTGTCCTGCCTAAATTAATGTAATCCTCTACAAAAGAGGAATGAGTAGCTAAATACTTGAATTAATGTCTGGATTGAATAGGAGGCATTGGTAAGACTTCCCCACTGAGTTGAAACCTTCATCTCCTGGTGACATGATGGAACAGAAAATGAACAAAATCAAGGTCAGACCTGAAGTTAATTATAACCTATATGACTCAGACAGTATAGAATCCACCTGCAATGTGGGAGACCTGGGTTGGATCCCTAGGTTGGGAAGATCCCCTGGAGGAGGGCATGGCAGCCCACTCCAGTATTCTTGCCTGGAGAATTTCCATGGACGAAGGAACCTGACGGGCTACTTTTCCATGGGGTCCCAAAGAGTCGGACACGACTGAGTGACTAAGACCAGCACACAGAAATGCTAGCTATATAAACCTGGGCTTCCCAGATGGCGCTAGTGGTAAAGAGCCTGCTTGCTGATGCAGGAGAGGTAAGAGACTTGGGTTCGATCCCTGAATCGGGAAGATCCGCTGGAGGAGGGCATGGCAACCCACTCCAGTATTCTTGCCTGGAGAATCCCATGGACAGAGAAGCCCGGTGGGCTACATTCCATAGGGTCAAAAAGAGCTGGACACAACTGAAGTGATTTAGCAGGCACACACATAAACTCAAGCTAGTCATTCACCCCTCAACTACCGTTTTATGCAGTGAGACTGATAACACCCTCTTAAAAGGATCGTCAGGGTTGAGGTTCAGTACTAAAATCCATGTGAAGGTGCATCATAAACTGTAAAATTATATCCAGTGTTATCATCAGTGGGCACTGAACCCCAGATTTGGCCATCCCTCCTAGAATCTCTGCTACGCTGGAGGTTTGCATGTTTGAACTGAGAGGAGGCGTTGTAGGGTGCTGTCTCACTCCGACTCAATGCTGTGATGCAGGCTGACTGAGGGATGCGCCCTCCTAGCAGGGGTCCCCAGACTCAGACCTCCCACCGTCACAAAGTCCATCCAGTGTGCAGGCTTGTTGGAAAGCTATGCATGGAAGAGTTTAGATGCCCATACTAAACTTTTAAGTTAAGTAATCCATGGAAATTTCCTTAAGTATCCTTTCCAATCATTAAGATAATAACTAGAGGGGCCCTATCACAATTCTTTCTGCAGAATTTACACATAATGGTATTCTTGGAAAATGATAAAATGCTTGGAACGTGGTGATCCCATCACACACATCAGCTTTCACAGAGCTGTCAGTGTTCCGTTCTAATCTCCCTTTCTGGAATGATATTTTTGGCTCTTGCCACACCAAGTCCATATGGAAAGAGATTTTGATTTGTAAAATTAAAAACGAAAATGAATCTCGGTCTTTGAACTGTAATTTTTTTTTGCATCCTCACCAAATAGGTGGAATTATCCCTTTGTTTATCTTGATGATACGGCTTAGTTGAGACAAGTTTATTTTCCCATAAATACAATGGCGTGCCTCCCTTAGCACTGCAGCATGCTTGTTGTCCATTTGCAATGTCTATTTTACTCCACGCTTGTTCTGTAACAAGACTAACAGAAGGCGAAGAATTTTCTCTCCTCCCCCAGTCTCTCGCCACGTCTGAATTTCCTGTTTCCCAGTTTCCACTGACATTTTTTTTCTGAGCGTAGATTGATTTGCCCTGGGGCCACTCAGGGATGCCAACCAAGTAAGCCTCTGACAAAACAAAAGACTTAGGCTCTGGAGACAGAATGCTGGGTTCAAAACCCAATTCCACTTCTAATGGTCCTCTTCTCTAGGCTAGTTCCCCAGGTTTGCTGACTTCTCCAAAAGGTTCTGAAAATTAAAGGAAATAGAAGTTGAAGACTCCCTGGCACATAGCAACCACAGGAAATATTAGCTGAGATTTTCGCTCTGGATTGCTAACTGAAAGAATGTGTTATGAGTAAGTTTTCACTGTTCTTGTCTCATTTGCATCTTGTTCTTCAAACTTGCATCAACCTTGGGTTGATGAAACATAAGTAAAGAGTATTTAATTCTTTTCTATGACTGGTATATCTACTCCAACATCCCAGATGTCATCTGACAAACCTTCTCACAAGCAAGCCTTTCATTAGCTAGTTGAATGGGGATATCTTATTTTCCTCTTAAAAATGTATTATTTTTAAGGTCAGTTCTATACTTTTATGGCTATAGCTATGACTCCATAAAATTTAGTCCATGCAAAGTGGATTTTTCCCTTTTAATGGTATGAAGTGAGGGAAAAGAACCCATAGCTATAATATTCTTACATAGCTGTACCTTCAGTTCAGTTCAGTCGCTCAGTCATATCCGACTCTTTGTGACCCCATGGACTTCAGCATGCCAGGCCTCCCTGTCCATCACCAACTCCTGGAGTTTACTCAAACTTATGTCCATGAGTCGGTGATGCCATCCAACCATCTCATCCTCTGTGGTCCCCTTCTCCTCCTGCCTTCAATCTTTCCCAGCATCAGGGTCTTTTCAAATGAGTCAGTTCTTCCCATCAGGTGGCCAAAGTATTGGAGTTTCAGTGTCAACATCAGTCCTTCCAATGAATATTTAGGACTGGTTTCCTTTAGGGTGGACTGGTTGGATCTCCTTGCAACCCAAGGGACTCTCAAGAGTCTTCTCCAACACCACAGTTCAAAAGCACCAATTCTTTGGCGATCAGCAGTCTTTACAGTGGTTCTTAAGCAGGGGTGGGTTTGCAATATCTGGAGACAGTTTTGGTTGTTAGAATGCAGAGGCAGGGGTGTGAGGCGCTGCTGCTACATGGTGTAGGGAGGCCAGAGACGCCACGGAAGGTCCTGCAGTGCTCGGGCCTCAAATCAACAAGTACTGAGGTTGGGAAACCTGCTGTAGGTGGAGGAGAAGGTGGAGCCCGCCCACCTCTGATTGCCAGGGGCAGGAAGCTCACTTCCTGTTAGACTGTCTCCTTCTGAACTCTGAAAACCTTGCTGATTCCAAACGCTACTGTTCCTCTAAATCATTTAAAAACTCTGTTCCAGATTGTAGATTGTTCACAGAATGCCTTGCCCTTTTCCATTCAGCCCTGAGACTGGCTCTTTTCCGCTGGGATTTGATAAACTAGGGAAGAAACCCAAGCTTAGCGGGTATTGGAAAACCATGGTTGGTGGGTCTCCGGCAGTGTTGTGATTAGAAAGTGTGTGCTGTGAAGGGAGGTTGAGTCTGCTGTACAGAGATAAACAATCCTGAAATTCATTTCCCTGAGCCAACCAACTGTGATTTTTAAGTTCTGCCTTTTGAATAAATTCCAAAAACTTCAATCAGGTTTAAAAGGTGAATTTGTGAGCTGTGCCCCCCCCCGCCCCCACCGCCCCTGCCACGGTGGAAGTGAATCCGTAAATTCGTGAAGAACGAAAATGTTTGTGGTTCCCTAGTAAACCAATTACAAAAGTCACTGAGTTTCATTCTGGAAGAAAAATCCCCCATTATGTTTCAGTGTGATTTCAGAATTATTGCAGAATTTAATTCATACTGCTTAATAATTAGAAAGCTAAGAGAATGGAGGAGAAAAGAAGGTCAGACCAAAGAGATTTGTATGAAAGAGCATCTTGCCAGCCTTGAAATTCAGTCTTGCTGTGGGTCACCTGTGACAGTGGTGATGCAGAAGGCAGAGGTTCTGGTTTAAAGCTGATTCTTGCTGGGAGTATAACAGGTTTCTCGTCTTTAGTAGGGCTGGTAGGTGAGACAGTGCTCAGAATTGCAGCCCACATCTGCAGAATCCATGTGTTTCTGAGTGCTTAGCTTCTGTGGATTAGAGAAGCCACATTTGAGCTGCACATGAGGATAGGAGGTTCCGAACAACTCGGTCCTCTGTTCTGCGCTCGCCGTGCCGGGCTGCGAAATAAACCTCTTCCTGGTAGCACTGGTAAATGTGTTCACAGGCATCCCTCCTTTAACACTCACAACATCCCTGAGGCAGGTTATTGCCCCCCCACACACACACAAACCACCTGAGGCTTAGTGGGAGATGTTATGGAAATTATCCTATGTTGCACAGCTGAAAAGTGAATATAGGGTCCCAAAGCCGGGCCTTATGCTGAAATACATGCATTCCTAAGCGCACTGCCTGTTGCCTGGTGACTGCTAAACGCATCCAGGAAATAGACTTTTCAAGGATCTAAAGATCCAGGTGTGGGGCTTCTGGGTGGCTCAGTGGTGAAGAATCTGCCTGCCAATGCAAAAGGCACAAGAGACCCAAGTTCAGTCCTTGGGTCAGGAAGATCCCCTAGAGAAAGAAATGACAACCCACTCCAGTATTCTTGCCTGGAGAATTCCATAGACAAAGGAGCCTGGCGGGCTACAGTCCATAGGGTCACAAAAAGTCGGACAGGAGAGAAGCAGCTTAGCACATACACAGTCTTCATCATTCCATGCCAAGAATGCTGGCACTTTTCTATACATATCCCTGTTTCTCTATTTCATTTCTCTTTTACTCTGTTTTCCGTGTTTTTCCATACCAAGCATTAAATTTTTATGTATTTAGTTATCAGTCATTTTGATTTTTCTGACCTCTTGCCAATGCTGGCTTATTGATTCGATTTACCTGTGCCGTATTCTCATAGTTTTACCATTGCAGTGTTTTTATCATTGGATTTTTTTCAGCTCCCTAAGTATCTGTGTTGAGGAATGCTAAAAGCAGAAACTTTATCATTGTTGTCGCTCTGTTAACTATTCTAACACCTGTCATCAAGTCATCTAGTATCTCACTGGTTTGAAATCACTTTAATATATTTGTATCTCTTTTGTACTTCTATCTGGGCTTCTGCTTCTGTGCATTACTCATTTGGTGCCAAGCACATGGTTTTATTACTCTAACTGTAAGTAAAATTTAAAATACATTTAGAAAAGACATCATTGACCATCTTTTTCATAACATTATTTGGCTAGTCTGGGATTATTCTTCTTTCAGAAACAACTGAATTTTTACATTGACTAAAGAAGGTAAGTGGAAACAGTGTGTGTGTGTTGTATGTGTGTTAGTCACTCAGTTGTGTCTGACGTTTTGCAACTCTATGGACTGTAGCTCACCAGGCTCCTCTGTCCATGGGATTCTCCAAGCAAAAATATTGGAGTGGGTTGCCAATTCCCTTGTGGGGATCTTCCCGACCCAGGGATCAAGCCTGGATTTCCCACATTGCAGGCAGATTCTTTACTGGCTGAGCCCCCCAGGAAGTAGAGAGGGCAGCTGAAATACCCCCGTCACACCCTGAAGGTTCAGTGGCCATTCCCTTTATTAGGCTAAACTGAACTCCATTTTCTATATGGCATCACTTTTAACTTACAAGGATCCCAACCTCACATATTTTTGTTAATTATGGGATATTGTTTTACTGTTTCTAAAAATCCTGAAATTATGGATTTGTGTGTCTGAAAGCTATTTGAGAGGTGCTATCAATTATATTTGTCCCTACAGATAGGAACACATGTAATGTGAACCAAAGGGTGGAACAGTTAGCCTTTATTTCTAAAAAGATTTTAGCTTATCTATCCCACACCACAAGCTTGTGTCTGATTTGGCCTTGAGTTTCCTCCAAATAAAGTGACAGTTTCTGTACTTTGGGACACACCTTTGGGCAACCAGCTGGGGATTTTTTCTTTCAAATGCTAATTTCCTGAATCTCTGGCTAAAGAGAGAAGGTTAATAGTTTAGGGAGTTTGTTTACAGGCCATTAGACACAATTAGCACATTGCTGAGATTAAAAACCCTTCTCCAGAACCTTGGAAGGCCTAGAAAGGAAACAGGACTTTTAGAAACATCTATTTTTAACACCTAATTAAAAGAGACCTGGAGAGTCCCCATCCTCTCTTGCCACACTACTTCATATTTTAATTATCAAGAAATTCTTAATTTCCTCCAAACTAAGTTCTGCCTGAAGTTACGTAAAGTAGTAGTAACTTGGAACCCTATCCATAGATTCTTGTGAACAAAATTGCAATTCACCATGTAATGTTCTCTTGGTTGATTATTTTCAACCCTGTTCTTTTTCTTCTTGAACAATTTTTTCCTAATATTCTATATACTTTTTAAAATAATTTTCCTTTTCTCCTAAATGTCACCTTTGTTCCAAATAGACAGTTCTCCCCAGAGCCATAAAACACACCGGTCATTTGTGTTCCCCTTAACCTTAGCTTGACCGTGATGCTACGTCTCCTTCTCCCAGGACCTCTGCCTCTAGCCCTTCACCCTTTGCCTTCAATGCCTGAAGACCCAATGCAGATTGCCACATGCTGGATGAGGTTTCTGAAGTCTCTTTATTTGGGGGTTCCCACTCCATTTTGTGTCAGTACTAAAATGTCCCCCCAGTAATTAAGGCCCCAGTCAACGCACCTCCTCCAGCCCTGACATTCCTTGCACTTCTACACACTTTGCAATCTCTTAAGAATTTGTCAAACCAGATTTTATCCGTTCCCCCTACTGTATTTTGGTTTGTATTATTTTTTTGTCCTCTTCACTGCTGTCGAGATAGGACCAATTTAATATAGAGTTGGATCTGTTCTGTTTTCTATATTGTTCAGTTCAGTTCATTCGTTCAGTCATGTCCAACTCTTTGCGACCCCTGTGGACTGTAGCTTGCCAGGCTTCTTTGTCCATCACCAACTCCCAGAGCCTACTCAAACTCAGCTCCATAGAGTTGGTGATGCCATCCAACCATCTCATCCTCTGTCATCCCCTTCTCCTCCCACCTTCAATCTTTCCCATCATCAGAGTCTTTTCCAATGAGTCAACTCTTCACATGAGGTGGCCAAAGTATTGGAGTTTCAGCTTCAGCATGAGTCCTTCCAATGAATATTCAGGACTGATTTTCTTTAGAATGGACTGGTTGGATCTCCTTGCAGTCTAAGGGACTCTCAAAGAGTCTTCTCCAACACCACAGTTCGAAAGCATCAATTCTTTGGTGCTCAGCTTTCTTTATAGTCCAACTCTCGCATCCATACATGACTACTGGAAAAACCATAGCTTTGACTCTACGGACCTTTGTCAGCAAAGTAATGTCTCTGCTGTTTAATATGCTGTCTAGGTTGTTGTCAACTTTTCTTCCAAGGAGCAAATGTCTTTTAATTTCATGGCTGCAGTTACCATCTGCAGTGATTTTGGAGTCCCACAATAACTTTTTCTATGTTGTGTAGACTGCAGTTCCATATGAATGTTGATTCACCGCCAGTCCAGTAACATTTCATTAGAATAAACGGTAGTTGGAGTCTTCAGAAGCATAATCCGAGCCCCCCTCTGCTGGCTTCCTCTTACCTCCTCACTCTCTGCATCCAGAGCTCTTGTCCAGTCCTTGCAGCAAACTCTGCTCCCTCTCTTCCCTCTCAGCACAGCACCAAGGCACCTGCTGCTTCCTTCTTGTGCAATGTTCTCCCAGTCTGCCTCACCTTAAACCCACCCCCTCCCTGACAACTTTACATATGAGAGAAGCATTAAGAAAAAGGTTTGGCTGTCAGGGACACCTGGCATCAGCCCCTGTAACCCACTGACCACATGGTAAGCTCAGCTCCCTGGATAACGGGGCTCACCCTTTGTTTTCCTCGGTCCACATTGTCGTTCAGTTGCTCAGTCGTGTCCATCTCTTTGCAACCCCATGGACCGCAGCACACCAGGCTTCCCCATCCTTCACTATCTCCCGGGATTTGCTCAAACTCATGTCCATTGAGTTGGCGATGCCATCCAACCATCTCATCCTCTGCTGCCCTCTTCTCCTCCTGCCCTCAATCTTGCTCAGCATCAGGGTCTTATCCAATCAGTTGGCTCTTTGGCCAAAGTTTAGAGCTTCAGTTTCAGCATCAGTCCTTCCAATGAATATTCACTGTTGATTTCCTTTAGGATGGACTGGTTGGATCTCCTTGCTGTCCAAGGGACTCTCAAGAGTCTTCTCCAGCACCACAGTTCGAAAGCATCAATTCTTTGGTGCTCAGCCTTCTTTACAGTCCAACTCTCACATTTGTACGTGACTGCTGGATAAACCGTAGCTTTAACTATACAGACCTTTGTCAACAAAGTGATGTCTCTGCTTTTTAATATGCTGTCTAGGTTTCTCATAGCTTTTCTTCCAAGGAGCAAGCATCTTTAATTTCATGGCTACAATCACCAACTGCAGTTATTTTGGAGCCCAAGAAAGTAAACTCTCACTGTTTCCACTTTTTCCCCTCATGCCATCCTACAAAAGTTGTTACTCGGTGGAGCCTACTGTCTCATAAGATGAGCGGGAGGTCAGCTTGGAAGGGTGGTGATCAGTTATCCCCGGAAGAGGGAAACATGTTCGGTGTCACAGAAGCACATGGGCAGGCCCAGATGGGGAGTAAAGGAAGTTGAAGTTTGACCTCAGCAAAGAGAAAGTAGGCAGTATGAGAAAAGAACTTATGGACCGCCTGAAAAGGGCCTTATAAATCCTCTGAGGAGTGGTTCTTTCATCACTTAGTCACTAGGGAATCTATGGAGTTTAAGTTAGGAGAATGAAATGGCCAGTTTTGTGTTTTCAGAAGGTGATTCTGGTGTTGACATCCTGGGGCAAGTTTCCAAGGAATTTCATGTGACCTTTTAATGTTACAGAAGAACGTATACAGATGATTACAGGCTGATATGATAAATGTGAAGTAACTGTCAGAAAGATCGGAGCTGAAATGCCAGCCTTACCATGAAAGCCTCTCACGGACGTGTCTTTACTAATGAGCACCAGGGCACACGTCACATGTCCTCTCCTAACGCAGTCCTTCTCTGTGTTCCAGACACATGCAGACTTTATTCCCACTCCCAGGCATGGTCACAACCCTTCTGTGCCCAGGGCCTTTGTACATCCCACTGCTAGAAGAGCCTTGGGTGACTCTTCATGCAGTTGATTCCCACCCAGTGCTCAGGTCTCTGCTTGAACATCTCTTCCACAGAAAAGACCACCAAGTCCTAATGCCCACACCCTGCCACCAGGTGCCTACCTTCTTCCTTTCCCTTCCTCCACGTATCGTGACATGATTCATAACTACTTTCATTTACGGCATCATGGAATTGCAGTCCATTGCTCTCAGTAGATTACAGCTGTGTCTCTTATGTTCACACTTGTACCCCAGCACTTAACAAGAGTGAGTAGAAGGGAAGAGGAATTTAATAAATATCTCCTGAATGAATGAATGAGCCCAGAATGAAGATCAAAAATAGTTGGTAAGAGCTGTTATTGAAACTACATCCTGTGATGTATGGTAGGAAAACAGAGAATAGATATTCTCAGCCCAAAATATGCTTTAAGAGGCTGGCAGAGGAGAGTGTGCCTCCAGTTTGATTTCAAGCTCCAATTTGAGCAGAAGGTGTGTGTGGTGTATATTAGATATTGTTGAGTGTGTGAGTATAAGTTAAATATTTGTAAATGAAAGTACATCTCAAATATACTAAGGCAGCTCATTTAAGAAGTCTAGCTATATGACACAGGGAACCCAAAGCTGCTGCTCTGTGACATCCTAGAGGGGTGGGATGGGGAGGGAGGTGGGAGGCAGGTTAAAGAGGGAGGAAACATATGTATACCTATGGCTGGATCACATTATTGTAGTGTGTATTATCCTCCAATTAAAAATAATATTAAATAAAAATAAAACTGAAGTCTATGTTGAATCATCTTTTGATGAGAGAAGTACCCTTTGAAAGTTGAATAGCCATGCTATATAACTCTGTTTCACCAAAAGTGAGCTCTCTTTTATTTTGTAAGTCCACTATAGTGGTCAGTTCAGCATATGAATACAAGGTCTGGTTCCATGGAGAGCATCTGAGTATGAGAGCAGTTTATCAGTGTCCCATGGACGTCTTTTCTCCAAAACTGGTTCAAAGAAATAGGGATGGGCAAGGCTGTAGGGCACAGTGTGACGCCAGTGCTCATCACCGTGGGCCTCCAGGCCCGGACAGGTGTGAGGGCAAGGTGTGGGTCGGCCGGGCACACTGCCACTCTGCCCACCGAGATCCAGGGGCAGTCGCTTCGAAGGGTTGCATCGCACACCCTGATGGAGACCGTTTGAAGACAGAGTACCAGGACCCTGTAAGAAGAGTGGCCATTACAAGGAAAAGGCTCCAGATCCGTTGCAAGTTTGATTCATAATTTGCGAGGCCAGACCCCAAAGTAAAAATAGGTACTGTAGTTTTGAACTCATGCAACATTTTTATGGTATGTATTTCTAAGTGAATAGAGTAACATGTCACACATCCCTCCGTTAAGCCCACAACAAGAGGTAACTATTTTAACTATTTTCTGAATCTTTCCACACTTTTTAACCTAGGATTAAATAAATATGAAATTTGCATATATGCAATTTATATATTTTCACATAGAAGCACATGTATAAATATTTATATTCACATTCATATGTATACATATATACATGTGTGAGTGCATGCAGTTGCAGATGTGCATTCATATGTATGCCTGTGTACATGTGTGCATGTTCATAAATACAAGGAAGTTCATACAGGCAGGATCACTCAGAAACGAGATCATACAAACATAGCATTCAACAATTTAAATGTTTTTCCTTCTTTCACAGCATGTGTTTTAGACTTAACAATATATCATGGATAGCCTTTGAAGCTAGGACCCACTGACATATCTCACTCTTTATCAAGTCTGTAGAACATTCCATTGTACTATAATGTATTAACGTTGCTCTATTTGTAGACATTACGATTGCTTTTTTTTCTTCTCCAAACAGTGTACGTGTGCATTTAAAAGACTTGCAAGCATTTCTGAAGAACAGATAACTAGGAATAGATTTTCTAAGCCATAGAACTAAGTTCTAGCATCACTCTGAATAGACCGGTGTGAGTTTTGGTGACTCTCAGAAGGGGCAGATGATGTTCAAATCTGCCCGCAGACTCAGAGTAACTCACCATGTGGATGCCTTGTCAGTGTCATCATTAATGCCCTGGAATGTATACATTTTCAAATACTATTTAAGACAGGTTTAGATCTGTTTCTTTAGTAGTGAACTTACATGTGTCTGTATATTTATTCTCATCTCTTTATGATTTCAGATGAAGATATAATTTTGCCTAATAAGCCACTTTGGTAAATAAATTAAAATCACCTCTGTAACGCACTGTTAATAAACAAGATCCCTCATTTCTAGACTTCAAGGGTATTCCATTTATGCTAAGTTGCTGTCTTTTATTGAAATATTGAGAGTTTTTAGAAGCCTCTCAGATAGACAAAAATCCCTACTTGTATTTTAAGGGAAAAAGAAAAATCTTGAGAATTTCTACTCATTTATTGAGAAGTTGTTGAGTCCTAAGTACTGTAAGGGAAAAAAAAAATAATAAAAATCAGTCTTTACCCTAAGAAATTTCTCTTCACCCTATGGAATTGATGGAAGGGATAATATATAGGAATTTTAAAAATTGTTTCTAGGGACTTGGCAAGACAGTGGGAGATTCAAAACTGATAACAAAAGGCCCAGTCACTCTAGGATCTTATTATTACGTTCAGTGTGACAGATGTGCATACAGACGTTTCTTTGATCCCCTGGTAGAGGGATACCATCATTCCTGGCTTGATAGTGAATGTGCCTATGAGATCTTGGACAAGTCACAGTCTCTCACACGTGGTTATTCCTCCTTGTGAAGGAGTTTTCTCTGATGCTTGACCTTGTCTTTCAAGTTGTATTCTTATACCTCTTCAACCAGTGACCATAATACCTAGAAACATCACTGGAATTGAGCAGGAAAAATGAGAGTTTGTGTGTCAGTTTATCCCTTGTGCATGGGATGGCTGCGCATCTTTGCTTACTCAAGCTATGTGAGCTATCGTTGAGCAGACTACAATGCAGCGCTTTAATGATAACTCAGCTTTCTTCTCACCATGCTAGAACAAGTGGGAAAAAAATTAATTTCTGTATGCAAGTAATAGGATACCCATTACATTTGATTTTTATTTGAAAAACATCTTCTGATTGGACCTCTAATAACTGAGACGTCCTCTCCCCATTTCAGCTTCTTATCCAATATTTTAAAAAATTATTTATATTCAGGAGGCTTTAAAGTCAATCTTGATATTTTCCAGTGTTATGATTCTCAGCTCTAAATGGGTTACACTGACAATACAGACAAATTTAATCTTCTTCATATATAACTTGAGGATAAAAGGTCAGAAAGGGAGCGTGTTTCTCTCCTCTCCTACAGATAAAAATGCAAATAACGAATTTCCTTTGAAGTTTGTAAATACAGCATGTATTCTATATTCTTTATAGCATTAAATAAATAGGTCACTGCAATCCAGCAAAAGTTAACTCTTTAAAGTCTCTGCCAGACTTAGCAAAAGCGTTATTTTCGTCTAACATTAGCTTCTTAGCTATGATGAAATCAATCTTGTGACACCTTGGTTTTTGCTTTATAAGGATCCAGTTCTTAAAGTGGCTACTTTGGAGAGGCTCTTTCTTCTTATATTCATACAGTTCAGTGATATCCTTCTTATGTGACTTGGCCCCAAGTTTTACTGTCCTTTTGCGACTAAGAAAGAGATTCAGTCTACCCTGATGAGAGGCTCGCAATCAAGGGGAAATGCCAGTACCAGGTGTAGACTGTATAGCAGAGGAAGGCAAAGAGGAGTCAGGACTGACCTCTGATGCCTCTGTGGTGCCCCCAAGAAGGAGGCAGAATGGAAAGGAAGTGGCGACTAGAGCGAAGAGACAGACAGCGGCTACTCTGCATTCAGCATCTAGAATGTGCCAGGCCTCGCAGGGAGGTGGGGTGGAAAGTCTGGAATCCACATGGTCCTGCTGGTTATCCTGGTAAATCCTCCCCCCAGCACTCTGTTAGGTTCCCTGACGCCTTAAGCCTCCAGCTGCAGAGTTTTGTCTTCCCCCATAGATCAGGAGGTAAAGAATCTGCCTGCCCTGCAGGCAACGGGGGTTTGATCCCTGGGTTGGGAAGATCCCCTGGAGAAGGGAATGGCTACCCACTCTAGTATTCTTGCCTGGGAAATCCCATGGACAAAAGAGCTTATAGGGGCTCGCAAAGAGTTGGAAACAACTGGGAAACTAAACAACAGGGATAGGATCTCGATATTATATCAAAATAGAAATTATGGATAATATGAAACGAGATCACAGAAGGTGTTGTAAAGTCCCAATAGTACAGCTTTCATTTCAGTGCAGTCTGAGAAATTTGGCTTGTTTCAACTTTTACCTACTGAAAAACTCTTTAAAGGTAGAAAAGGGTCATTTGTGAAATGACATTAAATCATTATATTCTTCAAAATATACTACCCAGATATAATTTGGCATATCTAAAATCAATGTATTCATTTGTGCATTTGCAAAGTCAAAACTGAATAAAAATAAAGTGCATGATAAATAATGTCATTTTCCTCGTCTATTAGCACAATGTTTAGCACAAAGTATGTCAATAGGATTTGTTGAATGATATCAGATAGAGTTTTGTGATTCCTTCATGTCTTTTTCTAATTTGATCGAATTATCTTCTACCTCCTGCCACCTTCATAAAGGAGAGAAGATATTGGCAGGAGAATTGTAATATATCTAAAATAGGCTGATGGACAGCAGATTTAATGGAAAATCTTCCAAGTTCACTGTTGAGGTTAATAAGCATAAAATACCTTAAAACTAAATTAAAGTACTTTTTACCTTAAGAACGCATTAAAATGAAAAGTTTGATGGCATTTTAGCTGATTCTAGAAGTAAGTAGCATTCCTGTAGTAAAAGTACCATTTGCAACTGAGATAAGAATAAAGAGTTTTTGTCTTCCCTGAATATATCTTAGGGGGGAAAAAAAACAATCCTTGCTAATCATTATCCTTGCAAATGTCTAATTTAAATTTTACCTCAAAAGTCCTATCGGTGGGTACTCCAGCTATTTTATGTGTGTATATAAAAGATATATGCTGTATTTTTTATTACTGATATTCAATATAAATTTATTTGTCCTTATTTCAGATTGTGATTTCCACCTTAAAGTTTCCAAATAAGTGATATCAACCATCTTTTCTCATTTACTTTGTTTTGTGAAGGTGTTCATATTCTTGATCAAATCTCTTGAGTTTTTCCATTTTGAGCAACTACAATGAGATCAATTTGCAATTCCAATGTATTGCACTATATTTGAATTGGAACAAAAGGAAGCATCTCAGAACAAAACCTTGTTGAATGGAGTAATTTTAAGTGCCTTTAGTTCAAATGAATTTTTTAGTGGAAGCAGCAGGAAAATGCTCTGCCTTTCCCCAGAGATCCCTATTGTTCACCAGTGAGGAAAAATAATCTGTACTTTTAAGGACTGCAAATATGTTCCAGTAATTTTGATAGCTCTAGGGTCATATTTCAAATTGTCTGTAATTTATAAGCATCTATCTTTGTTTTCTTCTCTATAAACACTAGCCCTCTCTTATGCTTTACTTAAAATATTATAAACAAGATGTTTTAACTAAAAACTGAGACCAAAAGTAAAAATGCCTGCTGGTTTGTTCCATTAATAATAATTTCTATCTTGTCCTAAAATTGTACACTCATCTATTTTTCTATGCCTTTTCCTCCACATCTCATCTCTTCATTAGGACCTCTATCAATGTCTATATACAGTTAATTCTGTCCTTTCAGCAATAATACTGTGTAGTGAAACAGAGTATTATGGATGAGTTGAGTGACCTGCAAAGCGAGAGCCTAATATAGCTGGGAAAGAAGAGCACCATGGTAAGATCTGTTATACAGTAATGCCTCTGAGAGTAAACTGTGCAGAGACTGATCCTTTGTGAGTCTTGCATTTCAACTGCACAGATGCAGAAAGCAGGAATTTATCTCCTTTCCTGCCACATAACAGACATCCTAATTTTTGAAAAGGCAGTTTCTGGCTCTTCTTTCTAAGATTCTGGGATGATAATTAATTAAGTTAATGAATTTATTACTCTTTTATAAAGTGTCTGAAACAAAGGAGCATAGGAACTATAAATTACTTAAGCATCAGAGAAACAAAAAGCATATTATCTGTTATCAAAAGCCTAGATATTATTCAGGCTTTATGTTCTCTTGTTCTAAAACTTTCAGTCAGTCAGTTAATTTAATGTTATTAAATTAATGAAGGGTATTTAGAATGCATTCAAACTTAAGAAATCATCAACTTAAAATAATCGTATATGTGTACCTCATGGTAATCACAAACTAAAACTCTGTAATAAATACATACATAAAAAAATGAAGGACTCAACATAACAGTTACTGACTATAGCAAGAACTGACTCATTTGAAAAGACCCTGATGCTGGGAACGATCAAAGGCAGGAGGAGAAGAGGACGACAGAGGATGAGATGGTTGGATGGTATCACCGACTGGATGGACATGAGTTTGAGCAAACTCTGGGAGTTGGTGATGGACAGGGAAGCCTGGTGTGTTACAGTCCATGAGGGTGCAAAGAGTCGGACACGACTGAGCAACTAAACTGAAAACATAGCAATAAAAATAGTCAGCAAATCACAACGGAAGAGAGCTAAAGATTTACATGAGGCACAACCCCCGAAGAATTAACACAATGACAATAACTACATACCTATCAATAGTTATGTTAAATGTAAATGGCCTAAATGATCCAACCAAAAAACACAGAATAGCAAAATGGATTAAAACCAGCAAATGAAATGCCAGGCCTACAAGAGACTCTGTTCAAATCTAAAGACACACACAAACTACAAGGGAAAGAATGGAAGAAGGTGTTCCATGAAAACGTACACAAAAAGAAAGATGGCATGTCATACTTGAAGAAGATAATAAGACTTTAAAAATAAAGATTGTTACAAGAGAAAAAGAAGGGCATTACCTAAGGTAAAGGGATCAATTCACCTACAAGACATGACAATAGTAAATATACATGCTCCCAACATAGAAGCACATAAACATGTAAAGCAAATGCAATTGGGGACTCTAACAACTGCTTACAAAAATGAACAGATTATCCAGACAGAAAAGCAGTAAGGAAACACTGGCCTTAACCAACATGTTGTGTCAGATGAAGTTAATAGATACATATATTTTTCCACCCAAAAGCAGCAGAATACACAGCTTTTTAAGTACACATGCAACATTCTCCAGGACAGATGACATGAAAGTGCAAGTCGCTTGTGTGTGTCTGACTCCTTGTGAGCCGATGGAATTCTCCAGGCTGTAATACTGGATCCCCCTTCTCCAGGGGATCTTCCTAACCCAGGGATCGAACCCATTTCTCCCACATAGCAGGTGGATTCTTTACCAACTGAGCTATCAAGGACATGCTGGGCTGCAAAATAAATCTCAGAAATTTAAGAAGATGGAAATAATACTAAGCATCTCGACACAGTGAAACTAGAAATCTACAACAGCAACAAAAACTACAAAAGAAAACACAAGCGTGAATACTAAGCAATATGCTCCTAAGTAACCAGTCACTAAAGAAATGAAAGAGGAAATTTTAAAAATACCTGGGGACAAGAGTCACAGCAAAAGCAGTTCTCAAGAAAATTTTATAGCAAGACAAGCCTACCTCATGAAACAAAATCTCAAACAGTCTGAACTTATACCTAAAGGAACTAGGAAAAGAAAGACAAACAAAACCCAAAGTTATTAGAGAAAAGGCATAAAGGTCAGAGCAGAAATAGAGACAAAAAATATAAAATATCAATGAAAGTAAGAATTGCTTCTTTGAAAATATAAACAAAATTGAAAACCCTTTAGCTATACTGATCAAGGAAAAAAGAGAAATGTCCAAAACCAAATCAGAAACAAAGGAAAAGTTGCAGCTGACACCACAAAATGCAAAGGATCGTGAGAAACACAATCATATGCCAGTGAAATGGACAACCTGAAAGAAATACATTCCTAGAATCATACGATGTCCTAAGACTGAATCAGGAAGAGATACAAAATATAATCAGACCAATTACCAGTAATGATATTAATCAATCATTTAAAAACTCCCAATGAACAAAATTCAGGACCACATGAATTCACAGAAGTCTACCAAACACTTAAAGAAAAAATTAGCACCTATCCTTCTCAAACTATTTTTAAAAATCGGAGAGGAGCTATTTGTATGAGGCCAGCATCACACAAACACCAAAAACAAAGATATCACAAGATAGGAACCCCAAAAAAAAAGAATATCACAGATGGACATAGATGGAAAAATCCTCAATAAAATATTAGCAAACCAATTCAACTATACCTTGAAAGGATCATACATCATGATCAAGTGGGCTTTATCCAGTGATCCAAAGATGTTTCAATATTTGCAAATCAGTCAGTGTGATATACCACATTTAAAGATTAAAGAATAACTAAAGTCTGATCATCTCAATAAATGCAGAAATGGTTTTGATAAAATTCAACATTCATGTATGACAAAAACTCTCAACAAAGTGGAGATATAGGAAACATACCTCAACATGTGAAAGTCGCTCAGTTGTGTCCAACCCTTTACGACCCCTTGGGCTATTCCGTCTATGGAATCCTCCAGGCCAGAATACTGGAGTGGGTGGCCATTCCCTTCTCCAAGGAATCTTCCCAACCCAGGAATTGAACCCAGGTCTCCCTCATTGCAGGTGGATTCTTTACCAACTGAGCTACCAGGGAAGTCCATACCTCAACTTAATAAAAGTCAATTATGAGAAACCTACAGTTAACACCATACTCAATGGTGAAAAGCTAAAAACATTTTCTCTAAGATTAGAAAGAAAACAAGGATGCCCACTGTTGAAACTCTTGTTCAACATAGTATTGGAAGTCCTAGCTATAGCAACCAGAAAAGAAAAACCAATAAAAGGAATCCAAATTGGAAAAAAAGAAGTAAAACTGTCACATTTGCAGATAGCATGATACCATTATAACACAAAACTGTATGTAGAAGATCCTACAGACATCCCCTAAAAGCTATTAGAATTAATAATTAAATTCAGTAAAATTGCAGTATATAAAATTAACAATAGAAACCTGTTGTCTTCCTATGCAAAAACAACAAACTTTCAGAAAGAGAAATTAAGAAAAAAAAATCTTTTAATTGCATCAAAAATAATGAAATACTTAGATAGCATTAATAGAAAGACCTGTACTCAGAAAACTATAGGACGCTGATGAAAGAAAGTGAGGATGGCACAGTCAAGTGGAAAGATACATTGTACTCGTTGATTGGAAGAATGAGAATTGTTAAAATGACCATACTATCCAAGGTAATTCGTAGATTCAGCGCAATTCCTATCAAAATACCAATGGCATTTCCACAGAATTAGAGCAAGTAATTCTAAAACTTGTATGTAAACACTAAAGACCTTGAATACCCAAGACAATTCTTGAGAAAGAACAAAGCTTCTTGATACCATGCTTTCAAACTACATTGCAAAGGTATTGCAAGAAAAAAAGCAGTGTGGTACTGACACATAGAAACACACATTTATCAATGGAACAAAATACAGAGCCCAGAAATAAACCCACACTTTATGGCCAGTTAATCTGTGACAAAGAAGGCAACAATACAATGAAGAAGGTTCCTCTTCAATAAATGGTATTGGGAATCCTAGACAGCTACATGTAAAACAGAAAACTGGATTATTCTCACATCATCTACGAAAAAAAACTCAAATTGGATTAAAAACATTGAAGACCTGAAATCATGAAACTCCTTGGAGAAACATGTTCTTTGACATTGGTCCTAGCAATATTTATTTTTTTAGATAGACCTTCTTAGGCAAGGGAAACAAATGCAAAAATGAACAAATGGGATTACATCAGAGTAAAAAGCTTTTATGCAACAATGGAAAGTACCAACAAGATGAAATAGGCTGTTTACTGAATAGGAGGGGATATTTGCAAATAATATTTCTGATAGAGGGTTAATATCCAAAATCTACAAAGACATCATAAAATTCAAATTTGTAAAAAAAAAAGTAATCTGATTAAAAATGGGCATAGCAAACTGAATAGACGTTTTTCCAAAGAAGACATACCGATGGCAAACAGGGCCATGAAAAGATGCTCAAAGTCATTCGTCAGCAGAGAAGTCCAAATCACATGCACAGTAAGATATCATCTGATACCTGTCAGAATGGCTATTGTCCAAACAACGACAAGTAGCATGTTTTTGTAAGAATGTGGAATAAAGGGAACCTTCAAACACTGTGGAAAACAGTATGGAGTTTCCTCAAAAAATTAAGAATATAGCTACCATACAATCCAGCTGCTCCACTTCTGAGTGCTTTTTAAAAGAAACAAAAACACTGATTCAAAAGGATACATGCACCTGTATATTCATTGTAGCAGTATTTATAATAGCCAAGATACAGAAGCAACAGAAGGGCCTGTCCTTTAGATGAATGGATAAAAGATGTGGTAGATACATATGGAGCCTGACAGGCAACAGTCCATGGCGTTGCAAAAGAATCAGGTACAACTCAGTGACTAAAACAAAAACTATATATAAATATAGATATAGGTATAGATATATAATATAAAAAGAATTAAATCTTGCCATTCGTGCCAACAGGGATGGACCTAGAGGATATTATGCTATGTAAAAGTCCAAGGCGGATACTATGTGAGTTCACTTAGATGTGGAATCTAAAAGACAAAGCAAATGAAAAAACATGCAAAACAAAAAAAATTGTGGCTATAGAGAACAAACAGATGGTTGCCAGAGGGAGAGTTGTAGGGTATGAATGAAACCAGTAATGGAAATTATTAGGTACATGCTTCCAGGTACAAAATAAATGAGTTACAGGGATGAAAGTATAGCATGGGAAATATCAATAATACTATAACAAACTATTTTTGGTGGCAAAGATGGGTAAAAGTTACAAACTTTCAGTAACAAGGTAAGTACCAAGGATACAATGTACATGATTAATGTTATTAACACTGCTGTATTAATTTTAAAAAGTTGTTTTTTAAAACAGAATCTGAATTCCTGACTCAGTCTGTTGATATATCTGAAATTTGTCTAAGCACTGTCAGCTGAGAAACCTCTACCCAAGAGAGATTTGAAACATCAGCTGTAGTTGAGGATACCTGGTATAGGCCTATTCCAAAGAGCTGAGATTCTACTTTGTTGAAGAAACATGCTATCTCTATACCAGACAGCAGAGGCTTCGGAAGGTTTCAGCATGAAATGAAATTCTCTGTAGATTACAAAGACTTGGAAGCTATCTTTACTGTAACTAATACTATCAAAATGGAAGCAAATGAAATTCTCTACTCTCAATGAGTTTGTATGTGTGTTTTCCTGATAGCAAGAGCATATTTTAGACAGAAAGGGCATTGTGAACTCTCTAGGGACTTTCCATAAAGCATACAATTTCTGAAATATTTCTATTTGCCCATAAAACCGTAGTGTAGGGGCTGAAGTTTTCTTCAAATCTGACAGTCCCTTTCCTGTGACTGTTTATATAATAATACATTAAGCAGATCTATTTATTTCCAGCATCTATTTCTAAGAGAAAAGAGTAAACTTTGGTGTTTTTCTCCTAAAACAGGAGAGTTTTGGGGAAACCTTAGAAATAGTTTTAGACATAAAAATACCCTAAGATTTTTATTTTATTTTTTTTTTTATTATTTGAGATCCAGTTTGGAGAATATAAATTACAAAAAAAACCAAAAGATTGTTAGAGGAGATTTGGTTACCAAGTTAAGATAGGATTATAGATGTGTGAGAAAAATTCTATCTTAGCAAAGTAACAACATGTTATTTAGAATACAAATATAGCAGACAAGACAGTTGTAAAGAATCTCAGCTCATAAGTGTTGAAACTTTTTTCTTTCTTAAATGATCAAAGGCATAATAAAGTCGTTCTAAAGCACAAAAAATTATTCTAGTATGCAGAATCTCTGCTTGGTAGGCAGATTAGACCGACTGTAGCCCTCCAGGCTTCTCTGCCCATGGGACTCTCCAGGCGGGAACACTGGAGTGGGCTGCCAGGCCCTCCTCCGGGGGATCTTCCCAACCCAGGGATGGCACCCAAGTCTCTTATGCCTCCTGCTTGGCAAGCCCGTTCTTTACCACTAATGCCACCTTGGCTGCCAGTTTTATCCATGCTGGCACATGTGTCAGTACTTCTTTTTATGGTTCCAATACATGTACACACACACAGCCATGAACACACACCCCATTTTGGTTATCCGTTCCTCTGGTGGCAGATCTCTGAGTTACTTAAACCTTTGGCTATCATCAATAGTGTTGTCATGAACGGTTGTGGAAGGTGTGTGGTTGAGTCCTCAGTTTTACTTCTTTGGGGTATATAGGAGTCAAATTGCTGGATCATATGGCAATCTGCCTGCATTGCGGGAGACCCTGGTTCCATTCCTGGGTCAGGATGATGCCCTGGAGAAGGGATAGGCTACACACTCCAGTATTCTTGGACTTCCCTTGTGGCTCAGCTGGTGAAGAATCAGCCTGCAATGTGGGAGACCTGGGTTCGATCCCTGGGTTGGGAAGATCCCCTGGAGAAAGGAAAGGCTACCTACTCCAGTATTCTGGCCCGGAGACTTTGATGAACTGTACAGTCCATGGGGTCACAAAGAGTCGGACACGACTGAGCGAGTCTTTCTTCATTCTCTCTCCCTCTCTCCATGGCAATTCTGTGTTTCACCGTTTGAGGAACTTGAGCCCATTCCTCCTGATGCATCCAGAGTGAGTTTTTAAGAAATACCAAAGTCCCCATCTCAACTCTAAAGGCTTGGGGGTGGTGAGATGCTTTCAAAAATAAGCAGGGTCCAGTGCTGCCTCTGGGGAACTATGTGACCTTTACCAAGCTTCTTAACTACATTTGGAGCCTCCGTTTATTCATCCGTTAAAGCTGAAATAACACCCTCCTCGGTAGACTGGTTGTTAGAATTCCAGGAAATAGTGTGTAAGTAGCACTTACTGGTTTTTTTTTTTTTTTAGCACTTACTGTTTAACAGTGTACCTTTTCCCCCTATTTTCATATATATTAGCTTTTCCCACACAAAATATGGAAAGCTTTAATTTTCTGCCTACCAGTCATTCTAGGACAGGTCGGCTTTAGAATTAGCTGTTTTCATATGTCAGAGCCTTATATATCAAAATATGAATTATTGTCTATTCAAAGGAGACGTGAAAGATCGGAGGGCCTCTCTCACAGACTCGATTTGTTTGATTCTGCTGGAAGATTCCCAGGCTTTGATCCTGTGTGAACTCTTTGTAGTGCCTCGGAGCTTATCTGAACATCTGATATGGAAAGACAGTTAGATCATCTTGTAGCACTCGTTGGATTTAGAGCGAGTCCAAAGAAACGTGGTATGTTTCAATTTAAAGTTGGTTCTTTCACGCGCACCCAGGACCTGAAGCTCACTGACTAGGGTGTGCCCCAGTTTGCAAACAGCATGAGACGAGCATCGAGGGCTGCCTGGGAAGGGCCGCGTGGCCCTGGGGAGCGGCCGAGGACCAGGGCTTCGTGTGCTGGGAGCTCAGCGCAGCCGCAGCCTGAACAGGGCGTGCCTGCTGCAGGCAGCGAATGCTCATCCACTGCTGCTTCCCCGAGAAGCGCCGGGCGGTCCTGGGGGTCGGTGGTGATCAAAGCCAAAGGGGTTCCCTACCCTGCTGGAGGATAAGTCACGTGGGGAGATAGACCTCAATCCAACACCGCGAAGGGAAGGTCAAGTGGAAAGCATGAGACGTGCAGTCAGCTACAAGGACATGTAACAGGGAAACCCCCGTGGTCTTGCCCTGCAGAGTCTTCGGTCTGTGAGCACAGGTCTGTTTTAGGATCATTTTGCAGGCTACAGTTTGTCTTCCTATCCAATGCCTCCTCACAGGCCCATGAGAAGAAACGGCAGCTCTCCTGACCCTGCAGTGTTAACACTCTCATGTTCTTACGATGGATGATAAACTTGGAGAGGACACCTGAAGTTTGTCAATAAGTTTAATCATTTTCTTAATGCATGTTATTGCAAGCCAAACAAGACCATTGATATATAAAATAACTCTTCTTTAGATACAAATTTGGATATTCATAGGAGTTTCTAATATATATAGGGCTTCCCTGGTAACTCAGATGGTAAAGAATCAGCCTGCAAAACAGGAGACCTGGGTTCAATCCCTGAGTTGGGAAGATCCCCTGGAGAAGGGCATGGCCACCCACTCCAGTGTTCTTGCCTGGAGAATCCCATGGACAGAGGAGCCTGGTGGGCTACAGTCCACGGGGTCGCAGAGAGTCGGACTGGACTGAGCAGCTAAGCACAGCACAGGAGTTTCTAAAAAGATTTTTAAACATTTCTCTAAAGTCAAAGACATGCTTTTCTATTTGAATTTTAGAGGTGTAATCTTTTATTAGCCTATCATGTAAATTCTTTTACATTTGGGTTTTGCAGAATACACATTTACAGTTTTACTATGTACGTGGGGACTTCCCTGGTGGCTCAGTGGTGAAGAATCTGCCTGCAAATGCAGGAGACCTGGGTTCAGTCCCTGGGTCAGGAAGATCCGCTGGAGAAGGAAATGGCAACCTGCTCCAGCCTTCTTGCCTGGGAAATCCCGTGGACAGAGGAGCCTGGAGAGCTATAATCCATCGGGTTGCCAGAGTCAGACACGACACAACTGAGAGACTAAACCCCCACCACCATTATATAAGTAGTCGTTATGTAAGGACAAATGTGAAAAACTTTCACTCACAAACCCAGACTTTAGTCATTTGACTTTAGTCATTCATTCATTAGAACCTTGATATGTTTTTCCCAGAATTCATTCAGTTCAGTTCAGTTCAGTCGCTCAGTCGTGTCCGACTCTTTGCGACCCCATGAATCGCAGCATGCCAGGCCTCCCTGTCCATCACCAGCTCCCGGAGTTTACTCAAACTCATGCCCATTGAGTCGGTGATGCCATCCAGTCATCTCATCCTCTGTCGTCCCCTTCTCCTCCTGCCCCCAATCCCTCCCAGCATCAGGGTCTTTTCCAGTGAGTCAGCTTTTCGAATGAGGTGGCCAAAGTACTGGAGTTTCAGCTTTAGCATCAGTGCTTCCAATGAACACCCAGAATTCATTAGGGAAAAACAAAACAGTACGTTTCCCAGTGACCCTTGACCTCAACAGCGATGCCTAGTAAATTCTAAGAACGCACTGCTCTTGCACTGCCAGAGGCTGAGTCTGCACCCTGTTTGTAAGAGCTCTCCGTGGCGTATTTCAAAGACTGTGTTTCCCCTTCTGCTCACACGGCACTTTCACAGTTTACGCATTCACTGACTTCTTGCTATTTTATTTGAGTACCAAGTAGATTGTCTCAACTTCCTGTCTGTTCAGTTTGTTTAAAAAACAAATCTAACTTTGAATTTAATGCTGAGGAAATGGTGAGAAACTGACTGCTCAGAAGAATTAATTTCCTCATGTTTTTTTTAGCAGCTTGAAAATCAGCACACAAAGTTTCACGCTGCATGCAAATAACTTTCCCTGGGCGTTAGGGTATTTCTGAGCCCCTGAGGCAAGACTTAACCTATTTGGACTTTCCCTGAAAAATCAATTGCCAACCTAGTCTGGAAAAATTATTTTGTACATTCGGTTGTGAGATTCATTCTGAACTCTGAATTACTGATCTTCATTCATTGATTCAAAAAGTATTTATTAAACCCTACCATGTGCTAGGCACTTTGTAAGTACTATAGGCTTATAAAGTTAAATAAGTTAGAGTTTGTCACTATCACAAAGACTTCAAATGCAGTCTAGAAATGTTGGGTGTCTGCTTGCAATGTGAGGAATGATAGACATCGATCTTGCACACCATGGCAAAACTGTCAGTTCAGTTCAGTTCAGTCACTCAGCCATGTCCGACTCTTTGCGACCCCATGGACTGCAGCACTCCAGGCTTCCCTGTCGATCACCAGTTCCCGGAACTTGCTCAAACTCATGTTCATCCAGTCGGTGATGCCATCCAACCATCTCATCCTCTGTCGCCCACTTCTCCTCCTGCCCTCAATCTTTGCCGGCATCAGGGTCTTTTCCAGTGAGTCAGCTCTTCGCATCAGGTGGCCAAAGTGTTGCAAAACTGTGGACAACATCTAAGCAGACTCTGAATGAGGTAGCTGGAGGTGAGGGCACATTGGAGGAGTTCTTTTTATAAAGAACCACAGATTTAATGTGAATGGTAAGGCATAAGCAGGGAATAACTAGAAAAACAGAGGTGAAAAATAAAGGTTTTGGAAGCAGTTGATGTGCTGCCAGTCTCTGCTACCTCTGACAACAGAAGGGTTTATTAGGGCCTCTTTTGTTTGAATCCTCAGTGGCAACGAAATGTTAATAATGCGTTGCTTGCCTTATTGTAGGTAACTGTTAATTTCCTGGGCTTTTTAAACTTGAATCTGAATTAGATGTGGGATTTCTTATTGCTTATGAGAAATTCAGTCAGTGTTTCTCAGATTTAACCATTTGAGGCTGACATCTGCCTTGTAGCATCCTGAAAACCAACTTTCTCTAGGTAATTGAAATGCTGTTCCACAAGAAGTGGTGCAAAGGGCCTTATCTCCGAGTTCATTTCAGCTGTCAGCCCATCATGCACTACTTGCGTTCCTTCTGAGAATTAATCGTGGGTCAGATGATGAGGTTTGATGAAGCTTCCACCAGGAGATTTTCTGGCAGATCAATAAATGCCACCCTACAGCTGTAGGACATATTCATGATGCTTTTCCTCAATGGATAAACGAGAAGATCATATTAATGATTAAAAACTCGTGCATAGATACTTCTCTGGCAGTTCAGTGTTTAAGGCTTCGCCTTCCTATACAAGGGGTTCAGGTTTGATCCCTTGTCGGGGAGCTAAGTTCCCCCCAGAAAACTTAAACAAAAACAAAAATTTGTACTTGCCACCCTTGCTATGGAAGGAAGGGAATCTGATCTCTCAACCTCTTGCTTTGTGTCACCGTCACTCCTTTTAAAGCTGTTGAAATGCTGGCGCTATTTTTTTTTTCATTTATTTTTATTAGTTGGAGGCTAATTACTTTACAACATTGCAGTGGTTTTTGTCATACATTGAAATGAATTAGCCATGGATTTACATGTATTCCCCATCCCAGTCCCCCCTCCCACCTCCCTCTCCACCCGATCCCTCTGGGTCTTCCCAGTGCACCAGCCCCGAGCACTTGTCTCATGCTTCCAACCTGGGCTGGTGATCTGTTTCACCCTAGATAATATACATGTTTCGATGCTGTTCTCTTGAAACATCCCACCCTCGCCTTCTCCCACAGAGTCCAAAAGTCTGTTCTATACATCTGAGTCTCTTTTTCTGTTTTGCATATAGGGTTATCGTTACCATCTTTCTAAATTCCATATATTTGTGTTAGTATACTGTAATGGTCTTTATCTTTCTGGCTTACTTCACTCTGTATAATGGGCTCCAGTTTCATCCATCTCATTAGAACTGATTCAAATGAATTCTTTTTAATGGCTGAGTAATATTCCATGGTGTATATGTACCACAGCTTCCTCATCCATTCGTCTGCTGATGGGCATCTAGGTTGCTTCCATGTCCTGGCTATTATAAACAGTGCTGCGATGAACATTGGGGTGCACGTGTCTCTTTCAGATCTGATTTCCTCGGTGTGTATGCCCAGAAGTGGGATTGCTGGGTCATATGGCAGTTCTATTTCCAGTTTTTTAAGAAATCTCCACACTGTTTTCCATAGTGGGTGTACTAGTTTGCATTCCCACCAACAGTGTAAGAGGGTTCCCTTTTCTCCACACCCTCTCCAGCATTTATTGCTTGTAGACTTTTGGATAGCAGCCATCCTGACTGGCGTGTAATGGTACCTCATTGTGGTTTTGATTTGCATTTCTCTGATAATGAGTGATGTTGAGCATCTTTTCATCTGTTTGTTAGCCATCTGTATGTCTTCCTTGGAGAAATGTCTGTTTAGTTCTTTGACCCATTTTTTGATTGGGTCATTTATTTTTCTGGAGTTGAGCTGGAGGAGTTGCTTGTATATTTTTGAGATTAATCCTTTGTCTGTTGCTTCATTTGCTATTATTTTCTCCCAATCTGAGGGCTGTCTTTCCACCTTGCTTATAGTTTCCTTTGTTGTGCAAAAGCTTTTCAGTTTCACTTGGTCCCATTTGTTTATTTTTGCTTTTGTTTCTAATATTCTGGGATGTGGGTCATAGAGGATCCTGCTGTGATTTATGTCGGAGAGTGTTTTGCCTATGTTCTCCTCAAGGAGTTTGATAGTTTCTGGTTTTACATTTAGATCTTTAACCCATTTTGAGATAATTTTTGTGTATGGTGTTAGAAAGTGTTCTAGTTTCATTCTTTTACAAGTGGTTGACCAGTTTTCCCAGCACCAGTTGTTAAAGAGGTTGTCTTTTTTCCATATCCTTTTTTTGTATATCCTTGCCTCCTTTGTCGAAGATAAGGTGTCCATAGGTTCGTGGATTTATCTCTGGGCTTTCTATTCTGTTCCATTGATCTATATTTCTGTCTTTGTGCCAGTACCATACTGTCTTGATGACTGTGGCTTTGTAGTAGAGTCTGAAGTCAGGCAGGTTGATTCCTCCAGTTCCAGTCTTCTTTCTCAAGATTACTCTGGTTATTTGAGGTTTTTTATATTTCCATACAAATTGTGAAATTATTTGTTCTAGTTCTGTGAAAAATACCGTTGGTAGCTTGATAGGGATTGCATTGAATCTATAGATTGCTTTGGGTAGTATAGCCATTTTGACAATATTGATTCCTCCAATCCATGAACATGGTATATTTCTCCATCTGTTTGTGTCCTGTTTGATTTCTTTCATCAGTGTTTTATAGTTTTCTATGTATAGGTCTTTTGTTTCTTTAGGTAGGTATACTCCTAAGTATTTTATTCTTTTTGTTGCAATGGTGAATGGTATTGTTTCCTTAATTTCTGTTTTCTCATTGTTAGTGTATAGGAATGCAAGGGATTTCTGAGGGTTAATTGTATATCCTGCAACTTTACTGTATTCGTTGATTAGCTCTAGTAATTTTCTGGTAGAGTCTTTAGGGTTTTCTATGTAGAGGATCATGTCATCTGCAAACAGAGAGAGTTTCACTTCTTCTTTTCCTATCTGGATTCCTTTTACTTCTTTTTCTGCCCTGATTGCTGTGGCCAACACTTCCAAAACTATGTTGAATAGGAGTGGTGAGAGTGGGCGCCCTTGTCTTGTTCCTGATTTCAGGGGAAATGCTTTCAATTTTTCACCTTTGAGGGTGATGCTTGCTGTGGGTTTGTCATATATAGCTTTTATTATGTTGAGGTATGCTCCTTCTATTTCTCCTTTCTGGAGAGTTTTAATCATAAATGGATGTTGAATTTTGTCAAAGGCTTTTTCTGCATCTATTGAGATAATCATATGGTTTTTATCTTTCAATTTGTTAATGTGGTGTATTACATTGATTGATTTGCGGATATTAAAGAATCCTTGCATTCCTGGGATAAAGCCCACTTGGTCATGATGTATGATTTTTTTAATATGTTGTTGGATTCTGTTTGCGAGAATTTTGCTAAGGATTTTTGCATCTATGTTCATCAGTGATATTGGCCTGTAGTTTTCTTTTATTGTGGCATCTTCGTCTGGTTTTGCAATTAGGTTGATGGTGGCCTCCTAGAATGAGTTTGGAAGTTTACCTTCTTCTGCAATTTTCTGGAAGAGTTTGAGTAAGATAGGTGTTAGCTCTTCTCTAAATTTTTGGTAGAATTCAGCTGTGAAGCCATCTGGTCCTGGGCTTTTGTTTGCTGGAAGATTTCTGATTACAGTTTCAATTTCCTTGCTTGTGATGGGTTTGTTAAGATCTTCTATTTCTTCCTGGTTCAGTTTTGGAAAGTTATACTTCTCTAAGAACTTGTCCATTTCTTCCAAGTTGTCCATTGTATTGGCATAGAGCTGCTGGTAGTAGTCTCTTATGATCCTTTGTATTTCCGTGTTGTTTGTTGTGCTCTCTCCATTTTCATTTCTAATTTTGTTAATTTGGTTCTTCTCCCTTTGTTTCTTAATGAGTCTTGCTAATGGTTTGTCAATTTTGTTTATTTTTTCAAAAAACTCAGCTTTTAGCTTTGTTGATTTTTGCTATGGTCTCTTTAGTTTCTTTTGCACTCATTTCTGCCCTAATTTTTAAGATTTCTTTCCTTCTACTAACCCTGGGGTTCTTCATTTCTTCCTCCTCTAGTTGCTTTAGGTGTAGAGTTAGGTTATTTATTTGACTTTTTTCTTGTTTCTTGTGGTAGGCCTGTAATGCTATGAATCTTCCCCTTAGCACTGCTTTTACAGTGTCCCATAGGTTTTGGGTTGTTGTGTTTTCATTTTGATTCATTTCTATGCATATTTTGATTTCTTTTTTGATTTCTTCTATGATTTGTTGGTTATTCAGAAGCGTGTTGTTTAGCCTCCATATGTTTGAATTTTTAATAGTTTTTTTCCTGTAATTGAGATCTAATCTTACTGCACTGTGGTCAGAAAAGATGACTGGAATGATTTCAATTTTTTTGAATTTCCCAAGACTAGATTTATGGCCCAGGATGTGATCTATTCTGGAGAAGTTTCCGTGTGCACTTGAGAAAAAGGTGAAGTTGATTGTTTTGGGATGAAACGTCCTATAGATGTCAATTACGTCTAGCTGTCCATTGTGTCCTTTAAAGTTTGTGTTTCCTTGTTAAGTTTCTGTTTAGTTGATCTATCCATAGTTGTGAGTGGGGTATTAAAGTCTCCCACTATTATTGTGTTACTGTTAATTTCCTCTTTCATACTCATTAGCATTTGCCTTACATATTGCAGTGCTCCTATGTTGGGTGCATATATATTTATAATTGTTATATCTTCTTCTTGGATTGATCCTTTGATCATTATGTAGTGTCCTTCTTTGTCTCTCTTCACAGCCTTTATTTGAAAGTCTATTTTATCTGATATGAGTATTGCGACTCCTGCTTTCTTTTGGTCTCCGTTTGCGTGAAATATTATTTTCCAGCCCTTCACTTTTAGTCTGTTTGTGTCCCTTGTTTTGAGGTGGGTCTCTTGTAGACAGCATATATAGGGGTCTTGCTTTTGTATCCATTCAGCCAGCCTTTGTCTTTTGGTTGGGGCATTCAACCCATTTACATTTAAGGTAATTATTGATAGGTATGGTCCCGTTGCCATTTACTTTGTTGTTTTGGGTTCACGTTTATACAACCTTTCTGTGTTTCCTGTCTAGAGAAGATCCTTTAGCATTTGTTGAAGAGCTGGTTTGGTGGTGCTGAATTCTCTCAGCTTTTGCTTGTCTGTAAAGCTTTTGAGTTCTCCTTCATATCTGAATGAGATCCTTGCTGGGTAGAGTAATCTAGGTTGTAGGTTATTCTCTTTCATTACTTTAAGTATGTCCTGCCATTCCCTTCTGGCCTGGAGGGTTTCTATTGATAGATCAGCTGTTATCCTTATGGGAATCCCTTTGTGTGTTATTTGTTGTTTCTCCCTTGCTGCTTTTAATATTTGTTCTTTGTGTTTGATCTTTGTTAATTTGATTAATATGTGTCTTGGGGTGTTTCGCCTTGGGTTTATCCTGTTTGGGACTCTCTGGGTTGCTTCGACTTGGGTGGCTAGAAATTTTAGGGAAGTTTTCAGCTATTATCTCCTCGAGTAACTTCTCATGGACTTTCTTTTTGTCTTCTTCTTCTGGGACTCCTATGATTTGAATGTTGGGGCGTTTCACATTGTCCCAGAGGTCCCTGAGGTTGTCCTCATTTCTTTTGATTCTTTTTTCTTTTTTCCTCTCTGCTTCATTTATTTCCACCATTTTATCTTCTAACTCACTTATCCTATCTTCTGTCTCTGTTATTCTACTCATGGTTCCCTCCAGAGTGTTTTTGATCTCATTTATTGCATTATTTATTTTTAATTGACTCTTTTTTATTTCTTCTAGGTCCTTGTTAAACATTTCTTGCATCTTCTCAATCTTTGTCTCCAGTCTATTTATTTGTAACTCCATTTTGTTTTCAAGATTTGGGATCATTTTTATTATCATTATTCTAAATTCTTTTTCAGGTAAATTCCCTATCTCCTCCTCTTTTCTTTGACTTGGTGGGCATTTTTCATGTTCCTTTACCTGTTGGGTATTTCTCTGCCTTTTCATCTTGTTTAGATTGCTGTGTCAGAGTGGGCTTTCTGTATTCTGGTGGTCTGTGATTACTTTTTATTGTGGAAGTTTTACCCCGTGGGTGGGGTTGGACGATTGGTTTGTCAAGGTTTCCTGGTTAGGGAAGCTTGTGTCAGTGTTCTGGTGCGTGGAAATGGATTTCTTCTCTCTGGAGAGCAATGGAGTGCCCAGTAATGAGTTTTGCGATGGGTCTATGTGTTAGATGTGACTTTGGACAGCCTGTATCTTGGCACTCAGGTCTATGTTCCTGCGTTGCTAAAGAATTGTGTGGTATGTCTTGTTCCGGAGCTTATTGGCTCTTGAGTGGTGGTTGGTTTTGGTGTAGGTATGGAGGCTCTTGGCTCGTCTCTTATTCTTTAACATTCCATGTAGTCAGGAGTTTTCTGGTTTTCTCAGGTTTTGGGCTTAAGTCTCCTGCCTCTGGATTTCAGTTTTATTCTTCCAATAGTCTCAAGACTTCTCCAACTATACAGCACTGATAATAAAACTTCTAGGTTAATGGTGAAAAGATTCTCCACCGTGAGAGACAACCAGAGAGGTTCACGGAGTTACATGAAGACTAGGAGAGGGAGGAAGGAGATAGAGGTGAGCAGGAGGAGAACAAGGGGACTCAAGAGGAGAGAGACAGATCTACGCAGTTATCTGTTCCCAAAGTGTTCTCCGTAGCCCAGACACCCACAAAGATTCACACAATTGGATTGGGAAGAGAAGGGGAAAGGAGGAAATAGAGGTGTTCTGAGGTAGAAAACAGAGAGTCAAAAGTGGGAAAGAGTAATCAACACACTCCTGAATAGAAATGGGAAGTGAATATTGGATTCTTAAATGTCCAAAATTTATATCACATACTGAAAAACAAAGATTAAAAATCTGGCATAGAGGTTAGACTCTTTGAAATACAATATTTAAAAACAAAAACACAAAAAAAATTAGAAATATATATGAAGTTTGATTTAAAGATAGGGCTTTTTTTTTTTTTTTTGGCAAGGTTATAATGAAATGAAAATGAAAATTAAGGAATAATAGAGGAATATTAGAGGACTTTAAAAGGAAATAGGAGAGAAAAACAAGAAAAAGAAAAAAAAAGAAAAAAAAATTTTCCCCCTAATTAAAAAAATCGTAAAAATATATGAAAATGAAAGTTGAGGAGTAATGGGGGAGTAATAGGGAATTTTAAAAGAAAATAAAAGAGAAAAAATTTTAAAAAATTTAAAAAAGGAAAGAAAAAAAATTTTTTTAATTAAAAAAATATATATACATATATATCTAGGAATTTCTCTGGAGTTGTTGCGGTCAGTGTAGGTTCAGTTCAATTTCAGATAGCTCCTCTTTCCAGCTTACACTTCTCGATATCTGTAGGCCCCTTCCCATGTAGTTGGTGTTACCTTCAGGGATTTTAATCTGTTGCACCGGTCCTTTCTGAAGCGGTTCCCTTTGTTTATTTGGCTTCTGTTTGCCGTCTCTTTGGTGTCTAATTTCCGCCCTGACACAGGCGGGCGGAGGTGATCTCTTATTTAGGTTCTCTAGTTCAGTTCAGTCCTGCTACGGGGAGGGCGGGGCGCTGCAGACAGACACCGCTCTGTGTGGATAACACTCACCGGCCACACTGGGTTTGCTCCGCTCACGGGTGTCAGTGCTTTCCCCGTCTACACTGCTCAGGCTCCCGGCTGCTCTATATGGAGCGGGCCCTGCGTTGAGTGCGGTTCCAGTTTTCCGGTGCTCCACAAAAGCGCGGATTTGGTTGCGCCTGCGTTTTGTGCCTTCCCCGGCCTGAGCGGCCCAGGCAGCCAGGGGCTTGACCAGCGCACTCTCCCCGGATTCGGCGCGCCTTTTCCCTCCACGGCGAGCGGCTCAGGCAGCCAGAGGCTTGGGCGCACTCTCCCCGGATTCGGCGCGCCTTTTCCCTCCGCGGCCCCAGCGCGCGCTGACGATCGGGTGCCTGTGGCTTGCGTTTGTTCACAGGAGCTGGCCTCTAGCCGCGACCCTCCCAGCGGCAGATGTCGACCATCCAGAATCTCAGGAAGTCTTTAGATAGGAACCGGGGACCTGTTTGCAGTGTGGGAGCGGGTGGCTTCCTGGGGCTGAGTTTGCACCTTTCCCCTCCCCCCTGCCTCCTACCTCCTACCTCCAGCGGGGATGGGCCGGCTCTTCTCTGGAGTTTCTCAGTCCTTTTGTTTTGCGAACCGCCAGCAGTGTGTTCGGGCCGGTTAATTTTCTCCCTTGCTATCCCACAGTTTAAAAGAGCTCCCTCCGATTGCTCTCAGGATCTTCGGGCCAGTCCTTACCCTAAGCAATGCCGCCCACTCCTCTCCGTTCTGTCCCCCCTTGTTGGTGGCGGGTGCGGGTGTCTGGGGTACTTTTCTGCTGGGAGTTGCTTTTAGGCACGTAATCTGTGGGCCTTATTTAATTTTTCCTCCCAGTTAGGTTGCCCTCCGAGATCTGAAAACTTCCCCCAGTCCCGCCAATGCGAGGGTTTCCTGGTGATTGGAAACTTCCTCTATTAAGACTCCCTTCCCGGGACGGGTCTCCGTCCCTAGCTCTTTTCTCTCCCTTTTTATCTTTTATATTTTGTCCTACCTCCCTTTGAAGACAATGGGCTGCTTTTCTGGGCATCTGATGTCCTCTGCTAGCGATCAGAAGTTGTTTTGTGAAATTTGCTCAGCGTTCAATTGTTCTTTCGATGAATTTGTAGGGGAGAAAGTGGTCTCCCTGTCCTATTCCTCTGGCGCTATTCTTTAATCAAGTTGCCCGGTTCCATGGAAAATGTCTCTGGCACTTACCAGCCTCAGCATCTGCTGAGTGAGGTCATTGGAATGGCTTAATACATATTGTTGACTGGCCAACTGAGGATCTGACTGCCCCTTTTAAATTATAGGCCCTGTACCCAGAGCACTTGTGAAGACTTGTCAGTGGTTTGGGAACATGACTATGCACAATGGTCTGATCACAGAAAGGAATCCCTGAAGCCTTTCACCGTAACTACATGCGTGTGTGCTCAGCCATGTCTGACACTTTGTGACCCCCATAGACTGTAGCCTATCAGGCTTCTCTGTCCATGGGATTTCCCCAGCAAGAATACTGGAGTGGGTTACCATGCCCTCCTCCAGGGGATCTTCAGGGATTGAAACCACGTCTCCTGCATTGGCAGGTGGATTTTTTTTTTTTTTTTTTTTACCACTGAATCATCTGGGAAGCAAGCTATATTCTTAGTTTTCTGAAGGAAAGTCTCAGGATACCCTCTCCAGGAGAAAGACAGTGCTGTTATTAATGCATAATTATGACAGAGTTATTTATTTTTAAGGTAAGCTTTTTTTTTTTTTTTACTATTGTGAACATGTACAAGACTTCACAAATCTTGTTTATACCTTGATGCATTTTGATAGCTTTATTGGTGTATAATTTACAGATCATGCAAATCACCTAGTGCAAGTGTGCAGCTAGACAGTAAATATGCACCAGTGTGCAGGCAGCCTCACACCCGCTGTTAGAATGCTTCTGTCTCCCTCCAAAGACATCCCCACTCCCGCCCTAAGCTCCAGGCAATCGGTGATTTGTTCTCGGCTTGTAGAGTTTTGCCTTTCTAGACATTTCATACAAGTGAAATCATACAGTATGTAATCTTTTGTCTGGTTGATTTCCCTTAGCATAATTATTTTGGGGTTTTATCAGAGCTGTTGCATAGCATGTATTTCCTTTTCCTTCCTTCATTTTTTTTCTCCTTTTGCTCCATCACCCAGCTTACATTAGTTTCCCAACCAGGGATTAAACCTGGATCCATGGCACTGAAAGCCTGAGTCCTACCCACAGGGCCACCAGGGAAACCCCTACGTCTGTTTTCTTGGTGAGCAAAACTCCACTAAATGAATGGGCCCCATTCAGTTTATCTACTCACTAGTTGATGGACATTTGTGTTGCTTCCAGTTGAGATTATTATGAGTTGAGCTGAAGGCATTTATATGCAAGTCTTTGTGCGGATAAATGATTTCACTTCTCTCAGTTACATACCCTGGAGAGGAATCACTGGGTCCTGTGGTAATGTGTGTTTAACATTTTTAAAAATTACTTAAATGTTTTCACCACGTAACATTTAACATCCCCATCAGAGAGGAGAGGTTCCAGTTTCTCCATATCCTCACCAATACTTGATATTTTCAGTTGCTTTCATTCTAGCCATCTTAGTGGGTGTGTAGTAAGCTCTTTCGTGCATGCTTGGTTGCTTCAGTCATGTGCAACCCTATGGACTGTAGCCTGCCAGGCTCTTCTGTCCATGGGATCCTCCAGGCAAGAACACTGGAGTGGTTGGCCATGCCTTCCTGAGTCAGGGATCGAACCTGCTGCATCTCCTGCATGGCAGGCAGGTTCTATACCGCTGAGCCGCTCAGGAAGCCCCATGGCCTCTTACAGGTTTCACTTTTGTTTTCTCTAATTACTCATCCCATTAAGCATCTTTTTCGTGTGCTTATTATCCAGTCATACATGCTTTTTTAGTAAAATAGCTTTTCAAATATTTTGCTTAATTATGGCAATTTTAAAATCACACAATGCATTTTTGTGATTTTTGCTAGAATGTTTGCTGTGTACATAGACATTGAGATGCCCTTAAAATTCACCCCACAGAGTTTTGAAAGCATTTTATGTGATATGAAAATGGTGCACCAGGGTCATGTCACTTAAGAGATATTTGTATAAAATGCAATATGTTTGTTTCATATCTAATGAGATGCTAAGTCTAACCTTTGGCTCAAAAATCATCATTTTTCTCCCATTTGGTTCTCTGTTTTGTTCTGTATTTGTTGATGATTCGTGGTTAAAAAGGCATAAAAGCTGTCTGCCTCACAAGGGGCTGAACTCCGTCTTCTCTGCATTCCTTCCGTGAGTAACTATTTATTGTTAATTATGATTGAAACAATAACTCTTTAACAAAGCACGAGTAACTTCGATTAATCAGCTGCTTTCCAGGCAGATATACTTCGTGGGCTCCCCAGGGTTTTCATCATCAAATTGTAGTAATGACGCTGCTTTGCGCAGTGCTATTGTTTCCATGACAAATATGTGCATTGATTACCCAGGAGCCCAGGTCGTGATGTGCTGTTGTTTTGCTTTATTCTTTATTATGTTAGGAATCCTCCACAGTAGGGGGCTGTTGTCTACTATGGGGGCACCTTGGGACTTCTCCTATGGAAGTCTAAATGAATTCTTTGTTACTGTAAATTACAAACAGAACAACGGCAGCCTGCTTCCACACTTATAAATATGTATGTCCTTCCCACCAATGAAATTATGGTGAAGGATGGATCACCGTGAATTAGCACCTGTCAAGGAGATTTGATGGGTCATCCTGTACTGTAATGTTACCCCCGTTTCTTCTCCCTGTGACATAAGCATCAAACCCTGCATCTAGCGGTCCTCCACCCTTTGTGGTTAACAACAGTTCAAACGTGAAAATGAATCACCTGATGCATTACTTCTGTGCAGTGGGAGGCAAATTGAAAACTAAATCTTTACAATCAAAGTGAGTTTTATTGTATCCAGACTCTGAGTATTGCTTAGTGTTTGAAGCTGCTGTAGTGTTGGGCCATTCTAAGTGTTGTAAAATCTGTTGCTGTGAATCTCTTAGATTTTCATAAACACTTCCTGAAGCCTCCTGTCCTGAAAATCTATTCACTTGGCCGTATAATTTTCCCAGCCAGTATTGACCGTTAAGGAATCATCATAACCTGTTGTTTTCCCACCTCAAAATACTAAGAAACTATCAAATAAAAATCTTATCACTACCACAATTATTAATCTCCAAATGTTATTTAAATTTTATGGAATTTAAAGGAGAAAGCCCGAAACATATGGCGTAAATTTGAAGTGGAAATGAGACAATTAAAAATAAAGAACATAAGCTAATGTTTATAAAATTGGTTTAATACAGAAAAGGAAGATAAAGTTGGAATTTAAAGGAACTATAAAAGAGAAGGGAAAATAGTGAGGAAGAGGGAATGGATAGTAAATAAAGGACCAATATGACTAATGAAAGAGCAGATACCAATAGAACTCAAACTATTGGAGTAGCCTGATAGCTTCTTTCTTCTTGGTTTTAGCCTGCATCCTTCTAATAACATCTTTTTTTTTTAATGACATCTTTTTAAAAATTCAGATACAGTCATATCAGCCATTCATGATAGCATATTTACACCTAGAAGCTTTAGGTTTTATTTACTGCTTTACTTGTTTTTTTGTTTCTTTTGTCTAATTTGGCTTTCAGCCCTCAGTTACTGAGGGCGAGGCCTGGGGTGCTGCATTCAGACGCTACTGAGCAACTGAGCAGCAGTGCAGCTCCTGGCGATGTACGTTGTGTTCGCACAGTGATATTCCCGCTCAGCCTGCTCCCCATTGTCCGCCTTCCATTATGTGTGGATTTTCCCGTTTCACAAATAGCCCATCTCCTTGATATGCTCCTGCGTTTTCTCGCCATCTCCCATTTCTCTATAATTCTTTCAGAGAACCCTTTGGCTCCCTGGAACCTGAAACACCCAAATAGACTTCATTTTTCTTCCTGAAAAATTCCCAGACATTCATACATAATACAGCCTACAGATATGACAAAAATGTTAGCGTTCTTAACACCTTTTGTGACATTTGGTTGTTCACAGTACCAACTGGATGGATCTGTTCTTTTCCTTTTTTTCTGCCTTTGATCTTTCTAACGAAATGTAATAATGTTTTGTTTTGCTTTCAGCAAATGTATAGCTATTTTCTTTGTTAGTGGATCTAGTTGGAAATAAACTTTATATGTGGTTGTTAGCCATAACTCAGATTCCACATCTATGATCATCCTTCCAATTTGCACTGTGGGTTCATGCTCATTTGTTATTCAATCTAAAGTGACTCTCACTCTCTCTCTCTCTCTCTCTCTCTCTCTCTCTCTCTCTGATAGCTGTTTCTGAGCCACAACACTGTTCCTATTTGGGCATTTCCCAGTTAGTTGTTCACATATATCAACACGTTTTCAGAATTAAGGATGCTAAATGGAACTATCACAGCAATCATGCATGTTTGCATCTGCACCTCCCTGCTAGAGCCACAAGCCAATCAGCATGCCTGCTTGACATGTAGCCCGGTGTGGGTCATGAAAATGTTCCAGTTCCACAAGATTTTCAAGGTCTACTTGCCTCCAAACCACGTTTTAGATTTGGTCTGTCACACACGCCTGACAGAGATCATTCATTTCTCACATTTACAAGTGAAGACACAAAAGATATTAAGAAACACTTTGATATAAAGGCTTGTGTTTTTTCATAAGAAAATTAAAAATCTTTTTTGGTTTTCAAGCCCTTAAAAATACATCAGAACAAGCGTATCTAAGTGAAGCTTTGAGTGGGTGTGATTCTGTTTGAACATCAAATAATAAAGTATTTTCCCACAAAACAACTTTCAGCTTCAGGAAAATTCATCTGTTAAGTTGAGGAACCTGCCAGCCGATACAGGAGACATAAGAGATACGGGTTCAGTCTCTGGGTCGGGAAGACCCCCTGGAGGAGGGCACAGCACCCCACTCCCTTCTTCTCGCCTGGAGAATCCCATGGACAGAGGAGCCTGGTGGGCTACAGTCCATAGGGTTGCACAGAGTTGGGCACAACTGAAGTGAGTTGCTGCTGCTAAGTCGCTTCAGTCGTGTCCGACTCTGTGCGCCTTCATAGATGGCAGCCCACCAGGCTCCCCCGTCCCTGGGATTCTCCAGGCAGGAACACGGGAGTGGGGCCATTTCCTTCTCCAATGCGTGAAAGTGAAGTCGCTCAATCGTGTCTGAGAGGGATGGTGTTTGCATATCACGCAGCACAACCTCTATACATGTGTGAGTACAGATGAAGACCAGCAGTGCTCCTGTGTTCTGACCTCGGGGGTTGGTGGAGCTCATAGCACAAAGGCCTTTGGAGACTTCACTATTTTCCTTTCCTTTTTAATAAAAATTGCATGTTACCAGCTAATATGTCCAGGTGGGTGTACAGTGAGAAGTTAGCCTCTGTTTCCTCTCACACAACATGTGGCCAGCCCAGTACTCCCAAGCCTCAGAGCTCAATCGTTTCTCCTGTCCACTTTGGAACATTAAATCAGTATCCAGGTATGCAAATGTCCAATATGTGTGCACTTGTATTTTTTCATAAAAGTTGACAAATAGTATCCCACAGTCTATTCTAATCTGCAACTTGATTTTTTTTTTCCATTTATTTTTATTAGTTGGATGCTAATTACTTTACATCATTACAGTAGTAAATCCATGGCTAATTCATTTCAATGTATGGAAACTTGATTTTTTTTTCACTTTATTAGCACCCAGATTCCCTCCTAAGTCAGTATATAACATTCTACCTTATTGTAAATAGCTATGCAGTAATATATTGTATATCTGTCCTGTAACTTTTTAAATGAGGTACTTGTGAATGGACGTGTGAAACTGCCCAACATTTAAGATATGGTAAATAGTGCTTAATGAACATCTCTGTTCTTACCTTAGTCTGCTCTTGTTGCCATAATAAAACACCTTAAACTGGGTGGCCTGAACAACAGAAATATATTTATCACAGTTAAGGAGGCTGTGAAGTCCAAGATCAAGGTGCCGGCAGGTGCAGTTCTGTTGAAAGCTCTCTCGGGAACTTGTTGCAGAGGGCCGCCCTCTCTCCGTATCCCCCTGTGGCAGAGAGAGAGAAAAAGGCAATGCTCAGGCTTCTCTCCCTCTTCTCAAAAAGACACACGTGCCGTCATGGGAGCCCACCATTGCGGCTTCATCCAGTGGCGGCTTCATCCAGTGACGGCCTCCCAGAGGCCCTCCAGCCACGTGCTGTCACAGTGGAGGGGAGGGCGTCCTCTTTGGGAGGACAGACATTCATTTGGCTCATAGTACTTCGAATATCTTTGTATCCTTGAGTAAAATCTTTTCTAGAACATCTTGTTAAAGATTGTATTGCTGTGTCAAATAATATATAAGCTGCATTTATATAAACATTATAAACTGCTTCCAGCAGGTAGCACATGAAAAAAGTAGCTCCGTATCATCCCCACTTTGTTTATTGCTAAGCTTTTAAGTATGTTCCACTCCAATAGGCAAATAATGGAATTTCATTTCATTTTTTTAAAAAATTAGAAGTGAACTTGAACATCTCTCTGAAGGTTATTGACCACTTAGATTTTGGTCCTTTGAATTACTTCTTCAATTCTTTTCTTTATTCTGTATTGAGTTATTTGTCATTTTTTTAATCAATTTTAAGATTTTTTTGTATATCTAATAAACAAGTCCCTTGCAGTACATATTGCTCGTACTCTTCCCCGTTTGCTGTCTGACTGTTGGAGGGTCCCAGTTACTGACTGCTTTGTAACAAATAATCCCATGTCTCTCAAAAAACTTAATTTGACTTCTCAGAATTCCGGGGGTCGTGAATCTGGACAGAGTATAGGGAGAGCAGTGCGACCCTGCGTGATGCCTGTCGGGGCCGAGCTTGGGCGTCTTTCATCCAGATATCCAGCTCTCAGCTGTGAAGCCGGGGAGGCTGGTGGCTGGCTGCAACAGCATGCCCAGGGTCCTAGTTCTGGTGCCTTAGCTCTCAGGCCAGCTGGGTGTTTTGGTTTTCCACAAAATAGACATAAGGGGCTCTCCTTCCCACAGAGCCCCTCCAGGTGACCTCTTAATCCAGTGTTTCCTGCAGAGTAGCCGGATGTCTAACTTGGCAGCCAAGGGCTTCCGAAAGTGCAAAGGCAGGAGCTTTGGTCTTGAACTTCTATCACATCCTGTTGGTTAGAACAGGTTACATGCCCTGCCTGGAGTCAAGAGGAGGGGCTATGCTAGGGCAGCTTTCTGCAAGAATTGGGGGTTTTTGGCAACCAGAAGTATAGCAGACTACCAGAAGGCATTTTGGGGGTTTCATTTCTTTGTTTTATTGCCATAAAAATTTTTTAAAACTTTTCTTGGCAGTCAGATCCTTTCATCTCCTTCTTCATGGCTTCTGGTTTTAGTGCTGTCTTAGAAAGGATTGCGCTATCCCAACACTAGAAAACTCATCCATTGTTTCTTTTAATACTTCCAGTGCTTTGATTTTTTTTTCCCCCACATTTAGAATTTTGTCTCGTCTAGATTCACTTCATTTTTCAAGAAGAAATAGAGATAGGAATTAAGCTCGATTTTTAAAAAATCTATTCCAGTGCTGTCTGTGGGAAAATCCTTCATTTCCTACTGACCTGAAGTAACATCTTTATTGTATACTAAATTCCAGTATTGATGCATATGTATTTCCATACTCTCTATTTGCTCCTCTTCCTTTATTTCCCCACATCAACAATAACACCTTACTGTTGTGAATAGTAGATTTGAAATACATGGGAAACAGAGAGATGTTATCCAGGGTTGGGTGACATGAGACGGACAGACGAACCTCTTGCAAGAGCTGAGATACCTAGCCGGGTCCAGCAACTCAGAAAGAGAAATGGCTAAGACGACACCACTCCCAGAGTCGCCACTTCCTTTCTGTAGGATGCAGGAAGGGGATCTAAGCCCTGTTACAGGGCTTTCCTTGTGGCTCAGATGGTAAAGAACCCACATGCAATGTGGGAGACCTGGGTTCGATCCCTGGGTGGGGACGACCCCCTGGAGAAGGGAACCCCACTCCAGTATTCCAGCCTGGACAATTCCATGGACAGAGGAGCCTGGCCAACTACAGCCCATGGGGTCACAAAGAGTCAGACACGACTGAGCAACTTTCACGATAGATACTGAAATAAAAACTGACCAAGGAGACTGGGTGACTGTGTTCATCTGAATTACTATTGGTGGGTTGTCATGAATCACTGTCATGTGGTCCTACTCTTGCTGTAGTTCCCACCTGAGGACCTGGGCCTGCTGTATGTCATTCCCGACTCCCCTTCCTCATCACTCAGGCAGCCCAGGTAGGATGGGATGGGAGGAGACAGGCCTGTGAGTAGCAGGTCCTGGGTTCATCCCTAAGGCTGCCCATACCATACTCATCTTCTAGTTGCTTCAGAAAATGGGGCAAATAAAACGTTCTCCTGAGTTTCAGAAAGTGTACTTATATGTGTATGTATTTATAGATTGCACACCACACAAAGTTATTATATCATTGACACTATCTCCTTGACTGTACCTTATATCCCTGTGACTTAGTTATTTCACAACAGGTGTACAGTCTATCAAAATAACAAATCACTATGTGGCATACCTGAAATGAATTTCATACTGTAAGTCAACTAGAGTTCAGTAAAATTTGCTTTCAAGTATGTGATTTTCCTGCTGCATGAATATTTGCAAAATATTATTGGTAGATGGTGACTGCAGCCATGAAATTAAAAGACGTTGGCTCCTTGGAAGAAAAGTTATGACTAACTGATACAGCATATTAAAAAGCAGAGACATTACTTTGCCAACAAAAGTCCATCTAGTCAAAGCTATGGTTTCTTCAGTAGTCATGTATGGATGTGAGAGTTGGACCATAAAGAAAGCTGAGCGGCAAAGAATTGATGCTTTTGAACTGTGGTGTTGGAGAAGACTCTTGAGAGTCCCTTGGACTGCAAGGAGATCCAACCAGTCCATCCTAAAGGAAAACAGTCCTGAATATTCATTGGAAGGACTGATGCTGAAGCTGAAACTCCAATACTTTGGCCACCTGATGCAAAAAACTGACTCACTGGAAAAGACCCTGATGCTGGGAAAGATTGAAGGCGGGAGGAAAAGGGTATGACAGAGGATGAGATGGTTGGATGGCATCATCAACTCAAGGGACAGAAGTTGGAGTAAACTCTGGGAGTTGGTGATAGACAGGGAGGCCTGGTGTGCTGCAGTCCATGGGGTTGCAGAGTCGGACAAGACTGAGCAACTGAACTGAACTGAACTGATTTCTTCACTGAAAATAGCTCCTTATCACACTACTGATCTATATTGTTACTGTACAGAAAAAAATTATTGAAATATCTCAATATTGCCCAGTAAATATTTGCATCTTAACCATGATAAAAGTGATTAGATCATTGATTCATCCTTTAATTAATTCACTTACCAAGTAATTATGATTGTTGTTGTTCAGTGGCTCAGTCATGTCTGGCTCTTTGTGACCTCATGGACTGCAGTGCACCAGACCTCCCTGTCCCTCACCATCTCCCCAAGTTTGCCCAAGTCCTGTCCATTGCATCAGTGATACCATCCAGCCATCTCATCCTCTGATGCCCTTTGCTCCTTCTGCCCTCAATCTTTCCCAGCACTAGGGACTTTTCCAATGAGTCGACTGTTCACATCACATGCCCAAATTACTAGAGCTTCAGCTTCAACATCAGTCCTTCTAATGCATATTCAGGGGTGATTTCCCTTAAGAGAGATTGGTTTGATCTCCTTGCTGTCCAAGGGACTTTTAGGATTCTTCTTCAGCACCAAAGTTTGAAAGCATCGATTCTTTGGCACTCTGCCTTCTTCATGGTCCAGCTCTCACAACCATACATGACCACTGGGACAACCATCGCCTGACTATACAGACCTTTGTTGGCAAAGTAATGTCTCTGCTTTTCAACATACTGTCTAGGTTTGTCATAACTTTCTTGGCAAGATGCAATCATCTTCTGATTTCATGTCTGCAGTCACCATCCACAGTGATTTAGAGCCTAGGGAGGGGAAATCTGTCTACCATCCCCCCTTCTATTTGCCATGCAGTAATGGGGCCAGATGCCATGATCTTCTTTTTTTTTTTTGTTTTTGATGTTTAGTTTTAAGCCAGCTCTTTTACTCTCCTCTTTCACCCTCATCAAGAGGCTCTTTAGTTCCTCTTCACTTTCTGCCATTAGAGTGGTATCATTTACATATTTGAGGTTGATGTTTATCTCCCGCTTGTCTTGATTCCAGCTTATGACTCATCTAGCCCAACATTCCTCCTGCTATGCTCAGCGTATACATTAAACAAACAGGGTGACAGAAGGCAGCCCTACTGTACTCCTTTCTCGGTCTTGAGCCAATCAATTGTTCCATACAGGGTTCTGTCTGCTGCTTCTTGACCCGCATAGAGGCTTCTCAGGAGACAAGTAAGATGGTCTGATATTCCCATCTCTTTAAGAGCTTTCCACAGTCTGTTATGATCCACACAGCCAAAGGCTTTATCCCAGTCAATGAAACAGACTTAGATGTTTTTCTGGAATTCCCTTGCTTTCCCTATGATCCAGCAAATGTTGGCAATTTGATCTCTGGTTCCTCTGTCTTTTCTAAACCCAGTTTGGACAACTGGAAGTTCTTGGCTCACATGATGCTAAAGCCTAGCATGTATGATTTTAAGCATGATCTTACTAGCGTGGGAGATGAGTGCAATTGTCTGATGGTTAGAACATTCTTTAGTGCTATTCTTCTGGGGAATTAGCGTGACAATTGACCTTTTCCAGTCCAATGGCCACTGCTGGGTCTTCCAGATTTGCTGACATTTTGAATGCAACACCTTGATGGCATCACTGTCTAGCGTTTTGAATAGAATTCTATTGCATCCACTAGCCTTATTAACAGCAGTGCTTCCTAAGGCCTATTTGACTTCACGCTCCAGAATGTCTGGCTCTGGGTGGCTGACCACACCATCATAGTAATCTGTTTCATTAAGATGTTTTTTTGTACAGTTCTTACATGTATTCTTTCCATCTCTTCTTGACCTCGTTAGCATCTACTGAGTCACTATTACTTCTGTCCTTTATCGTGTTCATCTTTGATGAAATGTTCCCTGATGTTTCCTATTTTCCTGAAGAGATCTCTGGTCTCTCCTCTTCTGTTGTTTTCTTGTAGTTTTATGAACTGCTCATTGAAGACAGCCTTCTTATCTCTCCTTGTAGTTATGATATGTTGCTATTTTACAGAGTATGTATAGAAATGTGTGGGCTTCCCAGGTGTCACTAGTGGTAAAGAATCCACCTGCAATGCAGGAGACATAAGAGTTGCAGGTTCGAGCCCTGATTCTGGAAGATCCTCTGGAGATGGGAATGGCTACCCACTCCAGTATACTTGCCTTGAGAATCCCATGGACAAACGAGCCTGGCAGACTCTAGTCCATGGGGTCACAAAGAGTCGGATGCACCTGAAGTGACTTTGCACGTGTGCATAGAAATGTGTTGCCACAGAGGCAGGATCTCCTCTGGTCAGTGTAAAACCTGCTTTAGGAAGGAAAATGTGCATACTTTTTTCAACATATGAGAGTCATCCCATGTCCTGAAAGCTTAGGAAGTGTTCTGATCCAAACCACCCTGCAATCATGCTACATTTTGTATGTCCAACTTATAGAACTGCTGCTTCTTTCTTTGAAAAGAACTCTACTGATTTTTGGGATAATTGCATAAAAATCTGGCTTTTAAATTAAAAGGTTAGATTTTTTAAAAATCACTTTAGACAAAAGAATGTAGTAAACTGTAGAATGAAATATTTTTAACCCCTGTCAAAATGATTTCATGCCATTTTACTGCACTTCTGTCATCAAATAGAATTCACTCAGTCTCCAGAATAGTTTGTTTGTCAGAGAGTGGGAGGTGCTTTAGAATATTTGAAAGATAGGCTTCCACTCTAAGTAACTGACAGTGTGAGAGGAGAGAGAGAAAGAACACAGAAGGATTTGCAGTGGAAGACTTGGGCTGCGTTAACAAGGTGCGGATGGTGGATCCAGAGGATTCGCTGAGACCAGGAATCCTCTAGGCGTGGTCTGTCCACCAGGGATCAGTCCCTGAAACTCTCACTTACTTGACTGGTCCTTGGTGATGCAGAGCTAAATTGCTTAAATACTGTTGTTCACACATATGTCACAAGTGATGAGTTTTATGTTTCGGTTCCATAGAAAATCCTTTATATTCTTAAAGGTATACCTGTGCTAAATGAAAGCGTAATTTGGTCTTCTCAACCTCAGCAAATACACAAGACTTCACAGACCATCCTGACTCACATTTCCTGTCACTTCCACATGATTGTTTATGTTTATCCTTCCATTGTCCTTTCCTGTATCTCCAGTGTACACACATAAAAATGGCGCAGAGTTTTAAGCACCAAAGTAAAGATGAAAATATGAAAATAAATTCTATGGTCTAGGATGATTTAGTAAATATAAATTGTGAGCAAAATTTCAGTACAAATGTAGCTTGTGTGTCTGTATTTGTAAAGATTAAACATTTGAAACTGTGGTTATTTTGTAGAAATGATTTTTCAGTGTGTGTAGTAGATAAGATGTTAATTACCTTAACAGTGAACAATCCATCCAATACTTGTCTTCTGTTACCTTTTTTTTTTTTTCAAATAGTGGAAAAGCCATGAAACTTTTGCTCCATATTTAGTCAGAGCACAGTGAAGTTTCTGTTAAAGCACTGAAATTCTTTAAGAACCAGCACAAATAATGCTCTCCAAAATGAAATAAAGGAGTTTAGTCTCTCAAGGCAAAAAAAAAAAAGAAAAAACCAAAATTACACTCCTCAGAGAGAAACTGAATATAACTCACATTATTCCCTAGAAGGTTATAAGATCAATCACAAAATTAATAGCAAAAGAAGCTCCTGGAAATTGTATTTATCATCTGACCCAGAGCAGTCAGAATGTGGGAATAGCATCCTAATCTGGGCTTGAGCGGGACCCAGCCTCCCTCCTGTGATGTCCCCTACCTACAGCAACGTGAAGCCCGCTGCCTCCCAATTGCTCCCCCACCACCAAAGTCCGCTGATGCTCAGACTAGCATCCAGGAAGTGCTCTCAACATTTTTGGAAGGGGATATGCTTTCAACACGGAATCCTATCCAAGCTGTTGTTAAGTGTGTGAGTCTGCTAGTCAAGGTTCTTCAGAGAATCTCTCTCTCTCTCTCCTTCTCTGTGTGTGTGTGAATCCTCACATGCAGAACTGTAGAAACAGGGAGTTGGTCATGAAACTTGAGCATCTGTGGATTTTTGAAACCACACCTGCCCTGGAACCAACTCTGTCCTCAACCAGCTCCCCACGTACACTGAAGGACAAGTGCAAATACAGTACACGCATATACACTCATGCATGCACATGTACACACAGGCACACGCACACATACACACACACACCAGTGAGTCTAAACCATTCTCTTCCCAAAGATACAATTATTTTGGATGCGTAACCGATTTTATACGGAACTCCTTTTATTCCATTTTCCCTCATCAAAGGAGAAGCCTGCTCTCTGTATATTGCCCTGAAATAGAGCTAGACGAATTTGCCCTCTGTGATGGAAAGAAAGCAATATTCAGAAAAGAATTTTCACGTGACTGAGCTGCTTGCCCTGATTCATCACTTAATGTGCCGACCTGGCTGGCTGCTGGCCCCATTACCCAGCCAGTTCCTGTCTCGCCTGCCAGCCTGGGCTTTGCAGCCTTGAGCTGAAGCATCTAAAGCAGCCACAGGAGGGCCAAAAGGTCCCTTCTAAGAGTCTTCTTAACTAACCACTTGGAGGAAAATCAGCCTTCTTTTGCCGTCATGCCTACTTGTGTTTAAGTGTATGAAGTTATTGAATATTTCCTGTGGCCAAGATGAATTTACCAAATGCAATAAAGAAAACTCTCAGCTGTCAGTGTGTGCTTTAAGACAAATGGGTTCGTTTTTATGTCCTCCTCTCTGTTTAAATGAGATCCTCACCGTTGATTGTAATCATTTGTCTGAATGCCATTGTTTCTGTATACCAGGCCAAAAAAACAACCTGAGTTAGTGATGGGATAGTAGAATGGGAGACTTAATGTGTGGACCGTGTCAGAAAAATCTAAGGTGTGTTGTCACCAAACTTTTGTACTATCCTCTTTTGCGAGTATCGGGACATGAGAAAATTCAGACAGGAATTCAATCCCTCAAGGAATAGAGCTGAGGCCGGCTGAACTGAACTGAACTTTCTCACCTTTCTCTGTCCCCCTCGGCCTCATTTCCTTTATCTTCAGTGTAACTACTGATGGGGGACATTTCTTCTCTCTGAATTCATCAGATTTGTTACGTCTCTGTTCCTTGGGCTGCTGATCTGAATTGCCCTTTGACTTTTATTATTAAATGTATTCCATATTACTTCTGTCTCCAATTTGCTGGTACACCCAGTGACAGAAGAATCTGGACCGGTGTTTCATGGGCATCACCCAGAGCACCTCATCCTGCCTCCACTGCTCCTTCTAACTGGACCTACTTTCACTTCCATTTCAACAAGTTAAAATCCCTTCTGTTTCCAATAGTCCCATTCCAGAAGGACTTTCTTCATAGCTTTAACTTTCAACTGTTTCTTCTTCTGAATGCACCTAAAATATTTTGTCTATATTTTTTATTATATTGCTTCCCTATCACATTCAATCCCACAATACATATGGAGTACAGTACCAGGAAAATAACATGTCTTAAAGGTGTATTTGAAGATAACTGGAAAGAAAGAATAAGCGGTTAAAAAAAACGGACAAAGGATGTTCAGGAAATAGTTGTTCATTCTGACTTGACTGAAGGTAACCAGGTGATGTCATGAAAAAGCTGATGAGAGGGTCAAGGCAGTAAGCAATAATTTTTTGTTTGTAAAGGTAGCATATGCTATGGTGGCATATGAGAATACATCAATAAAGTAATAAATATTGTCTTTAATCCTACTTGCTAGTGAAAAACACAGTTCTCTATTGGTTGGATTTCTTTATTGAAAATCAGAACATTTATGGGAAGACCCATCATACGTGGGAAAGACCCAGGTATGGTGGCAAAAGAAGGACAGTTTTCTCCAGGAAGTAGTTAGTTAAGAAGACTCTTAGAAAGGACCTTTCTAAGTAAATATTTGATAAAAGCACAAGACCATTATATTTGGTTTTCCCCAAAGCTCCCCTGGAGTGATCCGAGTTGCAGTCATAGCGGGAGAACATTCATCATCTATTGGCATAAATCTTATTATGACTTTACAGATATGGTTTTATATAATACCACTTTGTGACTCTAATCATAGGATGCGCTGAACAGTGTTTCCCTCTGGCCTCATTTCTGGACAATGGGAAATATGCAAATGTTTTTCTGATGTTTCTCATTTGCAGCATAAGCTGTGAGATTTGTGGCTGACTCACCAGGGCCTCCCTGTTCACATTTATCACCGTGGCTGCGCTGACACACCTTCTGGTTGAAGGCCATCCACGCTGGCCTGGCCTGCGGCGGCGAGGGCTGCTGCGTGGCCAGCTGCCAATCTCAAGTAAGGGACTCTGCAGGCGGGCAGGCACAGAGTTCCCAGCCTCATTGCCCTTGACTTCAGCCTATGATTTGCCATAGATTATAATCTGAACTGTTGTAGACATTTTCCTCAATCACTGCACCAGACCCTCCTTCGTATGCAAGTTACAAAGTAGCCCCAAGTATAAATCTTCAATAGGAATTGGGCCACAATTGCCACAGTGCTCTTAAAATTAAAATTGTTCCAAGGTGGGGGGAATGAGAGGGATTTCTCAAATTCTCATCCAGTTAAACCATGTTTTAAGTGTGGATCCAGGAATGTGAAGACTTTCTGAAAAATCACCCAATTATTTTGTAAGTTCCATCTATCCACACAGCTTTGTCTGATTTCAAAAGATGCTGACATCCCACTGTCAGCAAAGACTCCAACAACTTTAGCCTTGAAACCATTCACTTCCGAGTCATGTGCATCACCTCCTTGAACCACAGCACTTTTAGAGGAACAAGGACTGTGATGACTACAATGTATGTGCTTCTACTTCCTCATCTGCATGATGCAGATGATTATATCCATCTTGGAGAGCTGCTGTGAAGTACACACTCAAATAATGTAGATGATGTGATACTGTGAAAATGTGACACAGTCTGCAGAAGTAGTGAATAAATATTATTTGGCTGTGGTGCATTCATGATTTTCTAAAACCTGTAACTCATTTCCCCTCTACCTTACATCCTGACTCAATTTCAAGAGCATCAATTTTTTTTCAAGTAAAATACTTTTGTGGTTCATAGGACTCACTGTACCCAAACAATCTGATTGCTCGTTGTGATTCATTTGCAGTATTTTAATTTTCCAGACTCCTTTAAACTGGGAAAGAGACATATATAAGAGAGTTTAAAGTATCAATTATAGGAGTTTGGCTGTACTGTGGAAAACTTGCTTTGCTCTAGATTGTTTTGTTACATTCAGTCTTTCAAAATTCAATAGTCAAAAATCTGTTCTTGATTTTCTTGAAGATAGAATAGATGAGAAAATCTTTGCCTGTAAAATGAGAAGACATTTCATATGCCATGAATACCATAAGTTATAATAAAGGGGGAAATGTACACTCTAAACCAAGATGTGGTATGGAAGCAAAATTAATTTAAAGAACTGACACATATAGTATCTAAATCTATTATTCATCATTTTAAATTGCATTTCTTTGGTAGTCGCATCACAAAACTATTGTGTTCTCCAATATCAGTAAGAGATACTTCTCCTCTCATAGAAAAAATGAGCCTAAGTGGAGATGATAATTCTTCACAGAAAAATCTTGGTGTAGACCTTTGGATTCTGAAAAAGGAGACTTAAAGTATACATACATAAGGTGATAGCACAACTGGAAAAGAAGAAGAGAACTTCAGTAGGCGGGATGATGAGGGAGAATAATCATGAAATAGCAGCCGCCCTTTTAGCATGGCGCTTAGTTGCGTTCTTCGCTTATAAATTTAAACAAGAGATTCGGGCTTTGGGGCTCCAGGATGCTGCGGGTAGGAATGAACATAGTGTGTGTTAACTTCAGCCTGAACAAGAAGAGACTGAGTCCACCAAGCCTTTGGCCCTGCCAGCAGCCGTTTACCTTCTTCCTGGGCCAAAGGTTCAGGACAGTGATAATGTCAAACATCCCTGTAGAGAAGAAAAGTAGAAAGACCAGGAATACTCTAAAAACAGAATCATCTGTCATTGAACTGCTGGGGTCATTTTGTTTTCTGCTTCAATTGTCCTGGAGGAGGGAAGTTGCCCCCAAATACATTTCCTATGTAGCTAGGAGTATTGCATGCTGAATGCTCCCTTCTTCAAGGACAATAACAGATTTTCAATCAATTCTCCAAACATTATATTGTCTGAAAACATGACCAGAAAGTAGATCCAGTGGAGTGTTTTCTTCTGTTGTTCCAAATTTAATTGCAGTCTCAAGAATTGAGATATGGGGTCGGGGGAGTGTGAACCTTGAACCAGAAAGGCAAGAGATGTAATGGTAAAAATGATTCCCCATCTTATAAAAGCATATATAAAGGCTTAACCCTGTGAAAATAAGAATATATTAGCCCCCTGAATAATTTTTATATGTCATGTTGCAATTATCTGTTGCTACATATGGGACAGTTCAGTCCAGTTCAGTCGCTCTGTCATGTCCAACTCTTTGCAACCCCATGGACTGCAGCACGCCAGGCTTCCCTGTCCAGCACCAACTCCCAGAGTTTACTCAAACTCATGTCCATTACGTGAGGGATGCCATCCAACCAGCTCATCCTCTGTCATCCCTGTTTCTCCTTTTGTCTTCAATCTTTCCCAGCATCAGGGTCTTTTCAAATGAGTCAGCTCTTCGCATCAGGTGGCCAAAGTATTAGAATTTCAACTTCAACATCAGTCCTTCCAGTGAATATTTAGGACTGATTTCCTTTAGGATGGACTGGCTGTATCTCCTTGTAGTCCAAGAGACTCTCAAAAGTCTTCTCCAGCACCACAGTTCAAAAGCATCAATTCTTCAGCGCTCAGCTTACTTTAGAGTCCAACTTTCACATCCATACATGACTACTGGAAAAACCATAGCTTTGACTAGATTGACCTTTGTCGGCAAAGTAATGTCTCTGCTTTTTAGCATGCTGTCTAGGTTGGTCATAGCTTTTCTTCCAAGGAGTAAGCATCTTTCAATTTCATAGCTGCAGTCACCACCTGCAGTGATTTTGGAGTCCAAGAAAATAAAGTTTGTCACTGTTTCCATTGTTTCCCCATCTATTTGTCATAAAGTAATGGGACCAGATGCCATGATATTTGTTCTTTGAATGTTGAGTTTTAAGCCAGCTTTTTCACTCTCCTCTTTCACTTGCATCAACAGGCTCTTTAGTTTTTCTTCACTTTCTGCCATAAGGGTGGTGTCATCTGTGCATGTGAGGTTATATCCCAGCAATCTTGATTCCAGTTCATCCAGCTGGGCATTTCGCATGAGAAAAACCACATATGGGACAAACCACCCCAAAAGTTTGTCATCTTTAAACAATAATGTTCTAATATCTCACCTTTATTTGAGTTGTGAATTTATACCAGACTCAGCCGGGCGGTTTTTCTACTGTGCGTGAGCCAAGGTCCCACGGTGGTGCAGCTAAAGCATCACAGGTTTGGAGCCTCAGCTGGAAGGAAGGGACTGTGGACTCATGTGCTCTCCAGTGTGGGTACCTTTAGAGCTCAGGGCTCCCAGACACAGGAAATGGAAGCTGCTTGACAGACCTCAGACAGAAACTGGAAGAGCATCCCTTCCACTGTTTTCTATGGAGCAGGGCAGTCACAGGGCCATCCCAGATTCAAGGAGAGGGGACACGACTTCCAATGAGAGGAATATAAAAGAATTCCCATGCCATGCTAAGTCGTTCAGGTGTGTCCAACTCTGTATGGCCCTATGGACTGTAGCCCACCAGGCTCCTCTGTCCATGGGATTCTCCAGGCAAGAATCCTGGAGTGGATTGCCATTCCCTTCTTCAGGGGCTCTTCCTGACCCAGGGATTGAACCGTCTCTTATGTCTAACCTGCATTGGCACATGAGTCCTTTACCACTAGTGCCGCCTGGGAAGCCAAAGAATTCCTAGCCATGTACAGTTCCTCCATAGGGCTTTCTTTTGTAAATGTAAGTGTGTGTATATGTGCGCGCACGCGTGCATGTGTGTGCATGCCCACATGCTCAGCTGAACAGTCAAGTCTGACTCTTTGCAACCCCATGGAATGTAGCCTGCTAGGCTCCTCTGTCTATGGGATTTTCCAGGCAAGAATACTGGAGCAGGTTTCCACTCTCTTCTCCAGGGGATCTTCCCGACCCAAGGATCAAACCCATGTCTTCCTGCCATGGCAGGAAGATTCTTTTACCTCTGAGCCACCTGGGAAGCCCAGATGTCAGCTTAGCACCTCATAAGTAGTCCTAAGGGCTGTATTTTCTCCTCATGTGTGGTTATTCCTCACCTGTCACTGTATCTCATCATACCTGCCCTGCTTCATCTCGGCTGTCACCTCTTCAAGACTGCTGAGTGGATTTTCCTTCCTACTCCTAATCCAGTGCTTTCCAGCCCTTTAGTTCTACTGACTCAAGTTTCCATCAATGAAGCCGCCTAAATGCCCTTCGAGGGCCTTCCAAGCGCCTGCATCTGGATAGCTCTTTCTTGTCCTCCGGTACACAGCCTCTTCAGAAACCCTCCCTTCAGACCCTGTCCCTTGTCCCCACTGCTCCCTTATTTATTCATTTATTCACTCAATGATTTATTCAGCTATTTGCTTGTTATTTTTGTTCAGTCACTATGTTGTGCCTGACTCTTCACGACCCCACAAACTGCAGCATACCAGGCTTCCTGGTCCTCCACTATCTCTCAGAATTTGCTCAAGTTCATGTCTGTTGAGTCGGTGATGCTGTCTAACCATCTCATCTTCTGCCGCCTTATTTGCTTAACAAATATTTATTGAGGCGCAAGTAGGCACCACTGCTAACTACAGCTGGGGTAGACCATGATGAGAGATTAGCTGGGTGATCTCAGGAGCTAAATTGAGGACCCTGTAGCAGTTTTGTGTTGCAGACTCTCAACATTATTAATATCCGCAGAGTGCAGGCAGGTCAGGCCACAATTAGCAAGCTCCAGCTCCCCGAGACTAGTGTTACAGAGTGTATTCATTTTCTTTTGCCAGCCACTCAGCTCTCTCTCTTGCTGACTCCGAGTCAGTGGGGGAAAAGAGAAAAATTGCCTGGCACAGTGATGTTGGAGGGAGGTTTGATCAAGGTGTTTAATAGCTAGGGTTGGAATTTAATTTTGAATTTTCCTGCTGTGGCTGTTAACCATGACGATCTAAATTACCATTTCTCTTGTATTCTTCTCAGCTGTATTTTTACTAAAACTTTTTCCCCCTGTTCATGAAGGCAACCAAATGTAAGAAAAATCAATAAAAGGATTTTTAAAAAGCACCAAGTGCATGCTGTATAGAATATATTCAGTGATATGTGAATCTCCAAGATAACATCTGTTACTACCTCAGAATTTAGAGTCGCTTCAAATTCACCATCTCAGAGTTGGTGTAATGAGCACATCATTAAATTTTGAAGGCAGAACAAAATAATGTCAGCATTAAACAAATAGAGTTATAAATAACAGGACGCATTTAACCAATATTCCTACCATTTTAATGCTTGTAAATAATAATTTGAAAATGATTAAGACAATGTAGCAAGTTAGACATTGACAGTGATGTGCTCATAGCACATATGAGAGATCTCCAAGAATGATGAGGACTTGGTAGTCGATTTGCAAAAAGTTTCATGGAGAAAGTGTCATTTCACTAGGAACGTAAAAATGGAAAGAATTTCAAGGGTGAAGCGCATGTTCCAGGTACAGAGAAATGTGTGAGCAAAGAAAGATTTGGAAAAAGAAAGTTTTTAAGATGGTTCAGGTCCGGGCAAGGCCGTGCTTATGTTCACTCGTGTCCGACTCTTTGTGACCCTTTGGGCTGCAAGCTCCCAGGCTCCTCTGTCCATAGGATTTTTCAGGCAAGAATACAGGAGTGGGTTGCCATTTCTTCCTTCAGGAGATCGTCCCGACCCAGAAATTGAAACTGCATCTCCTGGGTCTCCTGCATTGCAGGCAGATTCTTTACCACTGGGGCCATCAGGGAAGCCCCTCCAAGCAAGGAACAAGTAAGCAATGCGTCTTGGAAAGGAAGCGGGTGCCATATTGAGGCTAGCTTTGGATCTATCCTGATCGGTTGGTTTCAGTTTAGAAAGAAGTGGAACTCTATTGAAATTTTTGGGAAAGTGTGGTTGTTCTTGCAGCTATGATTGAGGAAGATTAACCTTTTATCATTTCTAGTCTGAATTAGAGCTAAACAAGATAGTTAGAAGAATACCATAGTGTTGTAGTAAAGTAGGAAGGGTCGAATGGGAGTAGTGACTGGTTGAAGGGAAGGGGCACGTGGGAAAGCCACTGAGGCAGCAGCCACCAAAAGATTTCCAACCACCTGATGGTGGGGCTGATGATGGGGAGGGGATATAGGGTGAGTAGTGCAGTGGATGAATACAGTGGGCTGTGTCACAGGTGTCTCCAAGGTTTGGAACTTTCCGTCTGAGAGCAGAGTGAAAGCCCCTCCATTTATAAGAGTCAACTCAGGAGTGCGTTGGGCTTAGCTGGGATGGAAGTAGCTTGCATGATGAATACAGCTTTCGACTCAATATATTTGTTTATTAAGAAATAATGTATCGTGTTCTTTGTGCCAAGCAGCATGCTGAAGAGTTTACCAATGCTGAGATAACTCACACGGTTCTTTCTTCAATGAGAAAGGCATGAGATGTCACAAGCAGGTCTTAGAATCAGCACAGTAGCAGAATCATAAAGAACCCACCTGGCTCCTTTTAAACTCCAAACCAGTATTTCTTACTTGCCCTGTGACCCTGGTCAGTCATGATCATGATGCTAATCATACTTTGGTTGAGTTATTATCGCTGAGCCCCCAGCTCTTGTATGTTAAAGACATCTTAGTATTTAGTCCTCATAGAACATGCTGACAGTAGTATGTGTTTCACAAATGGAAACTAGGGTTCAGGTAAGATCAGCAACTTGCCCATGGTCACACACACAGTAAAATCCCCATTACTTCCACATGAACACAGATAATGTGAGGATGCAGACAGTACATGAGGTTTAAATCCAGCATCTCTTTTAAACCATATCCTCTTCATTATCAACATAATCCATCTATGGCCAGGTACCAGACCATGGACAGGTACTGGTGTGTGGTCTGTTCGGAACTGGGCCACACAAAAGGAGGTGATAGGGAGGGTATTTACCACCAACCCCCATCACTCTTATTACCCCCTTACCTCCTGTGAGATCAGTGGTGGGATTAGATTCTCAGAGCAGTATGAACCCTGCTGTGAACTGTGCTTGCAAGAGATATGGGTTGCAGGCTCCTTATGAGAATCATCCCAAAATCATCCCCCACCTCTGCCCACCGTGGGTTCATGGAAAAACTGTCTTCCACAAAAGTGGTCTCTGATGCCAAAAAGTTTGGGGACCAGTGATCTATGCAATATTTTGCTTCCTAATGAGAACAAAGCCACGTGGATGACATGGGGTATAAACCAAGACCAAATCTCGTAAGTTCTGTGCTTTAACTAGCTAAGTCAATCATTGATGCGTTTGTATCATGCAATCTTATATTAGCTCTGCCTTCCAGTTACTCATAAAATCCTGATGGTTGGGACTCATTCTATCTTTGCTTGACCGAACTTACTGAAAGCAGCTTTTGATTTAACACTATAAAAGGGGGATATAGAAGTATTTCTTTATTACTAAGCACATTTAAAATAAATTGTTGGTATCTCTCACAGGATATGTTCTTTAGAGCCTTTAACAGATGACCAATTTCACTACATTGTTGTTCAGTCACTAAGGCGTGTCCAACTCTGTGACCCCATGGACTGCAGCACTCTAGGCTTCCCTGTCTTTCACTATCTCCTAGAGTTTGCCCAAGCTCATGGCCACTGAATTGGTGAAGCTATCCAACCTGCTGCCTCTTCCCCTTTTGTCTTCAATCTTTCCCAGCATCAGGGTGTTTTCCAATGAGTTGGCTTTTTTCATCAGGTGGTCAATGTATTGGAGCTTCAGCTTCACCATCAGTCCTTTTAATGCATATTCAGGGTTGATTTCCTTTAGGATGGACTGGTTTGATCTTCCTGCAGTCCAAGAGACTCAAGAGTCGTCTCCAGCACCACAGTTTAAAAGCATTGATTTTTTTTTTTTGGTGCTCAGCTTTCTTTATGGTCCAACTCTCACATCCGTACATGACTACTGAAAATACCATAGCTTTGACCATGCGGACCTTTGTCAGCAAAGTGATGTCTTTGCTTTTCACTAAATTGCTATTATTTTAATAATATGAAGATACAAGCACTTAGAAAAGATGAAGATTTGTAATAGCAGCTTTGGGGATTGTTTGCCTTATTTCAAACTTTGAAATATCTCCTCCTTTATAAGATAGAAAGGTCACCCAAGTGCCTGTTGGGATATACAGAAAATATATTGGGAATTTGTAAACCATGCACTTTCAAGAAGACTCTTCAAGAATGGTTATAACTAATCTAAATAAGGACTACACAAGGGCATCACTCTTAAGAAGTCAGTGATGGCATGAATCTCTCAAGATTTACTGTGCTCTTGACCTACGTGTTTGCTTTTCTCAAAGCAGCCAATTCTGTCTCTATTAAGAGCTATAATTAGATCTAACTGCTTCCTCCGTAGGTGGCTCACACACTTTTAAGGCTTTTACCTTTGAAAACCCCAGATGATGTCGGAGTCAAGATACCTCTGTCTCCCCCCTGCAGATACACGTGCCCCCCACAGAGCCATCTAGTAGTTTGGCTGCAATTTGGGGTCCTGGAACATTCGGTAAGAATGTTTTAGTGATTAGATGCATTGAGCAAAAGCTGAGGCTTGGAGGACTTTCTGAGAACCAACTTTCCTTACTTTCTGAAGAATTGCTCCTGCTCATAAGACCTCAGAGCCTCGTGTTTAGGAGAATAGGTATCCAGCAAAATAACCCTTGTTCTTGTCTTTGATATCCAATTTTTGTTCCTACCTGGAGCAACAGGAAATTGGAGGTAAACAGAAGCTGGCAGTACCCACTGGTGTCTTAGCTTTAACCTCTCATTACAGAGAGTGCTTTTTGGTTTTAAAAGGAAAGTCGCTTTTATAGTAAGATTGTTTTGAACAGCTCACGCAGTGTCTTGTGTCTCCTCGGGATGCCCATGAGCTCAGTGGGTGATACTGTCAACAAAGAAAAACTGCAGAGCCAGGGCTGACCTTTGGCCCTTCCAGGTCCACTGCCATCCCACCACCCTCTCCCCTCGTTTTTAAACATGGTTGAGTTCTGACTCGGCGCAGCCATAAAACTCTCCCAGTAGCATTTTAGAAGCTTTTAAAAGAATGCCCCTCTAAAATGTCCTATTACAGCGGTGATTGTTATTGTTGTTATTTCTTACTTTGTAGCACGAGTGAAATCTCCGCTGGGATATATTGAGAAATACCCCCCATAGATCATAGCCATCACTTCATTTTCTGCCATAAAGGCACATTCTGACTGCTGTCTGCTATCTGGTTGGCAGTGTCCTCCTGTGGAAGAGGTGCTTGTTCTAAGACCTTGGAGGCCGAGAAACGGGGGATGGAGCTGAGTCTCCTGTGAAACAGCATCATGGGGAGTAAGCTCTACTGGAAACTAAAGTCCTCATTTCCCTATTGTCTTGTGGATCCACTTCTTGGGATGTAGAATTAGGTTCCCTGAATGAATCATCAGAGCTTGGAACAGAGTAAGACAGACCTTTGTGGGGAAATCCCTGAGCAGGACTTATGTTCCAGGTACAGAGACCTGGGAGGAAAGACAAGGGTTTCTGCATTTGCTTGCTTATCTCTGTTAGGACCATGTTAAGTCTGAAAAGGCACCGGCCCTTCCTCAACATCTCCCCAGGGTTTACATACACCCTCTGGACATGCTTCATCACCACCATGTGAGTCTCTGACTCAGCTTACTTTTCTCCACGTGTCATGTGTATAAGGGCTTCCCAGGTGGTGCTATTGGTAAAGGACCCACCTGCCAATGCTGGAGACGCGCGGGCTCGATCCCTGGGTCGGGAAGGTCCCCTGGAAGAGGGCAGGGCAACCCATTCCAGTATTCTTGCCTGGAGAATCCCATGGACAGAGGAGCCTGGAGGCGTATGGTCCATAGAGTCGCAAAGAGTCAGACACAACTGACGTGACTTAACACACACGCATATAAATTGCTGTATTTGGACCTTATTTTCTCCTTTCTCACCCAGAACGAAGCTCTCAGATGATTGCATGTTGTCACTTTAAAAAGTTCACTGTGTTTGAGAGTTTTTAAGAAATAATATGTATACACCCGTGCTTCATCTTGATCGCCTGCGCATGGCGACAGAATTAGCATATGTTTCGTTTTTATTCAAAATCACCCGAACACGAGCTTCTTGTGGGCTTGGTGATGTTACAGTTTTCCAGGCTGTGCCACAGGCTCACCCACAAATGGATGCATGGGGTTCTTCCGCTCCAGATGTCTCAGCTCGTCATCACACTGTGGCCTCTGCCCTGATGATGGTAACTGATGCTCCTCTGGGTATCGTTGTGTTTTTGCTGATGACCAGCTCAGATGACCCCAACTTGTGCCATCTTCCCAATTTTCTCACCCCATAGCCTAAAGAAGGAGTTCTAACTTTCACAAGACTTGACCAGACTCTTAGAGATAACAGAAGTAATACAGGAAAAATAACCATCAGAGGAGACTGGTTGCTACAGTTCATGGAATCACAGAGTCAGACACGACTGAGAGACTAAGTCTTTGATGAATTTTACTTTGAATTAAATTATGTATTCTTTGTCTTTTAAAGAATGATCCAGTTCCCAAACATTCTGAGATTTTTTTTTTTCCTCCTAAATGTTCTAAATGCTTGACCATCATCTCATTTAGTGAATCCCAAAGCCTGGGATGTTTGGAAGCTGTATCCCATTTACCAAGGGTAGATGCCATGGGATGCCAAGACCCCAGGCTGCCGTGTCCAGAACGTTGTCTGAGGTGGATTCAGCTCTCCTTCATGCCAAAGGAAAGGAAGTTTGTCATCTAAGATGAGATCGGCAATGAGAAGAGGGGTTCTTTCAGGAGTAAATCTGGTTTTGAGAAATAGCTTCTCAGGAGGAAAGAAAGCCTTTTGAAAGAGGTAGGAAGGAAGATAAGAAGCATCTCAGAATACTGTGAAATAAGGACTGACTCTCATAAGGCTCGAATGTGTGAATCATCTCACTGCTCGGGACTCACACGGGGGAGATGGCAGGATAATAAATGTGGGGTCTGGAGAGAGGGAATGAGAGCTGCTCTGACCTACAGGCCCGAGGATTGAGGGGCCCCAGGACCCCAGCTACTCTCCAGGCACATGTCACTTGGAATATACCAACCCACTCCAGTATCCTTGTCTGGAAAATCCCATGGACAGAGGAGCCTGGTGGACTACAGTCCATGGGGTTGCAAAGAGTCGGGCCCTACTGAGCAACTAACACTTATTAAGTGTATATATATATATATATATATATATATATAAAATTTTATTTTTTTGGTTTAAAAAATATACTACATTTTTTAACCTTCTTTGCAAATAAAATATAAATCATTTAAAAAGATTTTTAAAGACACTACAGATAATTGGAAGTTATATTTCATTAGCCCTAGATTCTCCTAAACCTTCTGCACTATTTCCTTGAAGTTCTGAATAATGACGTCTTACCTTTAATGAATGCATTTTCTCAGCACGATTTTTTTTAATGGTCTGACAGTTTGACATTGTTTTTTTTTCTTTTTTTCTTTTTTGACGTGCAGTTGAATTTAACCCATGGGTAAATTAGTGGGCCCACTGCCCTAACTAGGATTCAAAACACTTCCTCACCTCACATTCCTGGCACTCTCCCTTCATAATCAGCCCCTGCTGGGTCCCTCTCTCCGGGCACCATGGGTCTGCTGTCCCTTCCTGAAGCTGCCTTTTTGACTTTGCTGCAGGAGGAGAACCATATAGGAGGGAACTGTCAAGACTCGCTCCCCGTATTCAGCATGATGCCTTTGAGATCCACCCACGTCGTTGTGTGTTTCCATGGCTGGTCCCTGCCAGCGCTCAGAAGTGCTCATTGCACACAAACCCCACAGTGTGAGCATTTACTCCTTAAAGGACACTTAGATGTCTCCAATTTCTGGCAGTTATGACTAGAACTACTGTAAGAATTTAATGCACAGAGTTTTGTGTAAACATAGGTCTCCATTTTTCTCTCTCTCTCTTTTTTTCCCCCAGAATTTGATCATTTTATCCATCCTTCCATTCTGAAACTCTCTTCTGGAACGTTTAAATATCATGCTTCTTTAAGTCTCTGATCTTGTCATTGTTGTGATGGATTTCTTTTTACCTAGTAATATATTTTTTAAAAAGATTTCCATATCTCTATTTCTTTTTTTCCCTTGCCAGTCTTCAAGTGCAGTTTTTATACAAATAAATTTGGGTTTTGGCAATTATGTTTAAATTCAGACCAGTGGTAAGGATGTGAATTTTTGTCTGCCCTAGATTAACTTCAGAGGCAGTCACAGAGTTCGATGTGAACTATAGTCATCCACGTTTGTGGATTTGCCCGCAAAAGCTATGAGGAAGAAAAGCTCATCAAGTGGATTGAGGAAGCTTGAAATCTAAGTTGGGTAAGGAGGGAACACGAACATGAAGAGTCACGAATAATGGAAAGTTGATAGGGTCAGTGGATTGAAGGATCTGAAGAGGCTGAAGAATTATTCAAGTGAGATTACTAACGGGATTGATCTGAGAGTAGGAGATGGTGATCAGAGCATGCTTGGGGATTCTGGAGATTATGCCCAGTTATTGGTAGTGACAAGACTAAGCAAGATGCTTTCTGTGCTTCAGAATCAACTGGGAAGAAACTGTAAATACAGGTACTCATTCTTTACCTTTAGATAGGTGAATTTGGTGGATCCTGGTGGGGCCACAGCAACTACTAGGGATTGAAAACCATTGCTCTGTAATGTGACCATGAAGAGGACAGAGGATTCAGCCATTTGAAGAGAAAAAGAGATTGAGGTCAGATTGGGTGAATGTTTTAACGTATATGTTGTGCTAACAAAATTAAAAGTGATAGTTGCTCAGTCGTGTCTGACTCCTTTTCACCTAATGGGCTGTAATCCACCAGGCTTCTCTGTGCTTGGGATTCTCCAGGCAAGAATACTGGAGTGGGTTGCCATTTTCTTCTCCAGGGGATCTTCTTGACCCAGGGATCGAACCCAGTTTGCCTGCATTGCAGGCAGATTTTTTACTGTCTGAGCCACCAGGCTGCCCGTGGAGTCACAGTTTTAATGTTTGAATCACATTCACTAACTAGACAAAGATTTTTTTTCTTGAAATGTGAGTAGTACATTTCTTCATTGATATCAAGCAATTCTAGAATTCTAAACTCACTGAAACTTCTCATGTGAATTATTTTCAAACAGAATTCATTTTAATTCCAACCATATTTAAGTGTGCAGATATGACTATATTTATGATACTGTTTTGTTTTTTTTTTAATAAAGCAATAAAGGAATGAAAACACTCTGTTTTCAAAGTGTTCTCTATAAAACCCAAGTTGCTTTAAAAAAAAATAGGACAAGATAATTTTTTGCCTGGTAAAAAATTGCATCACCCTAATAAAACAGAGAACTTAATTTTTTTTCTAAAATATCTACTAGATTGTTGTGGTTTTTTTTTTTTTTTTCTGGTAGCCATGTGATACAGCAAAAGTCAAGCCAGCCACTACCCTATGTGGCATTTTTGTGTGTGTGTATATATACACACACACACACACACACACACACACACACACATATATATATATATAAATTCCCCTTTCCCAAGATTTTGCTACCAATTCGAAATTTGAGGCGGACTAAAGAAATGTAAATCTACAAATTGTAAGTCATGTAAATGGTACCCCCCTGAAATCGTTCAATGCATCACCTATACCATCACATATGAAGACCTAGAAAAGATTCGCAAATTTATTAGAAGCAAAATGAGAAACTGTAAGTTTCACAGAACTTTTGAAGTTTGTACTATGAGTTAAACAGTGAAGCTCTGTGTTACAAATGTGTTTCATCACCACTCCATGTTTCAACTAAAGTGTGTGGAAAGTCTGCCACATTAGAGTCTTGTTTTTATGGGAGGAAGTATATCAGTGACACCAGCAGCGCTTTTTACCTCTGGCTTCAACTTCTTTGCTCAACACCTTACCCATAAATCACGTGTTGAATGACTTTTCTCGTTCTCTAAGCATTCTGCTTGAATCTTTTCTTTTTTATCTAATCAAGATAGCCACCCCATTAGTGGTTAAGTCATGCCACATAACCATCAAACAATATTTTCTAATGCAAGAAACTCTTTATATTGAGACCATAAAACTTTACTTATTGGCTTCATAAAAATATGTTTTTATCATCTTCATTATTGGAAGAGAACAGAAAAAAAGCACTGTTAAGTTGACGCATGAGAGAAATGTGTATCCAACATTACAGCAGATCTTCGTTACTGTATGCATTCTGATACCTGCTTCCTCACGCCTTCAGTAATCATTTCTATGTATCTTTCAATGATCAATTGTTAACAAATGTATACCAATCTATTGCCATATCATTCTCTGTGTATGATTTCAGCCACTTGTTTTTTTATCTCAACCACTTTTTAAAAATAACTGTACTCACTTCCTTATGTACTTATTTTTGGCTGTACTGTCTTCGTTGCTCTCGCACAGGCTTGTTTCGCATTGGCCAGAGCGGGGCTGCTCCTCGCTGCGGTGGGGGGCTTCTCGTTGCCGCGGCTTCTCTTGTTGCAGGCCACAGGCTCTGGGGTGCGCGGGCTGCAGTCGTTGCTGCCCGGAGGCTCAGTACTTACAGCCTGTAGAGCTGGGGCTCGGTGGTTGTGTCCCGCGGGCTTCGTTGCTCTGAGGAAGGTAGAATCTTCCCGAACCAGGGACCCAACCCATGTCCCCTGCATTGGCAGGCAGATTCTTACCCAGGACATCACCAGGGAAGTCCTCATTTCAGCCACTTTTATTGCCATACAAAAAATGTTCTCTTAAAGTACAAAGCTTTTAAATCATGCGATGCTTAACTGAATACTAAAAAAGTTTTGTGAAGTTTTTTTTTCATACTCCGAATGCTTAGCTTTTAAAAGTTTTGCTAATAACAATGGCTTCATCCAATTATTATCCAAAGTCACCAGGTATTTTATCCCCTTAGAGAGAGATTTATCATTGATGGCAGTAAATATGAATCTGTATTTCAGATAATCACCATTTTATTTATCATTTCAAGTGGAAAATGTCGACTCTTATTATTTTGACCTCATAATGTGGTACATGAATAGAACATAGGAGATAAGGTAACAGCGCTCTCATTTCCTCACTGTTCAGTTGTGCTTACATTATTAGTACTGTTTTAGGTTTCACAGCTTCTGTGCAGGAAGCACTGGAAAGCATTTGTTGTGGGAGGATTCATTCAGTTAAACCTAGAGAACACATTTCGCTCCATCCTACAAGTGTAAATCAGAATTAGGCACTGCAGTCATTAGGACGAAAACAGATTTGCACCACCCTGCCTGCCCTCCTTGGGTGGGAGCCCCGTTCTCCCATCAGGAAACTGGGCTCTCTGCAGATCTGAGGGATAAGCTGCCTGAACGAGGGAACCAGTGTCCACCTGCCTGGTGACTAACAGTGATTCTTTTGCTTAGACAGTATTCTTATATAAACACATGGATAACCATTCATCTAGATTCTTTTGCATACTACAGATTCAGAAAAAGTGTAGGAGCCAATTTCATTGTGTAAGATTACGGGCTAAATAGTTATTCTTTTCAGAGTAGATTTGCTATTTCAATGAAATCAGCAATTATGGAAGCAAGGACAGTAAAAAATAAATTATCTGAAAAAATAACAGCCGTTCAGGTTGAATCCTTACAGTTAAAATATAGCCCTACATCAAAAGTTGCATATGCAGCATTTTAAGGTCACAGAAAGTAATGCCACATTGAGTTGAATTATAAGTAAATACACAAGAGTTGGGTTTGATATCTTTCTCTAGCTAAATATGTCACAGTAGAATTTTAAAATGAAGCTAAGCTGCAAAATGAAATTCAGCTCATAGCTGTGGTCTGCTGTGCATTGTCATAGGCCTTCAAATTTCATTTTCATGCTGTATAAACTGATAGGGGTACTTAACTGGTAGAATTAGTTGAAAAGACACATCTTCACAGAAATCACTACACTAGGAACATACCAACACACCTCAGAATGTGATCGTTTTCTATTATCATAGTGTATTTCAGGAAGCTATACAAGGTGTTAAGTGATAAGCATTGCCCTTGTGAAAGGGATAGCCTGGAAGGGAATCCTGTAGAAATGACCAAGTAAACCAGGTTTAGTTACCAGTTAATTCAGTGTTATATTTAATGTCACTTTCCTGCCCTCTCCACAGATGGAATTTTTAAGAGTACCGAAAAGAAAATGATCTGATCATTCTCTGCCTCTTCTGTCAGTGTTTTCTAGTTATTCTATCCCGGGCACACGTTGGTTAGCGGTCTTCAGTGCTATGTTTCACATCTTAAGTGTCTAAAGCACGTGATTAAATCAAAGTTTAGAAACTGTTTTACTTCTCTTTTATTGATTTTTTTTTTTACCCAAAGTGTGATAAATCTTTTGGATAAATGTTAAATTTTAATCGTATATTCTTCTCTCAATGGGTCGACGCATGGATAGGTAGGTATACAAGGCAAGGTCTAAAAAAACAGGAATCATCATTCTTCACATAAATTTTGCTTTAACACAGAAATGAAAAAAAATAGCTAAGACATACTTGGCTCCTGTGGCTCCGTCCTCTCCATTGGTGATTCAGACCTGAGAAGCTTGAGGGTGATTTTTATTTACTTTAATTCCCAAACTGAGATTTATCCCCAAACTGGTATCATTGCTGAGAAGGTGACTGAAGCAGACAGTGCCTGCATTGTCTCTAGAGTACGCTTTTCTGCAGGAAGGCCTGGGAAAGGCTGGAGCTACAGTCCATGGGGTTGCTAAGAGTCAGACATGACTGAGCAACTTCACTGGTTCACTGGTTCGGTTCAATTCAGTTCAGTCGCTCAGTCATGTCCAACTCTTTGTGACCGCATGTACTGCAGCACGGCAGGCCTCCCTGTCCATCACCAACTCCTGGAGTTTACTCAAACTCATGTCCATTGAGTCAGTGATGCCATCCAACCATCTCATCCTCTGTCATCCCCTTCTCCTCTTGCCTTCAGTTATTCCCAGCATCAGGGTCTTTTCAAAGGAATCAGCTCTTCGCATCAGGTGGCCAAAGTATTTGAGTTTCAGCATCAACATCAGTCCTTCCAGTGAATATTCTGGACTTATTTCTTTTAGGATGGACTGGTTTGATCTTCTTGCCATCCAAGGGACTCTCAAGAGTCTTCTCCAACACCACAGTTCAAAACCATCAATTCTTCAGCACTGTTTTCTTTATAGTCCAACTCTCACATCCATACATGACCACTGGAAAAGCCATAGCTTTGACTAGATGGCAAAGTAATGTCTCTGTTTTTTCATATGCTGTCTAGGTTGGTAATAGCTTTTCTTCCAGGGAGCAAGCGTCTTTTAATTTAGTGGCTGCAGGGATCCGGTGTGCTGCCTGACAGCTGTTTTCCAGGGGAACTTAGTTCTTAACAGTTTTTTTTTTTTTTTTTTTTTTTTTTTTTTACGGGAACTCTGAACAAGGGGAAGAGGGCAGGTTTGCAGGAGCTTTGATTAGGCCTTTCTTGCTACTTTCGGGTGTCCTAAGGGTACAGTGTAAAGGTTTCATTTTTACTTGAAAACTTTTCTTTAAGTGTGACTGCTTAGAAAATGAAAAACTACCGAATAACTGGTTTTCTCTTCTCAGAATGCTACTAGAAGGAATTGATCAGGTGTTAGTGGGGATCAATGGCAGAGCTTCCCACAGTCTTGATTATCGTGACTCATCTGAAGGGTTTTTTCCTGGGACTTTTTCAGAACAAATGACTCTGCCCTTGTTTGTTACCATGAGCCATAGATTGAAAGTTTGTGTCTCTTTCTGCTTACCCCCCCAAATTTGTATGTTGAAACCCTAACCCCAATGTGGTGTTATTAAGAGATGGGGCCTCTTGGGGGTGATTAGGAATTAAGAGCAGAGCCCTCGTAAATGGGGTGAGTGCTTTTATAAAGAAGAGATTCTAGAGAGTTCCCTCACCCTTTCCCTGAGGTAAGGACTCAGTGAGCAGAAGGCCCCACCAGACACCAAATCTTTTGGCTCCTTGATCTTAAACTTTCCAGCCTCAGGCTGTGAGAAGAGCCCATTTCCGGTATTGACAAGCAACCCTGGTCTATGGGGGTCATTAGAGCAGCCAAGAGACTGAACACGGCCAGAGTACAGATTAGGTCTATGTCCTGATTCCATGATCACCGAGGACTCTTCGATGGAAGCAAAGGGAAGGGAAGGGTGGGAAAGAAGGGTCTACAAGTTCATTCTGCGCGGGGGACCCGGGGCTCCATAAACAGACCTCCTTCTGAGACGGAAAACAGCTTTCTCATCAGAGGACCCACCATAGGAGGCAGCCCACCTCCCACCACCATCCTGTGATCCAGGGCTCTGACCCAGGCAGTGTGACTATAGCGCCGCCTATCTTTCTGGAGACAGGTAATAAGATAATGCCCTGGCATCCCACTGGAAGGCTTCCCAGGTGGCTCAGTGGTAAAGAATCATCCTGCCGATGCAGGAGACATGGGGTTTGATCCCTGGGGAAGATCCCTGGGAAGAAAATTGCAGCCCACTTCTGTATTCTTGCCTTGAGAATCCTCATAGAGGAGCCTGGCAAGCCACAATCCATGGGGCCACAAAGGGTTGGACATGTCTGAGCAACGGAGCACACATCCCACTTGAAAGAAGATTTTAATACTCATTTCTGTGGGAAAGTACAACAAACATTCAGAGGTGTGCGTATTTCTAGTATAGAATTTGCCCTCCAACTCACATTTCTAAAATGAAGGCAAGTGTATGTGACTAACAGTTTGACTGGAGAAGGAATTGGCAACCCATTCTGGTATTCTTGTCCGGAGAATACCACGGACAGAGGAGCCTGGTAGGCTGCAGTCCAAGAGGTTGCGAAGAGCTGGACACGACTGAAGTGGCTGACCATGCAACAGGTTGCATACACTGCAGAGAATATGATCATCTGTCTCCATGTTATAGAGGTGTACACTTATGCTTGTTAAATGTGCAGGTTTAGAAATGTGATTTTGGAAACATAGCCCAAAATACTAATTTTTATCGTCTATATTAGCACATGTTATCTAACAAGGAAAAGCATATGAACTTATATATATGCCATGTGGCAGAAGGAATTTTTCTTTTTTGAGGGATTATTTTTTTTTTGCTTTGTGAAAATTCAAAATATTGAAAAGCATTGTCTATTAGCATCTTAAATAGGATATTTTAAAGATAGCCTTGTCTACATATAACATCCCCATCAATGTGTTCTTCTAAAATTAAACATGAAAAGAGCACAGATAAAATATATTTGAACCTCAAGCTACTGTTTATATTGCACATGGTGTCAGACTCCAAGCATCTTTTCTGAATTTCAATATATTTTGAGAGCATTCCCTTTATTCTGTACATTTTCATTCACTCCTAACACACAGATGCCTAAAATGCAGGAAATAGAAGAAAATAGCATGCTGTTGCTGGGTGGATAGACTATAGATTTAAAACAAAAAAAAAGAGAAAAGCTTTAAAATACACTATAATTATGTACAATGGTGTGAATGTATTTTGATTATCTAAAATAAAAATTAGAAGGTTGAAAATGGAAAAAACGCTAAATGATCATTTTCAAAGTGTATATTCAGAGTATCAGGAGGACGGCTTTAAGAAAGTAACCACACTGTCCTCACTCTTAAACCCTGGCACTCTGAAAGTGCAGGCAGTTTTGGAGCAATCATGCCAAGTGCTTCCGGCCTGGGTACTTCTAGTTGGCATGTCTCTCGCTGTCTTGTCTTCCTGGCAAGGTCACAATCTGGCCTCGACATTCTCAATCCTTCAACTTGTATCTGACTCCCAGGTCGTGGTGAGGACATTTTTTGGTCCATCAGGAGATAGCCCATTAGATGAGCAGTGGGTTTCTAACTTGGTTTAGTGAAGAATCATTTAGGAAGTTTTGAAAAATACTGAGTCTGGAGAAAAGGTACATTGATAGGTATTTAGTTAGGTCTGGAGTTCAGTATAGAAATCTACTTAAGCACATTTCCAGGTTGAAAAAGAGACAGTTTCAAGTTTCAGTAAGGATAGTCTAAGCTTTGGTTTTTCCAGTAGTCATGTATGGATGTGAGAGTTGGACTATAAAGAAATCTGAGTGCCAAAGAATTGATGCTTTTGAACTGTGGTGTTGGAGAAGACTCTTGAGACTCCCTTAGACTGTAAGGCGATCCAACCAGTCCTTCCTAAAGGAGATCAGTCCAGAATATTCGTTGGAAGGACTGATGTTGAAGCTGAAACTCTATTCCAATACTTTGGCCACCTGTTGCGAAGAGCTGATTCATTTGAAAAAACCCTGATGCTGGGAATGACTGAAGGCTGGAGGAGAAGGGGACGCCAGAGGATGAGATGGTTGGATGGCATCACCGACTCAATGGACATGAGTTTGAGTAAGCTCCGGGAGTTGGTGATAGACAGGGAGGCCTGACGTGCTGCAGTCCATGGGGTCACAAAGAGTCGGACACGACTGAGCGACTGAACTGGAACTGGAACTGTAGAACAACTAGCATTCTGAGAAGTCTGGAACTAGTGGGAGGAAGCTTACACTGGTACAGCATGTTAGTGTTTGGATCCACCACAGCTGAATATAGGACCCTGCAATTACATTCATTACTGTGCACCCAACAGAAATACATCCGTGTCTTCACCAAAAACTGCACAAGAATGTTCACAGCAACACCATTCAAAGTAGTCAAAGAATGGAGACTGCTCAGATGCACTCATCAGTAGTACTAATAGGTGAATATGTGATATAAAAGGCAATAAATATGTTTGCCTTTTAGGGTCCTACAGCAAGGCCAGCCTTGTGAGTATATGTGACCTGCAACTCTAAAAGAGCTCCACGCTTGTTTTAATGCTCTGATGCCACTATTTTGTAATTCTTAATTTCTGAACAGGAAATCTCTGCCTTTTCGTTTCTCAGGGGACCCTATGAATTAGTTATCTTGTCCTACTATGTAGTGAATTCCACTCAACGGTGCATGAAAAAAGTCAAACAGAAAATAATATATACTGTATGATTTTTAAAAGAGGGGAAAATGAGTCTACAGTGTTGGAAATCGAGATCGTGGTTGGCTTTGAGGAGGTGAGACAGGGTAGTGACAGAGAGGGGTCACGTGGACATTTCTGGGGTGCTTATAGTGTTTTATTTCTTGATCTGGTTAAGGTTACACTGGTGGCTTTCCATTTGTAAGTTTTATTAACACAACACTTAACGATGTGTAAATATTTGTTTATATATGTTATACTTCACATGATGATTACATTTAAAAAGCCTCCCTTATTGATTTTGACATGCCACCAGACTGGGAATAACTGGTCTGGTTTAATCAGCTATGGGTTTCACTTTGATTTGGAATATTTAGCATTTCCCTATTCTTGAGTCGTTTGTTCCCTAGCTTCCTCTGGCCAGTGGTATGGAGGATATTTGCTCTTTGACCCAGAGGCCAGACAACAGACAATAAATGGTTGACCTCTTACTACTAGAAAACTTCTTCTAGAAAACACCTCAAAGTGCATGCCATTGGATTGATTCAGCTACCAATGAACATAAAATGAACTTTGGCATAAAATGAACTTTTTAACCTACTCTCTCATTAAGAGTCATTCCTACCTATGTGGGACATATATAACTGTCTACATGGGCTATTTGATGGACATTAAAAGACCTGGCTTTCAAGCTTCAGTGCTGGAGAAGACTCTTGAGAGTCCCTTGGACAGCAAGCAAATCAAACCAGTCAAGCCTAAAGGAAATCACCCTTGACTATTCATTGGAAGGACTGATGCTGAAGCTCTAATACTTTGGCTACCTAATGCAAAGAGCCAGCTCACTGAAAAATATCCTGATGCTGGGAAAGATTGAAGGGTGGAGGGGAAGGGGGCAACAGAAGATGAGATGGTTGGATGACATCACTGACTCAATGAACATGAATTTGAGCTAACTCCAGGAGATGGTGAAGGACAGGGAGGCCTGGCGTACTGTAGTCCATTCAGTCACAAAGAGTTGGACACAACTGAGCAACTGAACAACAATAACAAAAACCTATCTTCCTCAAATGCCATTCCTACCAGTCTACCAGGAAGATTCAAATTGTTCCATCAGTCCCCTTGAATTAAAGCTCATTGAATTCCATATATATGTGTTAAAAAGATGGTAACGATAACCCTATATGCAAAAAAGAAAAAGAAAAAGAGACTCAGATGTATAGAACAGACTTGTGGACTCTGTGGGAGAAGGCGAGGGTGGGATGTTTCAAGCGAACAGCATCGAAACATGTATATCTAGGGTGAAACAGATCACCAGCCCAGGTTGGATGCATGAGACAAGTGCTCAGGCCTGGTGCACTGGGAAGACCCAGAGGGATGGGGTGGAGAGGGAGGTGGGAGGGGGGATAGGGATGGGGAATACATGTAAATCCATGGCTAATTCATTTCAATGTATGACAAAAACCACTGCAATGTTGTAAAGTAATTAGCCTCCAACTAATAAAAATAAATGGAAAAAAAATAATAAAGCTCATTGAAATGCTAAATGCTTTCTTGGTTTCATCAGCCTTCAGTTCTGCTTGCAGTAGTTCATCATTTTGGCAATTAAATGGTAAAATTCTCAGGGGTGTTTCATAGCAAATCAGGGGTCATGGTGAGGGTGTTTCAGAACCCAGGTGATCTGGAGCAGGAGCCATGTAAGATGAGCATGAAGCCTGCCCTCCTGGAGGCAAGACAGCAGCCATGGGACAGAACGTGGGTGCTGGTGGGATTTCGGGGGTCTCACGATTTCCTTCTGTCTTGGTTGTACCACTGTGTACGCTTAAACTGGAAATGAAGGCTCAGAAAAGTTAGATGGTTTGAGAGAGCATCTGTGTGCCAAGGAGAAGTTTTGGATCCACATCAGGATTCAGACCCTGAGCCATTTGCATCCTTCGTAATGGTCAGTACATACTATTATGAAAATGACCTGATCCCTTAGAATGGGGCCTTTGGATTTGAAAGTAGAATTTCTTGGTAGTCAATATAAAATATAAATACTTCTAAAAATCACAATGAAAATATTTTGAGAATAATTGAATTTTAATAAACTATTGAAATTTTGCCTGAGCATGAAATATTTCAGTCATTTCCAGAGGTTTTTTTTTTTTTTTTAAGGAAAGGGATTTTATCAGTGTTTGATGTGATCAATTATCTTATAAAACTTAAAACAGTTCACAGATATTAGACTTTCTGAAAATCCAACTCTTACATGAGGTTGAAAATTGATAATTATTGAAAATAAATGTTAAAAATGTTTTCAAAATCCTGAATGTGTTTACAGTGATCAGACCTTGAATATAGCTATAAAGGAGATCAGTCCTAGGGTTCATTGGAAGGACTGATGTTGAAGCTGAAACTCAAATACTTTGGCCACCTGATGCGAAGAGCTGTCTCATTGGAAAAGACTCTGATGCTGGGAAAGATTGAAGGCAGGAGGAGAAGGGGATGACAGAGGATAAGATGGTTGGATGGCACCACCGACTCAATGGAGATGAGTATAGGTAAACTCTGAGAGTTGGTGATGGACAGGGAGGCCTGGTATGCTGCAGTTCATGGGGTTGCAAAGAGTCGGACATGATTGAGCAACTGAACTGAACTGACTGATAGTTATACCAGATGTTATACATTTTTGATATGAAAAGTAAAAACAAGGGGCAGTTACTGACAACCTTAAATGCAAAAAAATAGGAACTCAGTAATCTCCAAATCAAGGATAATAGATATTTGATCAATAGTAAATAATATATTGTAATACTGTTAAGTATTCAGAAGAGTAATACCCAGTATGACTTACAAGAGGGCAAGAATCTTAAACAGATTTTATTAATAATTCATTTGACCGCCTTTAAAGAAGTAAAAGCAGGACTGTAAGACAGATGTATTTAAGTACATCTTAGCTTCTCTACCTCTTTGGCAGTCTTTCCCCGAGTGTGATTATAAGTCTCAGGTTATACAGCTGTTGGGTGAAAGCAGAAAATCACTGGCCAATTAATTAGACTTGGTGACTACTTGGAAATGTCCTATCTGAGTCCAGATGTCCCCATGTGGGGAAGAAACTGGAGGCCATCGCAGAATGCAAGCTTCGATATATCAGACAGTCTTTGTGTTTCCTTGCCCCCACTTACGAATTGTAGACTTGTGGGCCAGTTTCCTCAGAGGCATTTTGTCAATGGTGAGTATAACACCGTGTCCCTGAGTCGTTAGGCCCCACGTGAAACAGCGCAAGACCTGCCAAATATGAGCCTCTCATCCTTCCTGTTTCACTGCTGCTGCTGCTGAGTCGCTCAGTCGTGTCTGACTCCGTGCGACCCCATAGACGGCAGCCACCAGGCTCCCCCGTCCCTGGGACTCTCCAGGCAAGAACGCTGGAGTGGGCTGCCGTTTCCTTCTCCATCCTGTTTCACTAGTGGCTTTTTTTGAGAAGGACCATGATTATTGCTTAATGCATCAAGCAGAGATCCTAGCCCTTTTTACGTAGTTAGCCAGTTGGAAGATGCTGATGAAATGTATTTATAAAGAAAAATAGTCCAGAAAAAGAGTCCCTAGAAACATCCCACACGTGTCCTTTAGCTGGATGAAATAACCACCAGCCTTTAGGAAATGTTAGAACCTTAGAGGAAAAAGAATGTTTCACACTCATGACCGGCTCTTTGCAGCCCCACGGACAGCAGCCCGCCAGGCTTCTCTGTCCATGGAATTTTCCAGGCAGGAATAGTGGAGTGGGTTGCCGTTTCTTCCTCCACAGGATCTTCCCAACTCAGGGGTCGAGTCTTTGTCTCTTGCATCTCTTGCATTGGTAGGCAGAGGGCTAAACTAAGAGTAGACAAAGAGGAAATTTGAGAAAGATTTCAAGCAATGTAGGGCCTTCTCCGACAAGTGTCATTTTATTTATTGCAGTGACATCACTTCTGTAATCAAACATGTCAGCCTGCAGACTAGAGTTTTTGTTTGTTGGTTGGCTTTGCTTTGATTTTTACAGTTTGGGATATGAAATAATTATTTTCTTTCTAAAAAAAGGATTTCCATTTTCTCTCAGGATATCCATGTGAATCCTGCTTGGTGTGAGGCAGATACTAATTAAGATTTGCCTTTTTATTCCTCAAAATTTCTTAAATACAGCTAGCATTTTATTTATGATCTTATCCAGTAAAACTCGGTCTGAAAGATTCGTTCTCTGTGTCTTTTGCCCTATCTCATGGCTGTATACGTTTCAGGCTAACGTAGCCTCCACCCAGTCCACAATGCAGCTTAGGCCCCTGTGATGTCTGATTTGGGATTCAGCCTGTTCCCAATAAGAAGAGAACTTCTGGGTAGAGGAGACAGTAGTTTCTACAGAGAAGGGTACAAAACAGCAAGTCTGGGAAAGTTTCCAGACATGAAAACCGCCAAGATTGACAAGGTGCTTGGAAAAATGAGATAAACACAACGCGATTGGAGTTCAGGGTGGGGGTTTTGGGTAGTCAGCCCAGAATTCGTCGAGAACTTGCTTTTATTTGATTCTGGACTTTTAGCAGATTCATTTTATCGATCAGCCTTTCTAAATCCCACTGTCCTCCCGCGGCTGCATTGCTCCTAGCCCATTTCCTACCTGATAACCAGCAGCAACCTAGCTCATATCTAGGCCTTTTAAAAAGCAATTGCTACATTTCTTATGGCCACCAGTTCACTATTTAACCAAAAAATTGTGATAGCTTCTTGTTAACCCTCAGGAGAATAACTCTATTTGCGACCCTAAGAGAGATGAAAAATGGAAATAGGGTGTCTCTCTCCAAGGATCTGGGAGTCTAGGAGGGGGTGTCAGGGTCTGGGCTCCCCAGAAAGCCGAGACTGGCTGGAGGGCTCTGTGCTGGGTGGTCCTTCATGTCGGCCCATGGGCCCATGATGCCAGCGCAAGGGGCCATGGACCCGGGGTCGAAGAAGGGGAGCTGGGGATGCCAATGCCTGGCCCGGGCCGACGTCAAGGGCATCTGATAGCTCCGTGCAAGGGACCCCTGTTTATGTATCAAGAGTACCGGAGCATCTCTGGGGCAGCGTGAACGGGAAAGGCCAGCACGTGAGGCCAAGTGCAAGGATTCACTGTGTGCAGCTGGTCAGGGTCCACACGGAGCCAAGGAGGGGAGCAGCTGATGCATGAGGAAGTCTGACTCAAGTCTGGGTTAAAGGGAAAAAAGTGAAAGTCCTGGTTGCTCAGTCGTGTCCAACTCTTTGCGACATTATGGACTGTAACCAGCCAGCCTCCTCTGTCCATGAAATTTTCCATGCAAGAGTACTCAAGTCGGTAGTCATTTCCCTCTCCAGGGGATCTTCCTGACCCAGGAATCGAAACCCTGGTCTCCTGTATTGCAGGCGGATTCTTTACCATCAAGCCACAAGATAAGTTCATAAAAAGAGTTGATATTCGATGCTGGAGACAAAGTTTAAGAAAAACAATATGATATGAATGTCCAACATTGCCCCTATTAAATTATTAGTTTAGGGAAGTACAGGTCATTTTCTTTTAACTTTTTATTTTGGATTGGGGTATAGCCGATGAACAATGTTGTGATAGTTTCAGATGAACGGTGAAGGCACTTAGCCATACATATTACATGTATCCATTCTCCTACAAATTCCCCAAGTTTTTAAAAGTACTGCAGATGAATTATCAGGATGGCTTTGGGAAAGTTCCTTAACTACTTAAAGCTAGTGCATCCTCTCATTTCCACCAAGTCCACTCAATGAGGCATCTCCTGACCACTTTCTGAAACATAAGCCCCGACCCCACAGGCTGACCCCTCCAGAGGACTCCATCTCCCACCCTGCTGTAAGCTCCCCAAGTGCTTACTGTTACATGATGTCACATTGTGAATTTATTCACCGTTTATTTACCATTTATTTATTTTCTCTCCCCATCACCAGAATATAAGCCAGATAGGGCCAAAGTTTGTGTGGTTTGAGCAACACTAAGCCCCGGTACCTAGAACAATGCCTGCTAAAAGCAAAGGTTCTGTGAATAGTCATTGAAATGTTTCCTTACTGAGGACGTAACAATGAAGTTATCTGTTTAATTGATTTCTGTGAAAATGAAATGAGGAATTTATGCACGTGGCCCGTGGAGGCTCTCCCCAGAGAAGGCCATCAGAGAATGCTAGAATTCTCTATTTCCTGATCCCACAGTGTACCCCAAAGGCAGACATGCAGTTGGAGTGTCATAGCACAGACATGTTAAGAATTCTGCACGTGGACTAAGCCAGCTGAGAATTACGCACTAAGAACCCAACGTGATTTCCTCTCCTTACTCGCAGAGGGAAAAATAGACACACATCTGAAAATGTATGCGACAGCCACCAAATGCCTTCAAATGTGTATACTTGTGTCTCAAAATTGTGCAGAGGCCTTTGTGCTGTAAACCCACGAGGACAGGGCTCTGGTCTTCTAGTTCTCCTGCCCACAAAGGATCCCTGGAAATATCCAATCTCTCATCCTAGAGTGAAACTGTAAAACGTGGCACTCTTTACTGTGCTTTTAAGAGTACGGCACAGCATCAGATCTCGACATGAGCCTGGAGCGCCTCGTGTGTTCACGTCTAAGCGCACACGTGACTTAAAAGTGGCTGAAGCATTAGTTACACGGCTTCCTCTCTGAAGGTCCTTTCTTGATTGACCCAAATGCATGCAAACTAGGGCCATTTCACTGCATTCTCCTAATGAGTGCATCAATGATTCTATATGGTTTCTAACACAGACTTCTGGGGGACCTTTCACTGGAAATGAAATGTATACCTCAACTAAAATAAAATACTCACCATTCCACCGTGGGGTGTTTACTGAAAACCCTAGAAATGTTTTGTACACTTTTAGAATGTCACCATGTAAGTGACGGGAGTCATGTTCCTCATAGTAATGAGCTATCTGTAAGGCTTGTTCCACTGAAGTGTCTGCTAAACACGTCGTCACTTCCGCTACCACATTTGCTTCCGAAGCATACCTATTTTTTCATTCACAGATTCTGATGTAATTTTACTCGCTAGTCCTGCTCATTTTCTAAAATCAGAGTATGTTACTGCTTGTCCGTTTTTTGGTTTTTTTTTTTTTAAAGATAACTTTTCTGTTTCCCCTTTAATAATAGTTAGAACTAAGAGATGGTCTCCTTATCTGGAAAAGTTCTCCCATCTAAGTTTTGATTTTTAGGTTTTTTTTTCCAATAGAATATCTCAAGAGAGACTGCGCTTTGTCTCTCCAGCATCTTGGCATTTAGGGCGGGGACAGGAAACCCTCTTCTTTTCCGGCTCCTTTGTCTGACCGCCTCCTCCCCTCCAGGAGGGAGGCTGCACGGCGTCAACCAGACCTGAAGGCCATCCCTGCTGCATCCCTCAGCAGGCTCTGAGCACTGCTGAGTGAGGGCCCGTAGCTTCCCCGGGAAAGGCTGTAGCGGGTCTTTCTCCTCTTCCTGGGCTGAAATGTCCAACTTTACAGGGTTGTTGGCACGACTAAAAGTAACGTATACAAAGTGGTCAGCTTGATCTTCAGCCTGCCGCCCAGGTACACGGCAAACGTGGTGAACCCCGAGGCCGTGTGCGCCCGGTCACCTCCAGGGCCTGTCCCCAGCCTTGAGAGACCTGGCGGAAGGGGATGCGGAGTCACAGAGAAGGCCCCGTGAGCGCCGACGGGCGGGACCACGTTCAGAGCCTGTTCCCGGGCCCTCACCAGAGGGGGGCGCTCTCTCTCGGGGAAATCTTTCCGACCCTGCGCAACAAGCAATAGTTTCCATACAGCCAGTGGGTCTGTCTGCCTTGTTCTCTTTCTTGTACCTTTACTATCTCTCTCTCTCTCTCTCTCTCTCTCTCTCTCTCTCTCTCTCTTTTCCTTCTTTATCTTTGCTGAGTAGGTAATTATTCTACATCTAAACTTATCTCGCAATAAAAGCGTTCTTCAGTCTCCACCCCCTACTTCTAGTTTAAGCACAAGGCATATTTCATGATGTTAAAATTCTGGATTAACTCCCCAGAGTTCTGCAGTTAGCACTGAAAGCATTCTTCATAATGAGACTTAGCAGTGCTCCTAGCGAGAGTTAAAGTAGATGGATTCCATGAAAACATTTATCACTGTCCCCAGCACAAAGTGTACTATCAGTTATTAATAATTAATCACACTTTTTTATTGCCTTTCATTCACAGACCAGAAGAATATTTAAATAGCTCCTCTGATATCTTTTCTCTGCAATTAATATAAAATATTGATAGTCCTCTGATCACAAGGCATATAAAATATTACTGTGGTGGAGGAGTAAATAAACTGTGTTAAGCTTAAGCTGGCAATTCTGACTCATGCCAACAAAAGGAAACAGTGCCGTAAATAATTCCAAAGAGAAGAACGTGAGATAGTTATGTTGCATGTATGTGAGTGGGGAGTGTGTAAGATGATTCATCTGGCTTTGTTTGCTGTGGCCTAGTATGTACAAAACTAGTCCACATGTCTAATTGAGTATAAAGTTAAAGCACGTTAAAACATAATCATCTCCTTCCTTTTGTAACCTACCACACTTGGAATCTGTATCACTAATTTGGTTGATCTTGTGCTGAGCTATGGGTGGGCTTCCTATATTGTCACTTTTCTTTGCACTACCTGTCTTCTCAATTGTATTATAGGCACCCCTTGGACAGGTCAAGATCTTAATATTAGAATACATTCGTTTATTCGTCTCACCCCAATTCCATACCTGGTTGGCATTTTGTTTCATTTTGTTTGTGTGCAAGAAATGCTCAAAATATATTTTATTATTGTTTGAGTAAAAAAGGAAGGAAAGAGATAAGAAAATAAGCCTGCAATCTTGTGAAAGCAGTTCATAAACTAAACAACCTTTGTGGATACTCTGAGCCACTGCAGCTAGATGGCTCTGGTTCCTGAACCATTTGAGACCTGCCTTCACTTCTCCCATTCATAGACTCCTTGTCGGGATCCCCAGTATGTGCCAGAACTAGGGTCTGCCCGGGGAGAAGACAGTAAATAAGTCTGCAGGAAAATGAAAGGGAGTTGATGGATTTTGAACATTACTTTGGTATCATGTTGAAATTCATATACTTATACAGTAGTTTGTATACAGTAGTATACAACATTCTTTGGCATTGCCTTTCTTTGGGATTGGTATGAAAACTGACCTTTTCTCTTTTTTAGCATCTTTTGCTTTAGAAAAATGTAAAAATGTGGTTCAGTCCCAGTGAGCGCCACATTATTTTTTATTGACCATTCATTATGCCATTTATAGGGTATGTGAATGCTAGACAGCAATTTTTTTAAATGCAATTTTAATTATATTACACTATAAAAATTCCGTGGACAGAGGAGCCAGGTGGGCTATTGTCCATGGGGTCGCAAAGAGTCAGACATGACTGAACACAGTTCAGTTCAGTTCAGTCATTCAGTCATGTCTGACTCTTTGTGACCCCATGGACTGCAGCACACCAGGCTTCCCTGTCCATCACCAACACCTGAAGCTTGCTCAAACTCATGTCCGTTGAGTTGGTGATGCCATCCAACCATCTCATCCTCTGCCGTCCCCTTCTCCTCCTGCCTTCAGTCTTGCCCAGCATCAGGGTCTTTTCCAATGAGTCAGTTCTTTGCATCAGGTGGCCAAAGTATTGGAGTTTCAGCTTCAGCATCAGTCCTTCCAACGAAAAACCTTACTGACCTTTTAGCCACTTAGAGATTGCAATCCCTTTTCTGAATTTTTGCATTAGTAATTTTTGGTCCCATATAATTTTGTAACTAAATAATAATACAAAAATACTATTTTAAATTTGGTGGTCAACTTGGACTTACTTTTTCAACCAAACTACAGTTTCCTAGAGAGCAAGACTTATGCTTTGCATTCATTTACATTTTGTATCTGCCTAGCTTAGAATAGAGTCTTACAATCAGGAAATACTTGTTGGATTAAAGTCTATACCATGTCATTCTATGCAGTGCTGTTCCAGATCATGGGTCTGGGCTTGAGAGAGTCTATCACAGAAATAGCCTCATATTCATCCATTTTTATCAGGGATAGGAGGTTCAACCCACTTGGGTCCCAAACTGTTTCAAGTACAAATTCTACCCACAACATCTTATGAAAGTCAGAAACTAGAAACTAGAACCCAGTTCTCTTGGGAATAATGTGTGCCTCTCTCTGCAACATCAGACAGTTCCTTACAATGTCACGTTGTATCCGCTATGTCATTAACCTAAATAGGCAGCATCATCACCACGTTTTTCTTTTACTCTCATCATCATCTTTTCGTCTGTCAAAAGTGTACTTTCTCATGACCTTCTTGTAGACCAGAGGATAGGCCAAAAGTGACTGTGACCAACTCATGAGCTAAGAATAGATTTTACGTATTTAAGAGGTTGTTAGTTTCTTTGTTTATTAATGACACAGCGATACCTGAAAATCACAGGCTACTTTGGAGATACTGCAGGTTTGGTTCCAAATCACCTCAATAAGAGCAAATATCCCAGTGAAGTGAGTTACACAGATTTTTTTTTTTTTTAGTTTCTCAGTGCATATAAAAGTTATGTTCACACTATACAGTAATCTAGTTAAGTGTACCATTACCTTATATCTAAAAGACAATGTATATGTATTAACTGAAAAATAATTCATTGCTAAAAAATCCTAACCATCAATCTGAAAATGCAAGGCTGTTGCAAAACTTCAATTTGTAGGAAAAAGAAAAAAAACACAGTTATCAGTGAAGTGCGGTAAAGCAAAGCATGACAAGACGAAGTGTGCCTATGTAGAAAATTCAGTTTTCAGTGCCCATAAATAAGGTTTGGAAGGACGCAGCCCCACCCATTTTTTTCAGGTTTCCGCGTCTGATTTTGAGTCACAACAGTAGTTAAGTCGTTGCCACAGAGACGGCAGGGCCTCAAACCCTAAGATATTTGCTATCAGATCCTTTCAAGACTCTTGACAGGAAAAAAAATGAAACTACTACATCAAGATCAAAGACAGGTTTCCAAGGCTTTACAATCTCAGGATGAAAGATGGAGAATCATCTCACAATGTGGAGCAGATACATACATTACAGATATAAAGACTGATGACTTATGTGCCCACACCTTGTCCACTATCTGCCAGAACACGTGGCTCAGGGCCTGGATCAAAGTGAAGACCCATGTGGACTGGACTCCAGTGCTGACAATCCATCAGTCAACAGGGAAGTCACCCTTGACAATGCAGTTTGGGTCCACAGGGGAATCTGGACCCTTGCTTGCTTCTGGAGCAAGTCTGGAGGGAAAAATTAACCAAGATGTTTTTCAGAATCTGATTTATTTCCAGAAGTTTATGTCAAATAGCCACGCCTGCACTCCCCACAGCCAATTGCAGCACTCCTTTTAGAAACCGTGTACCTTAACGTGTCTAAGTTTCCCATGGACTCCAAGCCCCCACCCCACCTGGTGATGCCTTAACTCGGGGGAGGAGGCGAGACGGGCGGGGATTGCCACTCCTGCCCTGCTGCAGCTGTTCTGATGACTGGCTCGTTTATCATCAGGTACAAATTACCTTCACTATTACCTCCAGGAAATATCACATTCACCTTTGAGAAATCACATAAGTAAGTGAGACCCAAACTCATTTTTCCTGAAGAGTAGGACACACCCACATGGAAAGGGAGGCATGCTTGTTAAACATAAATTATTCTCCAGACTTTTTGTATCAGATTCATTCCTGTTTGTGAGCTCTGAGCAGTTTGTTAATGTAAAACTTAGAGACAACAGTGCAGAACTGTTCCTTCTTTTAGAAAATCAATAGATGTTAAAGACAAACAGGGAAGTAGATATTTGTATCATATTCATATGTATATATGTGTGTGTGTATATATATATATATATATATATATATATATATAAAAAATCTTGTGGAACTTTTTTTTTCTTTCTTTGAAACAATCTTTTATATTAGTCTTCTCTCTTAAAAACTGAAAATTCTTTTGGGACAAATATGTTATAAAAATGAGCACTACAAAAATAGGTGGAATAATCGCAGGCAAATAATTTTCGACTTATAATCTCTCAAGTCTCTTTATTTTGTCTGATGTTTTGCTTCCTTTGAGGCACTGCTGATAATGTTAGCCCAGAAACATCTTGGTTCTTTGTGACCTTTACATTTAGGTGGAAATCAGTTTATCTTGTACAATAAAATAAGAGTGTGTCAAGGTCTGATTACCTACACACGCTACTCTATTATATGCACGTCTACCATGACTACTGCTGTATAGTCATGTGCTGTGTGTCCTTGACCGTCATACTCTTTCTCTTGGGAAAAAAAAAATTCAAAATTCTACTAAGTCATTCTAAAGACCTCACTGGCTTTGTTCATTGTTCATAGATCGGGCGGAGCATCTAACAAGTAGAAAGGCACTCAGCGGTGTGTGTCTGTGTGCTCAGTCCCTCTGACATGTTCGATTCTTTGCAACCTCATGGACTGTAGCCTGCCAGGCTCCTCTGCCCATGGAATTCTCCAGGAAAGAATACTGGTGCGGGGTGCCACTTCCTCCTCCAGGTGATCTTCCTGACCCAGGGATCGAACCCATGTTTTCCGTGTCTCCTGCACTGGTAGGTGGATTCTTTGCCACTGACCCACCAGTGAAGCCCTAGTTGAAAGGCGTGACTAAGCAATTATCCGTTGGGTACAGAGCTGTCGCAAGGCCACCAGCTGTCATCTTAGGACCCCTAAGAGAAGCACGGTGTTCTTCATCCTCTGAGGGGAGCAAGGATTAGAACAGAGGGATGGTTCTCCCAGAAATTGAGAGAACATTAAACCCAAGAGAATGCTGTTTCAGACGCACTCTGAAGCAGAAAGTACATGGGCTCCATTAGCACCATTAAGGGAAGAGGCGAGGGGAGGCGATACTCAGCAAGCAGAAGTCCCTAGGTTGCTCTGATCTTTACTACCTTGATGGACATAAGTGTTCCCAGTGCATCAGAATCTCTCCAAACCACATGGCATATCCATTTTCCATAGAGTGTGCAGTCACTTCATTCAGTCATGTCCAGCTCTTTGTGACCCCTTGGACTATACGGTAGTCCATGAAATTCTCCAGGCCAGAATAGTGGAGTGGGTACTCTTTCCATTCTCCAGGGGATATGATACCTAAATGATAGAATATGTTCAAAACATCTCAACTGCTTTATCAAATATCTTTCGTAATGATGACCTTCTATTTCTTTTGTTCTATTATCAGTACCTTCTTTCCCTGTAGAGTAACTTACACATGAGAAGGAATGATGGTAAGTATGTTTTTTAAATTCAATTGCACCTGCTAATGCAGTAGATGTGGTTTCAATCCCTGGGTTAGGAAGATCCCCTGGAGAAGGAAATGGCAACCCACTTCAGTATTCTTGTCTGGAAAATCCCATGGACAGAGAAGCCTGGTTGGCTATCATCCAGGGGATTGCAAAGGGTCAAATACGACTGCTAGACTGAGCACACATGCATGATTTTCAGATCCTTGGTCATTTGTTATAGGCTGTCTACTGAGTGGCTTTTTGTCAGCATGATAATTGGGTGCTACAAAAAAACTCATCTGGCTGATACCTGGTAGCCATTTAACACTTACTCAATGTTAACGTCATGAATAATTTGCTTCTCCATGATGTTGTATCTTCATCTTTATAACTTCACACCTTGGCAGGAGACTCAAGTTTACTTGAAGTTAACGTTTCCTGAAGTTGCACTTGGGCTACTATTAATAAATCCAATGAGAGACCAGACCGGGCCAGGTATAGAAGTGGCAGTATTAATAATACAACACCTATATTGTTATTTTTCTAACTGAGTCTGCTGGAACTCCTTTGAGCCAATATTCTGTTTATGTGACTGTGTCTGAAAATGTTAAAATAAAAACGATGCTAAGTCAGTGTGTACATATGTACACACACACACACACACAAACATCCTTCCATATCTATTGATAGTGCCACTCAAAAAAATATCTCATTCATTTGCAATAAGTAGAGAGAGACTTGCTTACGCTCATGTGAGCCCCTCTTTCAGAACAGGACACACCTGTTCAGTGTGTGAACCACATTGAAGCTGATGGCTGGCAAGCTAAGGTCCATGCACCAAACCTAGTCCATAATCTGTTTTTGCAGATCAAGTTTTATTGAAATACAGCCAGACCCACTCATCTATGGTTGCTTTCATGCACAGGAGAAGAATGAAGTAGTTCTGCTAAGGAACATATGGTCCATGAAGCCAAAAATTTACTATCTGGTCCTTTACAAAAATGGGTGTCAACCCATGATCTCAGCAAAAGCACTTTAGTGTTAGCCGTGACCCTAAAGACAGCCTGACCTTCAAGAAGAAATCACTTCCAAAGTGTAGAAACTCTGCTATCTTGGTGCTTTGAATCTTCCATTTTCTGTTGTCAAGGAGAGAAGGGAGAAAGGAGAAACAGATGGGTGACTTTGGTGTTCCAATGCACCTCAAAAGAAACCAGCAAACCTGAGTTTTAGAAACCTAGAGATCACTTCCCCCTGTGATTACACCCTGGGGTAAGGGGGAAGTGTATTTGTAAAAATATGTTGAAAATCATGTTTTGTCAGTTCTACTCACTATTTATTGTAAGTGCATACATGCTAGATTACTCCAGTCATGTCTGACTCTTTGCGACCCTATGAACTATAGCCCGCCAGGCTCCTCTGTCCATGGGATTCTCCAGGCAAGAACACTGGAGTGGGTTGCCATGCCCTCCTCCAAGGGATCTCCTGACCCAGGGATCAAGTCCATGTCTCCTGCACTGCAGGCAGATTCTTTACCACGGAGCCGCCTGGGAAGACTATTTATTATAAGCACCACCAAATTAAAAGCAGAAACACTCTGAATGTATGTCTTCTAATAGATTAAATCTAGTATGTTTGGTAAATTTATATGGAAGATCTTTAAAAAACCCTGAGCCAAATTACAGAAAACTTATACCAGCACTCTTGAAGTTCAGTGGAAGATAGAGTTCATCTTCTATCTAATATGGAGAGTGTTACCTAAAGAACTATGTCAAAAAGTTTATATATGAGTTGGGGGGCAGGAGTGGGAGGGAACACTCAGAGTGAAGCCATGGTGGGCATTATTAGACTTCTGAGCCAATTACAAAAAAGAATGCATTTCAAAATGTGAAGAATAGCTGCTATTGTCTAATCTCATTTTATCAGTGAAGAAAGGGAGTTTTCAGGGAAGGAATATGATGCAACTGGCTGACTCATCCTGTTGGGGGGAGAACCAGAAGCACTCAGACTGCAAATCCACTGCACCTTTCATTTTGCCTACTGTTTTGTGAGTTTACAAAAACTATGAAGTATTGTTAGGTAGCACATGCTTTATACTTAATCTGTGAGAAGGTTGAGAAAACTAATTAGAAAATAATTCTATAAGTCAGGGCTTCCTTGGTGGCTCAGATGGTAAAGAAACTGCCTGCAATGCAGAAGATCCAGGTTCAATCCCTGAGTCGGGAAGATCCCCTGGAGAAGGGAATGGCTACCCCTTCCAGTATTCTTGCCTGGAGCATTCCATGGACAGAGGAGCCTGGTGGGCTACAGTCCATGGGTTTGCAAAGAACCATATGTTCAGTTCTCCTGGAGCTTGCTCAAACTCATGTGCATCGAGTTGGTGATGCCATCCAACCATCTCATCCTCTGTCATCCCCTTATCCTCCTGTCATCCCCTTATCCTCCTGTCTTCAATCTTTCCCAGCATCAAGGTCTTTCTCAATGAGTCAGTTCTTTGCATCCGGTGGCCAAAGTATTGGAGCTTCAGTTTCAACATCAGTCCTTCCAATGAATATTCAGGACTGATTTCCTTTAGTCCTTTAGGACTGTTGGGTTTCCTTGCAGTCCAAGGAACTCTCAAGAATCTTCTTCAACACCACAGTTCAAAAGCATACCCCCTCAAAAAACCACACTAATTTTATGGAGTATTTGAAGAGAAACTGGAATCCATACAACTAGGTATTCTCCTTATAGGATGGAGTATATCCCTTCATTTAATCAAATCTTCTTGAAGGTTCTTTAATGGAACTTTACAGTTTTTTGATAAGTTGCCTTTGATCCCTTGGGATATATGTACATGAGCTTGTCATCTTTAAGTTAACATTTTTTCTCTTGTTTCCATTCCGTGATGATGTTTATACCTCTTATTTCTGATTCATTTTTTTTTTATTGTCCAGAACATTTGGAAATATACATTAAATAGTAGGAGTAAAAATAAACATTTTTGTTTTGTTCCTGACTCTAAAAGAAAATTGTCTAAAGCTTCTTCATTAAGTGTGATGTTTCCTTGCAAAAGGAAGAGGGTTTCTTTCGATAGATACACTTAATCATGGTAAGGAAGTTTCTTTTTCTTCCTATTTTTGCATCAGCTTCATATATCCATATATAAACTTATATGTGAGTGCATGCTCAATTGTTCAGTCATGCCTGACTGTTTGCAACCTCATGGACCATAACTTGCCAGGTTCCTCTGTCCACGGAATTTTCTAGTTAAGAATACTGGAGTGGGCTGCCATTTCCTGCCTCTGGGGACCTTCCTGACACAGGGTTGAACCTGTGTCTCTTGCATCTTCTCCACTGACAGGCAGATTCATTACCAACTGCACCACCTGGGAAACCGCATCTATAACTCTGTCCCTATCTGTCTGTCTGTCTGTGTCTCTGTCTATCTGCATTGAACTATTTCTGATGTTTTCGCTGCATCATTCAAGGTAGCATTTCCAAGTGTTTTCTCCTCCAGTCTATTACATTCAGGAACCACATAAACAAATTTTCTGATGCTGAACTATTATTGCACCCTGGGGATAAACCTTTCTTGGTTCTGTTTTTTTTTTTTTTAATTTACATTTTTGCATTTGGATAGTCAGTCTGTAAGGATTTTCACTCTATATTCTTTTGGGAAGTTGGCCTGTGACTTTCTGATATTGTTGTTATCCAGTTATATTAATATTAAGGTTATATTAGTCTCCTAATATAAGGTTGTTTTCAATATTTGAAACAAGTTATGTAAAATAAGGATTATCTGTTAAATATTATTACCAATGTAAAAAAAAATCCAATTAAAAGCAGTGTTGAAAAGGGGGGATTATATTTGAGCTTACTCTGAAGCATAAAGTTATTGTCATTATAAGAGTGAACAATTAAAAAAAGGTGATTCCAAACATATAAAACAAACTTATGGTTACCAGGCAGGGGAGAGGGGTGGGATGAACTGGGAAGCTGGGGCTGACATATATACACTGTGTTTATAAGACAGATGACTAATGAGAACCTACTGTCCAGCACAGGTCACTCTACCCAGCGCTCTGTGATGGCCTCAATTGGAAGGAAGTCTAAAAACAGTGGGTTTACATACATAGGGCTGGCTCACTTTGCTGAGCAGCAGAATCTAACACAACTTTGTAAAGCAACTATACTCTAATTAATTTAAAATTAATTTTAAAAAATAATAAATTTTTAAAAGTTCAAAAAGAAATTTTAGGTGACTCAGTCAACCAGTAGGGATTTAGCAGTCTATGTCTGGAGTCCTTTACTAAGTTCCGGGGTGTTGAGCTATAAATGTATGGCAATAAATGAATGAGTTAATGATTGTGGACATACTAAATTAATTTTAATACTGTTGGGATCCCTATCCAAATCCTAAAGGAAGGAGAAAGTAGTAAAAAGGAGGATTTGAGAATGAATGAATAAGGATATATTAGATTATCTAAGATGTTTCAAACTTACTTCTTGTAAACCAATGTTTGTTAACTCTAGTGGCATATTAGAATCACTTGAGAATCATATTGGAATCAATTGTAAGGTCTTATAATTATTAATGCCCAGGCTCCAACCCAGCCCATTGCTGACAGAATTTCTGGCTGGGGGAGTGATGCAAAACCAGCATCAGTTTTTCTTTTTTTTTTTTTTTTTAAAGTTCCTCAGGTAATCCTTATGCTTGATGAGGACTGAGACCCACTTTTCTAGATCTAAGGTTAGGATATTAAGGTTGTGTAGGTTTCAAGAAGAATGGATACAAGGGCTAGGAGAAAAGCTCAAGAAATAAATTAATCCTGCTGTTGTGACTGCCTTCTAGAACACTGTTCATCATGGGAGCTTTCCGTTTTATTCTTTATTATTTGGAAAAAAAACCTTAACCTTAGTTTATATAGGTTATATAGTAGCTCTCCTACCTACAAATAGAACCGTCTGATCACTGTGGGTTGCACAGATACAAAACACACTTTTCACAGTTTTTGTTTGTTTGTTTGTCCTTCACGCTCATTCCTTGTGACTAACATTTCATAATAAATGTGGCAAGAAGCATTTCTCAGTTTCAGTAAATTTTTAGTGTTTAAAATTTTCAGTCCTTCTGTTTTCATTGTCCTAGAGCTCTCACTGAGTTAACACTTGAAACATTTTCACTGCTTTTGCCACTGAACAAGCATGAGAAGACTAATAACGTTTCTATAAAATTCTTGGAGCTGAGCATAAAAACCTGTCAACATTTCGCAGATTGACCAACAACTCAGTGCTTTCATTCTTTGCCTTATTTATGAAATTGTGTGATATGAGCATTTTTGAGTGAAGACCTCCTACATAATGCAATGATATCTGGAAATCTACGAGGACAGTAAGTTCTGAAGAAAATCATTCCAGTTTCCGAGAAAAAAAGTCTAAGCAACTCAGCCTTTGCAAATTGGCAGTATTCCTAGCTCTATGAAATAGAGCCATATTGCACACTACAATTTCAATTTCGTGCTTGACCTAAGTCTCTGAAATATACTTGAGATAAAAGCAAAAAGCTTGCTTCCTCTAGTTTAAAAATGAATACTGACTTTCAAAAAACACTATGTTAAAATATGTCATTGTCCAAACTTATTTGGAACAAAACTTCCTTTTGTTGTCTTATAATCTTTCAAAAGTTGCTTAACACTATTATCAAACTGTTGGATTTATAGACCCAACAGTCCCTGACTATCTTTAAACTATCACTTGAATAAAATAAACTGTATTCAGAGAAATACGTTTCCTAAAAAGTTATTAATATAAAACCAGGGTCAGATCACTGAGAAAGTAAAATTGTTTTCAGTAAAAGGTTATGTTTTCTCAGAGTACTGAAATTTCACTCCATATTTCCATATTAATACAAAATGTATAACTTAACACCTGCTATCTTCCAGTTCTCAGTTCTTGAATTCTTCCAGCGATATAGTAAAGTTATTCTGCTACTGAAATGGGCATAACTTTTCCATCAAATACATATGGTTCTAGGAAAACACCAGTTTTCCTTAAAATTGACATAACGCGAAAATAGGCAGTGATGCGCTTTCTCCTATTTTCCTGGCTGTGTTCACTGCCGCGCTTTGTTCATCAGCTCATTTCTCTGCTTCCCTGTTTCCCAGCCTCTGATGCCTATTCAGTGCTCACTCTGAATCCTATTAGCTACATTTGATCAACAACCAAAACTATTCTTTCTAAAGTTTTTCAAGTAGATATTACTAAATTTACTAAATTCAGAGCTACTCCTTCTGCTTTTGTTTTTTTTGTGGTTGTCTTTTTTCCCTTCCGCTATAAGAGAACATGTGCCGTTTGCTATCAGACACTCAAAGGTCTTACATGTACGTTTAACATTTCCTCAGAAAATCTAAATTATTTTAGGACAAGAGGTTCATATTACTTTTATATTCACTATAATGCCTACCAGATTGTTTGTCTAGTTGTAAATTCATATTCAATATAGCTTGAATTGAGTGCTGATCTCTATTCTCAAACCCCAACGTTCTGCTTTTCTCAGGCTTCTTGGTTGATATTGTGTGGTTTCTGCTTCCTCTTCCATTCTCCTGTTGTGACGGTGATTGTCTGTTTCTAAAATTCCCTCTGTGATGATCGTCTCTGCCATATAAGAAGTAAAGAAACAGTATTTGTGCAGAATTTAATATAGGTGTTTGTAGATGTTGGGGCACCAAATGGATTTTCTCATATCGTGAAAACTCCCTGGCATAAACTCAGTTGTCTTTAGAAGACTGAATATTTGGAAGAACTTGAGGGATGGAATAGGCAAGGAGATCATAAAAAAGAGTGGTGATGGGACTGAATCATTAGCAGTGCGCATTCCAGAGCACATTCTGGAGCACAGTCTTATTAGTATGACTGTTCCAAATGTAACAAAAGGGGTGAAGTGAAAGTGTTAGTCACTCAGTTGTGTCCAAGTCTTTGCAACCTTGGACTGTAGCCTGCCAGGCTCCTCTGTCCACGGAATTCTCCAGGCAAGAATACTGGATTGGGTTGCCATTCCCTTCTCCAGGGGCTCTTCCCTGACCCAGGGATTAAACCTGGGTCTCCTGCATTGCAGGCGGATTCTTTACCATCTGAGCCACCAGGAAAGCTACCAATAAATGGGATAGCCTGTCAAAATTTAAAATGAAGAAATTAGATTAGATTTGTTAGGCCCTTTCAAAACACCCCGGACATTCCTGACATTGTTTCAAACTTTGTACCAATGGAAGGGAAAGTATTATCTGGTGAAAATAGTCCTTAAAAGACAAGAGAAAATGTTTGGATACGCCTATTTTGTTGGAAGTTTTTTTGTTGTTATTGTTCAGTCACTAAGTCATGTCCGACTCTTTGCGACCCCATGGACTGTAGCACGACAGACTTCCCTGTCCTTCACTATCTCCTGGAGTTTGCTAAGATTTATGTCCATTGCATCGGTGATGCCATCCAGCCATCTCATCCTCTTAAAGTTATTTAACCTTCCTTTTGTTTTCCACCCAGTTGACTGAATATTGAGGATTCCATCCTGCTATCTCAAATTGATTTTTCCTTAGTGAATATTAGGGAAAATATTGACAGTAAATACACATGGTCATAAATATCCATGATCAATTATGAGTAATCTGTTACATATATGTACCCATCCAGAAGAAAGGCTGAAACAATTCAGGGATTTCTGTCTGTGAGGAAATCTTTAAGAAGTCATCATCAAGTCTAAGATGTATCTGTGACAAGCTAAAACTATTTAATCAGTTATTCTAGTTAAGAAAAAAATGCCAGCCGTGGAGATTTTACTGCTTTCTGGTGTTTAAGACTGTGGTACCTTAACTGTGTGGTTGAGCCAGCTTCCTGTAGCTCAGATCACAGTGAGGGTGAAGAGTCTTTTGCACCTTCCTATTTGCGTTTCAGTCAACGAGTTTTGGCCGGATGCTTAGGACCATGCTGAGGTGTTGGGTTTATGATAGTAGCTGATTGATGAACATAGAGTTCTTTGCCTGGACCAAGATACTTAAAAAATTTTTTTTGAATTGAAGTATAGTCAATTTGCAATATTGTGTTAATTTATGCTGTATAGCAAAGTGATTCAATTATATGTATGTATGCATGATATTTTTCATATTATTTTCCATTATGAATTACCATAGGGTATCAAATATAGTTCCCTGTGTTGTACAGGAGGGCCTGATTGTTTATCTAGTCTAGATATAATAGTTTTGCATCTGCAAATCCCAAATTCCCAGCCCATCCTTCCCCGTTTCTCCTTGTCAACGTCAAGTCTGCCCTCTACATCTGTGAGTCTGTTTCTATTTTGTAGGTGAGTTCATTTGTGTTATATTTTAGATTCCATATATAAGTGACATCATATTCTTTTAGACCAGGATACTTTTGAGAGTCATAGGGAATGCTACTAGTAGCTACACTGAGATGATTGTCGTAAATCTGAACTGGTCCCGGTACGTCAGGACTTAGATAGAGCCTCTCACCCACCTCATTCTGGTCTTTTTCAAATCCAGTTACCCTCAGTTTCCTCAGTCTTTCTTAAATTATAAGGCCAACCATGGATATAGTACTAATTGAGGTCTACTCAGTGCCAAAGATGAAGTGCCCCAGACAACTCAGGAGATAAGTTCATTTAGATTATTACCATGGAGAGAGCGTCCATTGATGAGTCTCAGATAGAAGGAAGGAAGCCTGGGTTTTTTTTTAATAGAGGCAGGTAAACAAGGGAGTCATCCTTTATTTTACTGGGGAGTCACTTCCTTTGGGAGCTGGGTCACAGCTCTGTCTGAAACAAGTCCCTGACCTTGAGGATTGCCTGCAGCCACTGAGGACAATCAGATAAGCGGGCTCCTGGCTCTTGCTTTTGCCCAACCAATTCCTGCAAATACACTCAGTGAAAAAACATGCAATGCACTAAAGCGGCCGTTAACTTCTCATTCCCATTTCCCTCTATTACGTCTTCAGCTCGGCTTGTATATATCACATCAAGTATCCTGTACAGTCTGGAAAATCCAGAAACACCGAAACCATCAAAAGAGACACCTATTTATGAATAATTTATTATAGTTCTCTGGCTTTGCAAAACCTCTTGGCTTCTATTAGCATAATCAGGGGCTAGTTCAGATCCCCCCAGGGAGGTTCGCTGGAATTTTTTTCTGAAGCATTAGATGTAAGACATATCCACCTGGGAACAATGGAGACATATTTCTAAGAGACATACATATAGATGGAGTTGATTTTATCATGCTAAATCAGATGAGGTAAGAAGAAAATGTTTGACTGTGATTTACAATATATACATCCATGTTAAAGTTTGAAAAACAAGAAGAATTTAAAGAGACATATTTTAATTTCTATAGGATGGTAAGAGGATGCACTATATGATAGGATATGAAGGTAGAGAAAGCCTATTTTGATGCTTTATCAATTTATCCAGATATTATTGACATCAGCTCATATAAATTATTGGAAATATAGGATTAACTCTCTAATAACAACTAATCTTACACAAATGAGGGGAGAATACCCGAAATGTGAATTTAATACAAAGCAGTGATCCAAAAGGGAAAATATAACTTTAGAAAGACGAAAAGGACAAAATAAGCCTAACCTGCTCTTTTATCTTGACCTTCACAAATGCCTCCTGCAGCCTTCCTGAGGAGGTCGTAACTGAGACCCAGTGCAACAGGCTGCCTGCAGCCTGCGGACCTCTGATGATGCGCTCAGTCCCTGCTGGGACTAGTTTCCTCACCTGTGAAATGAGTGAGAGACCTAAGTCTTCCCTACAGCGCCACCACCCAGTTCTTCTCTTAGACCCCAAAGTGCAGGGCAGGGACCTTCCTCCAGCGAGCACACAGTGTGTGTGTTTAATGGTATTGTCAGAGCCAAAGCTTCCGTCTATAATTATAATTATAGCTTCCATCTATAATTCCTTCCTCCTTCTCAGCCCTTGTGGAGTAGAATGTAAACTCCAAGAAGAGATGGCTTTGGTCCCACTTGTATCCCCAGGGTTTCCAGCGTGACCAAGCCCCTGACAGATACTCAGCAAATATCCATTGAATCAATTAACAGTTAATTTTGAAAATAACTTTTCAAAAATTTTGAACATTCCCTCCTTGTTTTAAACATGGAGTAACAATCTTAGAGGGCTTCCCTGGTGGCTCAGTGGTAAAGAATCCACCTGCCAAGGCAGGAGACGTGGGTTTGATCCCTGGGTCGGGAAGATCCCCTGGAGAAGGAAATGGTTACCCACTCCAGTATTCTTGCCTGGGAAATCCCATGGACATAAGAGCCTGGTGGGCTTCTGACCATAGGGTCGCAAAGAGTCAGACATAGAAGAGCAACTAAACAACAACGATCTTAGAGTCTATTTTTATTTCTTGTTGACGGGGAAGGTAGGGCAACTCCAGTAAGATGCAACAGAAGACTTAAAAATCCACTGTTGGCCTGTTTCTCCCCTAATTCTCCTGTCTTCTCCTTCTGGTTGGTGTTAATAACCCCAGGTGAAGTCTGTAGACCCAGACCCTTGGGAAACACCTCCTAGTTGGGGATTGATTAAAGCTTTGGTAAGTCGGGGTCGATGCTTGGGTTTGCTCTACAAATGTTCCAATGTCCTGCAAAAACTCAGGTATCGTGGGGAGTCGAGTGGAAACACGTGATTCAGCCAATATGTCTGAGCATGAGGATCGCAAAGAATGTATTAACTGAGCTGTGACTTCTTTCATGTATCAGGGTAGCTAAGGTCCCAGTGACTCCTAGGATCTAAATTTTCTCACCCTTACTCACAAATTTAACTAAATATCAGGGTGATTTCTGACTTGTCCCATTTTTAATTCCTTTTACTGCAAACTAGATTTTGAAACCGCGTGGCACATGAGGGAATTTCCCTGCCTCCGGTGCTACACGTGGGCGTACTGGAGTCCTTGCTAATTCGGGGCTGAGGCCCATGGGCCTTTTCCCAGAAGAGCACTCCACGTGTTTGCCCAGTGTCCTTCATGCTTGCCTCATGGCATGAAGGGAAAGGCCTCCCTGGGATGGAAAGATAGTGCTGCCTCTGGACAGAGGCCGCCGGCCCGGAGACTGCTGACTCGGGTCTCTGAGTATGCTGGACCCCCGCAGCCCCGAGGCCGCGGGTAAGTGAGTCCAGGGCCAAGGGCTGAGCAGCTCAAGCCCAGTCCCGTTTTAAATGTTCGGTGCCTCAGAGCCCACTGATGGTGAGTCGGAGAGAGGCCGACTTCAGCCTGATTCTAGAGGGGTCTGGAGGGCTAGGAGTCCATGGGGTTGCAAAGCCTCAGGACATGACTTAGCGACCGAGCACCTCCTGTTTATTAAGCTTGTGATCCTGGCTGAGCTAGTTTAAATTCCTAGGCCTGGGTTTCCTCCAGTTCTTAGATTTTCCTAAGCACCCTTCAATCACTCAGCTGCCAGGGAGGCCAGTGACCAGTGTCCAGACAGAGTAGATACAGAACATTCCCATCGAAGCAGGAAGTTCTGTTGGCCAGCTCCGTCAAGAGTCCCTTACGATGGCTGTTCAGTCGTGATGTCTCAGCCCAACCATCAGGGTCAGTGTTAGCTGTTTAGCACACTGGATAATTATTTTCTGTAAGGGTAAAGTACTCTGCTCCCATTCTGGAGAGTTTTAGTTCTGCTTTTACAGCTACCTTATACTTTCAGCTGTGTAGCAAATAAAGAGCTTTTTGACGCTATTATCAGCAAGGAATACATTTTTGAAAGATTGCCTGTGCTCTTTGAACCTTTAAGATTTCTTTTTTTTTCGCTTGGCTCTGTGCTTCTTCAAGGTGATGGGGCAGAACTGGAACGTGCACCTCCCACCTTTGTCAGGCGTGGAAGTAGCTGAGAATCCCAGCTCCTCAGCAACGCTGCTTGCCAATCGCCATTGTCTTGCCCCCTGAACCATCGGGTTCTCTTTCTGTGTCCCCATCTATCCGTGAAGACTTTATTTTTAAACATCTTTTTTTTTTAACTTTTTTATTGGAGTGTAGTTGACTTATATGTTGGGAGAGTTTCTGCTGCACAGTGCAGGGAATCAGTTATAACTATACATACATCCACTCTTTTTTAGATTCTTTTTCCATCCAGGTCATTCCAGAGAACTGACTCGGGTCCCTTGTGGCTTTACGGAAGGTCCTTGTTAGTTAGTTATCTGTTTGATGTGTAGCAGTACACACATGTCAATCCCCATCTCCCAGTACATCCCTTCTCTCCCTCTTGGTGACCATGAGTTTTCTGCATCTGTGCCCATTGCTATTTTACAGATAAGTTCATCTGTACCGTTCTTTTAAGGTTCTACATATAAGTGATGTCACCTGATATTTGTCTGTCTGTGTCTGGCTTCACTCAGTATGACAGTCTCTGGGACCATCCATGTTGCTGCAGATTCTTCTCCATTCTGATTTTTGTGGCCGAGTAATATCCCATTTTACGTATGTAGCATATCTCCTTTATCTGTTTCTCCGTGCGTGGACATTTAGATTGTTTCCATGTCTTGGCTATTGTAAATAGTGCTGCAGTGGACACTGGGGTGCGTGCACCTTTTCAAATTATGTTTGTTTTTTGTTTTTTTCCGGATCCTTGCCCAGGAATGGGATTGCTGGATCATGTGATAGCACAAAGACTTGAAAGTTGAATTTGCCAACAGAGTGAGGACCGTGCCTCAAGGCTTCCAGGCGACTGACATCTTAGTTGGGTTCCTTGCGAGGAGAGGAGGCTCACGAGGGATGTGACCTCAGTCTGAAGTGGCAGTGACCACTTCACAAGGATACTTTGGCGTGATAAGAATATCCCAAATGGAAGATGGATTCAAGCAAGGCAGAGTAAAAGGAAGAGTTATATTCTTAATTGTCCAAGTGAGAATAAAAATAAAATAGAACAGTTTTGAGGACAATTGGAGACTAAAAATCTACTAAGAACTACTGATAACAGTCTCTGTGAAGAAGCGGAGGGGGTCCTTGACAACTCCCTGGCTTTGGGCCCACGCCGCTGAGAGAATCATGGCTCCATTAGCTTGAACAAAGCAAAGCCGTCATGTCAAGCTGGCTTTGGAGGTATCACATTGAGTTTGGTTTCAGACCTTCATGAGAGGCTTAAATTATGCAAGCCTTTTAAGCTTTTCTGAGTATAAATTATTAACCTTTTTTGACCTTCTCTTTGTATTTACTTATCTAGGTAAAGCCAATTTAAATATGGTAGCAGATCACCCCTCAGACGCCTTTCCTCTAAGGAGCCCCTGTCATAAATAGCACAGTTCAGTAGATTAGAGATGAAAGTGCATTTCACTGAAGGAAATAGCTGACAAGATCCTGAACCCATTTGGGCAGAAAACTTAACATTCAGCCTCAATCCCCGGAAACTGTCAAATGAGAATATGTATCATCATGAGGAATAAAGAGGAGGTGGTGGGGGGAGTCTTCCGTGGGGCCAGAGATGGAGCCCCAGGAAATCAACAAGCAGGCTTGCTCTCCATCAAGGCTCATGTTTTTCCTTTGCATTACCTAGTGAACACTCTTTTCTGTTGTTTGCTTTATCGTAGCCGAGAGAGGAATTTGAGCTTAGCTACACTCATGCAATCACTTAATATGCAAGTAGAAGCGTGGGGCGCTGTCTGCATCCTGTGGTGAGGAGTAAGGAAAAGAAACTCAAGCTGGGGGATTAAAGTGGGCTCATTCCCTCACTGTCCACCCTGGTGCGGCTGCGGTGACCTTTCAGTGCGCTTCGCATCGCCTTCTGTTTTGTTCCTGGGTTGCATTAAGGGAAACGGGGCTTGACACCTCTGAGTCTGGTGATCTTCCAAGTAAGAGTTTTTTCCAGCTTTTGGCCGTCCTGAGGCAGTAGCTCCCAGGACAATCAGGTAGATGTGTTTTAGCGCTGGTTGCAGTTGCTGCCATGATGTGCTAATCTGCGCGTCTCCGGGACAGGCTGTTCACTGCGGTGCCCCCAGTGGCAGCGTGCTTCCAGCCCTCTGTAATTACACTGTCTGCACTTTCCGTTTGATTGCCTGCCTGCTTAGCCAAGGGGTTTCCCTTGAGATGCACTCGCTCTAGAGACAGAGGTGGCAAGCATCGTGGGAATGTTTCCATTTGGGGGCGGGGGTGCAGGTTAGTGGCCGCTGGGCCCTCCTTTGCTCCTTAGAGAGGAGAGATGCTTTCCATTTTGGCTCTTCCAGCTATAGACAAGCAACACCTGGCATATGAAGGGCCAGCCTGAAGATTATGGAATGTTTTTTGGGTTTTTTGTGTTTTTTTTTCGGTATGTCATCAGATGACTTGATAAACACAAAATTGAATCTGTCAGATTTTGATGCCAGATTTTGAAATATTGCTAAAGCTGCCTTAAAACTGTCACTGTTAATAAAATTTTATAATAAGATTCATTGTATTTGCCCACTAGTATATGCCTTCTGATAAGCCTTCTGAATCACCCATCAGATGATTTTCTCTGGTTCCAAGAAGTCAGGATCAGTGGCCTCTGAATGCTCATTGGCCATCTCCATTTTGCATCCAGGCTGCCTCCCTGAACCGCAGCAGGCTTTCAAGGGTTCAAGTTGAGTTCTGAAGTCAGGATGCCCTGGAGCATTTGGGGGTGGGGGAGTTGGATGTAAGTCTATCTTGACTGCAGATCTAATTTTTAAGTCACAATGCCTCCTAACGAATAGGGTGTACGTGTGATTACTCAGCCATGCCCAACTCTTTGCAACCCCAGCCCCATGTCACCTTGAACATAGCACATCTTAACACGTGTCCCATTGCTTGTTGTGTGTGTGTTTGCTCAGTCGTGTCTGACCCTTTTGACCCCATGGAGTGTAGCCCACCAGGCTCCTCTGGCCATGGAGTTCTCCAGACAAGAATACTGGAGTGGGTTGCCATTTCCTTCTCCAAGAGATTCCCGATCCAGGGATCGAACCCATGTCTCTTGCATCTCCTACATTAGCAGGAGGATTCTTGACCACTGCACCCACCACCTGGGAAGTCCAGTGAATAGGGGCCCGTCTGTGTATTATGGGGTCAAGCTGAGTGTTTGGTGGCTCAAGTCTTAGAAGAATCTAAAGTAAGGATTAAGAGCTTGGGCCATGATTTTGGACAAGTTCCTTGATTCTCTAGTGAGGATTATAATAATACTGAAATCACAGCATGCTTTAATGATGAAATGAGTCAATGTATTAGAAACAGTTGAAACAGCGTCTGATATATACTGTAGCATCAGGACATTCCCCTGTTTCAGCAGTTATATAGTTGTAAAAGCACAACTCCTGATGGGAAGGGTTAAGAAATGCACGAAGCAGGACCACTCCTGCTCTGTCCTGAGTGTGGAGGTAAGTCTAAAGAGATGACGCAGGCAAACTTTTCCTTCTGATGACTTTGTGTTTAGTTTCCTGTCGCTGTTATGATCATGTGTCAGAAATAACACAGAATGATCCACTATTCTTGCTTCCTTAATAAGATTACCTGCAGTTCTAGTTCTGAAAACATTGAAAAAGCTTTCAGAACTATTATTTTCTAGTACTTTTATGCAGTGCAAACTATTGATGCCAGCTGGAATGCGGTTTTTACCAAATGAATGAGTTGAAATTTACCTGGGTTTTGCCAAGTGTTTTGGAAAGTCTCTTCTCTCCATGAATCTCTTCTTATCTGTGGTCTAAAGCTTGAGAACATATGAACATTAACTGCTTGTGACTCTTCCTTTTAGTTTATTCAGTATTGGGGATTTGATTTTTTTAATTAAAAAAAATTATATTTTGTAAACAGACACCCAGGAAATGGAAATGTATCCATCGGAATCCTACCGCAGCCTAATGCAGAGGCTGTGAATGAGGTTCACAGGACTAAAGACTTAATTACATGAGTCAAGGTTTGATTTAAATTGTAAATTCTCTGTTGATACCTAATTTCAGTCTCAGTTTAAGTGAACTGAATTTTAAAGACCACACGCAGGACACTTGCGGACAGTAGCCCCATCTAGAGGAGGAACTTCGTGGTTTTCCCTCTCGTTTTGTTTTCCTCTTCAGCGTTTCTTAACACTATCCCATGAATGGGAAGAAGGGGAAATTCACAGATTCGCCAGCAAGAGACTCACTTGTCAGCCTCTCAGGGAGGCCAAACACTGTTTTAGGGAGAGGTGGACCTTTGTGAGGGGAGGGGCCGCCCTAGCGTGTAGGTGTCAGAGCATTACCTGTCGTTCGCTGTGGACTTAGCCAGGACCCCCCTCATGGAGTTCCCGGCTGCATGGTCCAGCGGACGTGGATGAGACCCCCTCATGGGGTTCCCGGCTGCGTGGTCCAGCGGACGTGGATGACCTGTGTCGGGAGATCCGCTCCACGGCAGGTGGGGGAGGGCAGGGGAGAGAGACATGCAGACCCCAAAGGCATGGGGGCATCACACACCTGTGCCCCTCAGCAGGCTCCACACCTTCTACAGCCTGGCTCATGTGGGTGAGGGGGCGCCTGGCAGGACCGGGGTGGTGCTTCCAGCCTGCCGTCCAACAGGACAGAGCCTTCTCATTCCCCTTCTGTTTGGTGACTCTCTTTGGTTTCGTTCCCCCGAGAAATCCTGGAGAGGTATACGGTAATATAGCCGTCTCTGGTTTCACACTTAGAAGACCCCCCTTTAGAATGAAAGTCAAAGTCGCTCAGTCATGTCGACTGTTTGCGACCCCATGGTCTCTACAGTCCATGGAATCCTCCAGGCCAGAATCCCGGAGTGGGCAGCCTTTCCCTCCTCCAGGGGATCTTCCCAACCCAAGGATCGAACCCAGGTCTCCAGCATTGCAGGCGGAATCTTTACCAGCTGAGCCACCAGGGGAGCCCCACCCTTTAGAATAACGAGGTTTAAAAAGCCTCAGTTTCTCGCAGAGGATCCCGTCTCCTCTCTGACCTAGCTCACTGAACTCGCGTTCACGCTTTGCTTACGATGAGGTGGCAAAATTGAACACTGATTGCGTGGAGGAGGCCAGCTTCCACCCGGGCCGCTCAAGCTGATGATTTTAACCCAATTATGTACGGCAATTTCCCCTCATCCGGAGCGAGCGATCCTGAGTGCCTGAGTGGAGATGTAACCTGATTAGGGAGCCCACCGTGACCGCGGGCATGACAGAGCCCCCATGTGCGCCCCGAGTAAGCGGCCTCCATATGGCAGGGCTCCCGGGTCCCTGGTGGGAACTTCAGACACACACACACACACACACGCTCACACATGCACTCACACAAGAATAACATTACACTCAGACGGAAAACCCTGGGCTTGGAGATGAACGCCCAAACGTAGCAATGCTGAAAGTGATTATGAAAGATGCTCTGCATGCAGTGACCCCAACGGGGAGCCTGGGCCCCTCTTCAGAAAGGATGCCATTTAGGGGGTAGTAAGCACCCACTCCCCCATCACTTAAAGACAAATTCCTGTTACCTTTGTAGCGAAATGCATTAAAAATACCAAGAGAGCACTTGCTGGCAAGTGATACCAAAAAGACAGATTGTGTATTTAAGACAACTGGAAACGTGTTTGTGTGGGCGGCTCAAAAAATCTCTCTAGACTGGAAGCCACTGGAATGACAACGGCCACCGGCCTGGAGTGTAAGCTGCAACATCTCCAGACTCAGAAACACAGAGGTCACGCACGCCCCAGGGAGAGCAAATGAAAACAGGCTTTGTGTGTTTTCGGCTTAAAAGCTTGTTCTCCTGGCTGATGGAAACAGCATCTCCCTGATGCAGACCGAGGGGACATGTTAGATTTCTGCCCGAGCCCCTCCCGGGTCCCTTCAGCAGGGTCGGCCGCAACCGGAGCCCCAGGGCCCTCTCCTGACCCCGCCACGGCCTCCACCCAGCACACGTGGCTGCAGCCACGCAGTGTGGAAAAAGCATTCTGCCGCTGCTGCCGGCTCGCCGGGCCTTACATCACTGTCGTATTAGTCTAAGCAGAACGGAGCAGATTGTTTATTTTGGTTCAGCTCCACTTCAGGCGGTAGCATCAGCTGTAACTCCTCGAACGACACATTCCAATGGCAATGTCACAGATGAAACACGGGCGGGAAGATTCCAGGGAGCAAGTTTCCCTGTCGGGGGGTGCGGCACCGGTAGCATCTGGCTCTGTTCCCCAAATTCTCCCTGGTCCGGGCAGCCCCTCCTTCTCACTTCCGAGTCAGTTCCCTTTTCCCTGCATTACTTAGTAACGTTCATAGCTTCCTGAGGGTTAAACAAGCCCCAGGTTCCTCATGTCTCAGAACGTGCTAATTTGAGATGAGTCCTCCCTTTTCCTTAGAGCATATTTAACTCTTTTGATATTTCACCCTTTAAAAGAATTTGCAGAATTGTTAAACATCATGAAGCTCCAGAGTAAGAATTCGAGGGCTTCCCAGGTGGCGCAGTGGTAGAGAATCCGCCTGCCAGTGCAGGAGACCTGGGTTCCATCCCTGGGCCGGGAAGATCCCCTGGAGGAGGAAATGGCAACCCGCTCCAGGATTCTTTCCTGGAGATTCCCATGGACAGAGGAGCCTGCCAGGTTATAGTCCACGGGGCTGCAAAGAGTCGGACACGACTGGGCCACAGTACACGCGGGGGTAAGAGAGATTTAGTACAAATCAGGAAGAGACAGGCGTGGCTGGAGTGCCTTTGCCCAGGGGATCTGACGACCCCAGTGAGGCTGGACTGAGCCCCGCCTCTGGAGGGTGCAGGCTCGGAGGTTGGGGGCCCCTGTGTGCTTGTTTGCGGCGTGTTTAATGACCACAGAGCGCTGCAGGCCAGCTGGACCTGCAGCCCCACCGCCAACCCAGGGGCAGACCATGGGATTGGCGGCTTGCTCGGAGTCTGCTGGGAGCCAGCTGGATCACTCGCCCCGGAGGGTTGCCCTGGTCCCCGTGGGCCACCTCCACGGCAGGCACCGCTCACCACCCACCCCTCGAGCATCAGCTTCACACACATCGTCTGAAACCCTGCACACTGTTCTGGGCGAGGGTGTCATCATCTCATTCCCCACGAGACTCCCACTACCCCATGTGCAGAGAGACTTGGGGACCGCGCTGTTTGTAATGCCGGGAGCTTCCAGCCAGCCTGTTCTTAATGAGCATGCACGTTTCACAGGTAGAAGAAGGATGGTAAGGAATCTCGTCTCGCTCAAGTTATTACTCACCCTGAGCATCAATGTGTTACATTTTCCCAAACAGCTTATGAGTAAGAACCACTAAAGTACCATACTGCCTGATTTCCACAGTCTTATTTTTTTTTTTTTTGCGAGTGTGAAGCTCAGGCCTGTGTACTCGGGTGCATTTGCTTTTTCCCGTAAACTAGATGTGGTTCATCGTGGAGCCCGAGATACTCTCACACATTGGTTTTCCTGTGAGGATGTGTCCCAGCCTCCAGGCAGTGAAGGAGGAAGGCAGTCTTCTGATATCTGGCTGTGCGCTTCCACTCAGGGGGAAGTGCTCTGACAGACCCCTTGCATTTACCCAGCACACGTCTCTGCCTCCAGGTCAGCACCTAAATGTGTGTGGGCGCAGGAGAGAGCCTCCCACTGAGGCCACAGTTGTGGGGGGCAGGGGTGTGAGGACAGAGGAGCTGAGATGCGACCCCTGCCCACCCCTGCCCACCCCGCACCTGGGTACCCAAGACCCAGCTACTCCATAGCTTGTGCTTACACCTCTTTCTTAAACTTCTTATAACACAGTTCTCTTGACTGGGACTCTTTTAAGCCACGAAAGTGCTTTCTCTCCCCATCCTTTAGTTTGATCATGTTAGAGGTCCAGAGTAGCTTGTTTTCTAATTCATTGCTTGCCCAAGAAGTCAGAGCCATGTCATAAGCGTGGCTTCAAAAATAATGAATTGTGAATTCCTTGAAGTCGCTAGTTTAACTACAAAGTGTGTTTCTGCAATAAAAGACTCGATGTCAGGTTCTGGTTGGAAACTAGCATGCCCCTAGCAGCCGAGGTTGAGCAACTTGGTCCTTCCAGCCACCACCCCCCCCCAGCCCTGCCCTGCCCAGCACCCCTGGGGGACTCAGAGAAGGCTGCTTTAGGGGGAAGTTCTCACAGTATGAGAACCAAGGAAGGCAGATACAAAAATGTCAAGTGTTTAGGACAGCAACCAAGTGCTAACCTGGTTAGAAACTCGACATTTTAGTTCAGATCTTTTGTGTTTTTCTAGGCGAGGCATTGCTCCCCTCATGATAAGCAGTCTAACTGATCTCAATACAGCCTCACTCTCTTTTTCACAAGTGCCTCTCTGAAGATGATAAGCGTCAGGATGAGGAAATAACTCGGCCTTCAGGGCAAATGTCTCCGCGCGAGGAGAGCCACTCAGCCTCCCAGGAGGCTGTGCCTGCGCAGGGCCCACGCGGAGACTCCGGAAGTCGGGCCCCTGAGCCAGGAGTGGTCACACCTCCTGGGATTCCGGGCCTCCCTGGCTTGTGAGCCATTCTTGCCAAGTCAGTCAGAAAGCGGGGAGGTCTGAGTCGGAGGGGGGTGACTCCCTGTCTCTTTCTTTCTGAAGCCTTTACAGGATGGCTCACTGGCACCGTCTAGAATGAGCTCATGCCTGCAGACCGTGCTCTGTGACTCCAGGCAAGTCCATTCCTCCCTCTGACCCATCAGAGGGCGGTGACACCCACGTGTAGCCCATCTGTGAAGTGGAACAGTAGTCATACCTCTTTTGGCTTCTCGGACACTGCTTCCTGGAGGTGTGTGTGAGGAGGCGGGGCAATCCTCCCAGTCCCTGCATTCCCCCCTTCCTGCCCTGAGAAAGACATATGGCATTGTGTGCGGTCCATGCATGCACCGCTGTGTCTGACTCTCTGTGACCCCACGGACTGTAGCCTGCCAGGCTCCTCTGTCCATGGGATTCTCCACGCCAGAATACTGCAGTGGGTATCTGTTCCCTCTTCAGGGATCTTCTGGACCCTGGGGTCCAACCCGTGTCTTCTGTACTGCAGGCGGATTCTTTCCCTCTGAGGCACCTGGGAAGCCCGTGAGGATGTTTTAGGCTTTCACAATTGTGGGGGAGGGTGATGTTGGCATCTAGTGTGTGGAGGCCAGGCAAGGGAGCTGCTGAGTGTCCTGGGGTGCGTGGACAGCCCCCCACAACAGAGAAGTACCCAGCTGGCCCCACATGTGGGCAGTGCTGAGCAGGAACCCTTTCCTGGGAGTTCAGAGGTGAACCTGTCCAAACACCCCGTGGACGTGAAGCTCCAGGGAAGCCTTAGGAGTCTGCCTCTGCGATTCAGCTTCTCGTATACTCAACTCGGGTCTCTTAGCGTCTGCAAACAGTGCTGTAATTCTCATTAACATGCTTCCATTCAGTAAAGCATTAAGGTATTAAAAACTAGTATTCCTTTGGGACCTCAGAAAGTTATTCCTATTTTGGTTTTGAAATTCAGACGTCCCTAACAAACATTTGTATTATTACTATTTTTTTTTGAACCTGCACTTTTGCAAAAGTGGTCACCAACTGAAAAGTTTCCCGGGTAAATAAGGTGGCCCGAGTGACTTGAAAAGGAGGAACATGTGGATACAGTGATCGGACCCTTGCTTGGGCGCTGTCCAAGGGTAATAGGCCTATTCAGTTGGTAACTAAAAAGCCAAGGAGAGCCTCCCCTGGAGAAGCTTCGAATGGAAATAAACTCAAGATTGTTCAGATAACTGTTGGACCCTGGATGCGGAGAACATTCTGAGGGAGGTGTCCTGGGACCTTCCTGGCCCCCTAGCAGATCCCGAATAGTCACAGCTGCTGCTGAAGAGCCTTCCTGGTGCTGCAGACCAGGGACGGGCAGCCTCATCTGTGTGGGAGAGGCTGCCTCTTCTCTCCTTTCCCACCTGCTTCCAAGACTCCCACCCCAACCCCCGCCCCTACACCAGGTCATCCCATCCGCCCTCCCTCCATCCCCTCCATCCCCCCTCCTCCACCCCTCCCCCCTCCCTCCTCCATCCCCCCTCCCTCCATCTCCCTTGCCCTCCAACTCCTCTTCTTCCATCCCCCCTCCCTCCATCCCCCTCCATCCCCCTCCATCCCCCTCCATCCCCCTCCTCCTCCACCCCTCCCCCCTCCTTCTCCATCCCCCCTCCCTCCATCCCCCTCCATCCCCCTTCACCCCCCTCCATCCTCCTCCACCCCCTCCCCCCTCCCTCCGCCATCCCCCCACTCCATCCCCCTTCACCCCCCTCCATCCCCCTCCTCCTCCATCCCCTCTCCCTCCATCCCCTCCATCCCCCCCCTCCATCCCCCTCCATCCCCCCCACTCCATCCCCCTTCACCCCCCTCCATCCCCCTCCTCCTCCACCCCTCCCCCTCCCTCCTCCATCCCCCCTCCCTCCATCTCCCTTGCCCCCCAACTCCTCTTCTTCCATCCCCCCTCCCTCCCACCTCCACCACACCTGTCTCCCACTTTTAGCTTCTGTTGCTTCAGGACTCTGAAGGCAGTACCAAGCCAGCTGACACTGACCTGTACACCATGATGAAAAGAATCCATCCAAATTAGATTTCATTTCCACTTAAATTTGCCACTCCTAAGACTAGACGGTGAGAGCCCCCAGAACCTCAGAAAGGAAAGAGCATGCCTGCTCCTCCTACACACTCAGTGCTCCCAGTCCAAGCCCTGGGTTCAGCGCTGATTATTTCAAAATGCATTTCCTTGAAATGCATGGCCAGTGTTATGAAAATCAGCAACCTTGGTGGGGGCCTGGGATTTTTCTACTGTCAGTTGACACGTCAAGGTGGCTTTGTGAGCGGAATGAAGGACACTGATATTCCTTCCCTCTGTCACTTCCTGTTGCCGCTGAGCTGGATATGTGAGGAGCACGTGGGTGATCTCTGAGCAGCTGACATGTCACACGAACTTGGAAATACCTCTGGACGGAAAAGAGCTTCACTTCCAGTAAACCTCAGTCGGGTGATAGAGGCCAATTCTTAAAACAAAGCTTTTTTGATTTCATTGTGTTTTGTTTTACTAATGCTCTAAGGGCCGCTGTGTGTCTGTCTAGTTCCCTGAGACTCTCGATTCAAGCCTCATCACTACCGAGATAGTGTGGGTTCAGCCGCCCTGTGGGCCAGTGAGAGGCCCTTTCTTTGGTCTTGCGGGACCAGGTTGCCATCACCAAGGACCAAACGTCTGCTGTTAATCAAAAGGAAGCTGGATGCGAGTCAGATCACCCAGGACTTGGAGCCCAGCAGCCCACGTCTCCCTGCCCTGCGCACTGTTGGCCTGATGAGCTGGGAGCAGACACTGAATACCAGGTTCCCTGGGGACTCAGATGGTAAAGAATCTGCCTGCAGTCCAGGAGAGCTGGGTTTGATCCCTGGGTCGGGAAGATCCCCTGGAGAAGGGAATGGCAACCCGCTCCAGGATTCTCGCCTGGAGAATCCCATGGACAGAGGAGCCTGGTGGGCTACAGTCCAAGGGGGTGGCAAGGAGTCAGACACGACTGAGGGACTAACATTCTGACTCTCGCTGAGTCACAGCAGACAGAAAGCGTGGCCGCCTCTGTGCCAGGAGCCAGCCAGGGACGCTCTCTTTGCTCTCCTTGATGAGCTGGACATCTTTAGGAGACTGTGGATAAAGCCAAGAGAATCTCGTATGAAGACATTTGTATTCATCCCGCAGACAGCAGACAGGCTTAAGATTAACGATGTCTTGGGTCAAAGGACAGTGTCGCAGGAAGGGTTTGCCGTGAGGGACAGGTGACAGGGTAGGCGGCAGGGGCAGTTGTTCCCGGGAGGCCTGGGGACAGATCCTGCGTGTCTTCACTGTGGAGCGTCATTTTGGGAGGACTTACCTACCTCACCCTGAAAATGGGCTAATGGCCTGTGACTGCTCTGCCAGATGCTTGAGAGAACTGCGAAGTCAAAGTCAAGAGCAAGACGCCAGCACGTTCTCCAGCGTCTGACCCACAGCAGGGAATAAGCAAGAGCTGTCAACGTCCCCAGACCCTCGGGGATAAAGCCCCTGGTTTAAACGGGCCGTGTAAGGTGTGTTCCCGTCCTGAGCCCTGGCATTCAGCTGTGGGTGGCGGGACGGCTCACAGATCTGGGGCCCCCAGATCCAGGCCCCGGAGGCTCTGTCTCCCCAGCAGCTTCCCTGAGCTGTGGGAGCTAAAGATCTTGGCTGCGGTTCGCTGGTCTGGGATGAGCTGCAGACATGCTGTCCACCACGCTCTGGAAAGGCAGGCATCGCCCGGGGCTTCCCAGGAGCTGCAGGTGCCTGAGGCTTCCAGGGCCCTCGGACCTGCCCGGCAGGGGGAGCGCTGAGTGCTCTGTGTTCTGCAGTGGGTTCTCGTTAGTTATCTATTTTATACATCAGTTCAGTTCAGTTCAGTTGCTCAGTTGTGTCCAACTCTTTGCGACCCCATGAATCACAGCACGCCAGGCCTCCTTGTCCATCACCAACTCCTGGAGTTTACTCAAACTCATGCCCATCGAGTCGGTGATGCCATCCAACCGTCTCATCCTTGGTCGTCCCCTTCTCCTCCTGCCCCCAATCCCTCCCAGCATCAGGGTCTTTTCCAATGAGTCAACTCTTCACATGAGGTGGCCAAAGTACTGGAGTTTCAGCTTCAGCATCAGTCCTTCCAGTGAACACCCAGGACTGATCTCCTTTAGAATGGACTGGTTGGATCTCCTTGCAGTCCAAGGGACTCTCAAGAGTCTTCTCCAACACCACAGTTCAAAAGCATCAATTCTTAGGCACTCAGCTTTCTTCACAGTCCAACTCTCACATCCATACATGACCACTGGAAAAACCATAGCCTTGACTAGACAGACCTTTGTTGGCAAAATAATGTCTCTGCTTTTTAATATGCTGTCTAGGTTGGTCATAACTTTCCTTCCAAGGAGTAAGCATAGTAGCATCTATATGTTGATCCCATTCTCCCAATACATCCCACCCCCCTTCCTCCCTTGGTGTCTATACATTTGTTTTCTGCATGTGTGTCTTTATTTCTGCTTTGCAAATAAGATCATCTACACCATGTTTCTAGTTTCCACTATATACGTCAGTATGCCATATTTTATTTTCTCTTTCTGACTTACTTCGCTTTATAGGACAGTCTCTGTCCTATAGGTCCATTCACGTCTTTGCAAATGGCACAGTTGCATTCTTTTTCATGGTTGAGTGCTATTCCGTCACATACCACATCTTCCTATGCCTTGGTTACTGTTGTTCTGCATGGTCTCCTCATGCTTGCTCCCAGCCTAGCAGGTGGAAGGAACACCTTCAAGCCAGGGGACGGGGTGCAGTTATTGCAAGGGACGGGGCTGCTGAGGGAGAGGGGGCTGGGCGCCACAGCCAACGACCGCTGTAGGCAGAAGCACAAAGACTGGGGCAGGTTAACCCAAAGGAAGCAGAGCTCACTGAGCCACTCCCCGGGGCCTGGCTGGGCTCAAGTTCATCACGGCTCATCCTGAAGCCCCTGGACCACATGATTCTGCCTGGGATACTTCTGGCAACAGGAAGGCATGTCAAAGATGTATTTAAAGTACGTAAGTTTAAAAATGTTTGCAAGTTTAAGTCTCCTTTATGTAGGGCTCTTCTTTTTTTCTAAAAATAGCTGAAAATGAGAAAGTACTATGCTAAATCATTCTTAGTAAAGCTTTATTGTGACATGATTCACTAATTTCACATCATTTGCAGAGAGAAACTGTCTGATGACTCACTTACTGCCCACAGTATTTTGCTGGTTACTCAGAAGTCATGTAGACCTCGGGAATGGCTACCCACTCCAGTATTCTTGCCTGGAGAATTCCATGGACAGAGGAGCCTGGCAGGCTACAGTCCATGGAGTCACAAAGAGTCTAACATGACTGAGCAACGAACACTTTCACTTTTCAGTTTTTCAGAGGTCATGTGGTAAATGGAGTTTGGCTGAAGGAGAATCTTTCTACCTGTTCACAACCTTACTTTCAAAACACAGAGTGAGAGGTGATTGCTTCATTCTTAAAGGTCGGAAGCTTATCCTTTGGTTACCTGGGGATATGTCATGAGAACAAAAACAATTTCAAGTTAATGAGCAAGAGAATGGCATGCTAGAAAAGGAAGAGGGACTGAATAAATGTGGTAGTGATTAGTACGCCTGGCAAATCATTAGCAAATAATCCTGGTTGGAAATAGAATCTTGTTGTGCTTTACTGAGTTGAACCAATGGGCTACAATTTAAAATGGCAAATCAATTTAGGTGAATCTTAGATGGAGCCCTAATTTCTAGTACAAATTGATTGTATTTCTAAAAATCCAATGACACAGGTACACAGATGTATTCATTCCCTGAATCTGAATACCTACCTGCACTGATAATTTCTCCGTGTCAAAAAAACAAAAACTTGTCTTCCTACACTTTTCTGTCAATCACATTAAAATGCAGCAGTTGGAGAACCTAGGCTCCATGGAGGGTCTGTGACCTCAGACGAGAGTGCCATTCTGCCATTCGCAAAGGACATTGTTAGCGTGGGGTCCAGATGGGCGGTGCCCCTTCAGTAACCTGTACTCACTGTGATTCAGTGCGGGTAAGAACAAGTGTGCAATTGCTGAGGACCTTTGTTTTAGACCTGAGAAGACGTGCTAACTGTGGATGGTGTTTGGTCATGGAATGCTTGTGAGTCAGACAGACAGATTTCTGTGGCTTCTTTTATACACGTGGTGTATTGTTGGTGGTGGCAATTGCTCAGTCACTAAGTCATGTCCAACTCTTTGCAACCCCGTGGACTACAGCCCGCCAGGCTCCTCTGTCCTCCACTCTCTCCCAGAGTTTGCTCAAATTCATGTCCGTTGAGTCAGTGATGCTATTACAATTGTATTACACACCCACAGTTGAGAATGTCCCCACCATGAAGACCACCATCCTGAGGTCCCTGACTGGATGCGGCACTGTGCCATCTTGTTGAGCTGTATTCCCACACTCCAGACAGAAGTCAAAATCACCCCCTCTGTGGGATTTTTATTTCCAGAGGAGCACATAGCTTTTCCTGCTTGGCGAGGCCCGTTTCAGTCATGCATGTCTGCATTACTTTCTCCTCTCCAACTCAGCTCGGCGCATTGGTTTCCACATGCCCCTGTGTTTAATTGATGCTGTCAGAAAGGCTACCAAGCAAATGTATTTAATGTCTTTGGGAAAGGAAGTTATGGGTTAAGGCTTCTGCCAGATTCAATCTTTGCTTTGGCATGATTCGAAAATGTGTGTTAGCCATCTGTCTGGAATTGACTGGGTGGAACAGGCAAGCTTGCCCTGCCTCTGAGACAGGAGTGGTCACCAATTTTCATGGGAGGAAAATGACAGCGAACAAAACTCGGGTGCGGACAGACACAGATTGAAATGTTAAGAGCCGTCGCTTTTTGCATTGGTACAGTAATAGGTTTTCCGCAAGGGTGAACAGAAACGCTTCACTTTTGCTACATTCGTAGTAGGTGTTTGTCTCTGTTTGTGTAAGTATGTGCTTTATTACAACTTAACCCACACTTGGCTTTACCGAAAGGAAGTCCATGTTTTAAGACTTTGATTCTCCAAGTTAGTAATTTATGTTGCATACAGTATTCTTCTCTTCCATAATGTATGGTTTCTGCCTTTTAACCCAGTTCCATGTATTGTTTTTATTTCTCATGTAGAATTTCCGAGCAGTAATACAAAGTCACATGACGCTGCCGTGTCTTGATGTGAATGATTGTATGGTAGTAACAGTGGCTGACTGTCCTGAGTGTTTCCCACAAACTGGATTGCCACAACTTTTCCATTTTAGCCGAAGTCTTCTACAGAGCAGAGCCTGAGACAATATATATACATACACACACACACACACACACGCACACACATACACACATATATATATATCTTATTTGGGAAGTGGAAGCTCGGAGCAGCTGAGGGTAAAAAAATGCAGGGGAATTAAGCAAGAAGACACAGTAAGCCACTTAATGAATTTGTGTAGTTACTTAAAAAGACCATCAAGAGACAGAGGGCTTTGGGGCAAAACTTGCAAGGTTAAAAAGAATCTATAACTTAGATACCCCTCCAAAGCAGAAAGGAGAGGAAATTTATCAGCCAGCTTCGCCATATCCCCATCACCTTTGATCAAGGTGTGCCCCCTGCTGTGCTGACCCCCCCCCCACCCCCAGTCTAGTTTACATCCTCAGATTGTTTGCAAAATCCCGCACACGGGAGCCTGTAACTTTGCATTCAAGCTTAGAGGTAGAGAGGAAGCTCCAAACTGAAAGGGCTCTTTGTATGGGGCTGAGGGCAAGGTAAACCCAAGACCTTAACTTGGATCAAAGTTAAATTTCCAAGCATTTAACTAGGGCACTGCTGGTGAAGGTGGGCAGGGTGTGAGCAGCCCAGTTCAGAAGGCATTTCAGAAATAGAAGAGTGGGCAAGGAGGGCTGGGAAGTCCGGAAGTGGAGACAGATTCAGGTTTTATGGGATCTCGGATCACACCACTCTGGCATTCTTCTTTTTGAAAAGGAATACAAAATCATTTTGTAGTTGAGAATAAGAAAATAAATCTCAACAGACCATAAATCTAAGAAGCCAACAGACACCATTAAAAGGGGACCTAGTGTTTAGGCGTAGTAAACACCTGACTCTCCTCTGTAAGACCATATGCTCTTCGATGGACTTATAGCAAGGATCTTTGTAGTATCATTTTCTATAGAAATAGGAAGATAATCTATACCCTGGTTGATTAATTTTTGTTGTTGTTGTTGAAGGTTTTGAAAGTAACTTTCAGTTTCACAACTTCTTTTCGGAAGTTTTAAGCTTACTTTCAAATTTGAGAAAACCTCTAGTCATTTTCTTTTATAAAGTATCTGTAAGATTTCACAGCATTTCAAGTGTTCTGGCATAGTAACTACTCTTAAATACTCCATACACTGACAGAATTCATCAATAGATCTCAGAGTCTTCCTTAGATTGCTATAGTATGAGTTTGATGTTGCTTTTGTCAGTGTTAGTATATCAAAATAGCAAAGCATTTAATCCTTTCTCCATTAGGGCCCTGTGATTGTTCCTCTTCATTAACTATCAAATGATTGAATGGCCAGTTCATTGTTTCAGCTTTCCAGGTACTGCTAGTGATAAAGAACTTGCCTACCAATGCAAGAGACATCAGAGATGCGGGTTCGGTCCCTGGGTTGGGAAGATCCCCTGGAAGAGGGCATGGCCACCTGCTCCAGTATTCTCCCCTGGAGAATCCTATGGACAGAAGAGCCTGGCAGGCTACAGTCCATGGAGTCCCAAGGAGTTGGACATGACTGAAGTGACCTAGCATGCACACCATTCATTATTACATATAGATGTTTATTGATGAATAATGTAAGGATTTGGTCAGTGGAATAGAGACTTGCTTCTTGAGGCCTTTTGTTCTGCAGGGGCAATGTGTGCGTTGTTTCATCTAGAGTCCAGATGTCTTCAGGTTAAGATGTCGGATGCATGCAATGGAACATGACCTGGTCCATCGAACTGTAGGAAACTTACAGCTTCGTGGTCAGTACAGGCACTGTAGCCACACTGAAGGTTTTTGATCTTCAAACACAGGAGTTCTATGTAAATTCTGTGCTAAGTCATCTCCTTTACAAAAGAAAAGAAAAAGAGTCTATGTTGCACTTATAATTGTATAAACCATATCAAGTATATTCTTGTCCCTAGAGAACTTCCATCCCACAAAGTATCAGGGGGAATCGATCTAATGTTTATCATTTCACACATCTGTTGAGTGGTAGAAATATCCACAGACTACCTACCTCCTCTCTACATTTCAAGCCTTGTTCCTGCCTCCATCCACGCATTTCTGTTGCCAGTGCCGGGTACCATAGAGTAACCCTGATCCTGACCTCAGCCAGGGCTGTTGACAGTGCTAGGTGATCCCTGTAAGGTGTTCCGGCAAAGGAATCCCTGGCAATAAGTCAGTTCAGTGCAGAAAGTACTGTGAGCCCCATACATGTGTATATTGCTGAATGACAAGCAAAATGTATGCTGCTGCTGCTGCTAAGTCACTTCAGTCGTATCCAACTCTCCGCGACCCCATGGACTGCAGCCTACCAGGCTCCTCCATCCATGGGATTTTCCAGGCGAGAGTACTGGAGTGGGGTGCCATTGCCTTCTCCGAGCAAAATGTATATCCAGCTCAAATTCCCCTTGACAAGGTCCCCCAAATGCCCATTACCACATAATACCACTTAGCACGGTAAAGAGCCTGCTTGCAATGCAAAATCCCTGGGTTGGGAAGATCCCCTGGAGAAGCAAATGGCTCCCCACTCCAGTATTCTTGCCTGGGAAATCCCAAGGACAGAGGAACCTGGCGGCCTCTAGTCCTCAAGTGGCAGAGTCAGACGCAACTGAATGACTGACACTTTAACTTTCCCCACCCAGCACAGGACTGTACCAGAGGGGGCGCTAGAGTAGAAATGGTCATTACTTGCCATTTTTATTACTATTTGTAAATAATGCTGTGATGAACATGTTTGTGCACAGTCTCTGTCCCTGTCTTGGATTTTTGTCATAGGTGAGATTGTTAGACATAGAGGTGTGTTTTTAAAACTCCTGATAAAAACTGTATTACTAATTTGTTTTTCATAAAGATTTTGCTGTTGAATACTCTCCCTAGCAGTGTATGTGTTAGTCTATCTTACAAAACTAACAGCCACAGAATTTTAGTTTGGAAAAGCTTATAAATTTGATAGGCAAAATTATATCTTATTCTTAAATTTAAGTTGCTGTTAATAATAAGGTTGAATGAACAGTTTCAAGTATTTACTGGGAAAGATCTGTGGATGTCCCTGGCCTATTGTCTGTGATTATATGATAGCATTTTTTTTACTGAGTTAAAAGAGCTCTTTATATATTGAGGATAATAATGTTTTTTCATTATTATTTGTGGCTCATATTTCTTCAAGTTTTACTTACCTACTTTTTTTTTCATTTTTAGTGAAGAATGATTGATACACAGTGTTGCAGATTCTTTACCATCTGAACCACCAGGGAAGCCCCTTTCTCCATTACATAATTTACAGGTGTACGACATAGTGATTCACAGTATTTAAAGATTATGTTCCATTAATAGTTACTGCAGAATACTGGCTATATTTCTTGGGTGGTACAATATGTTCTTGTAGCTTATTCATTTTATACATAATAGTTTGTACCTCTTCATCCCCTTAACCCTACTCCAACAATGTACAAGGTTCCTTATCCTCCACATCCTTGTCGACATTTATTATTTCTGCTGTTTTTGTTTGTTCGTTTAAATAGTTGTTATTTGCTCACTCATTTCTGGCTGTGCTGGGTCTCCGTTCCTGCGTGTGGGCCTTCTCTAGTTGCAGTGAGTGGGAGCTGTCCCATCTGCGGGGCACGGGCTTCCCTTGGCAGCGGTCTGTCTTGTTGCGGAGCACAGGCTCTAGACGCTCGGGCTTCAGCAGCTGAGGCTTCCGGGCTCTGGGGCACAGGTTCAATCGTTGTGGTGCACGGGCTTAGTTGGTGTGCGGCATGTGGGATTCTCCTGGCCCAGGGATCGAACCTGTGTCTCCTGCATTGACGGGTGGATTCTTTACCACAGAGCCCCCAGGGGAGCCCTATTTGTGTTGTTTTAGACAATAGCCATCCTCACAGGTGTGAGCTGGTATCTTACTGGGGTTTTAATTTGCATTTCTCTGGTGATTAATGATAGGGTCTTTTCATATTCCTGTTGCCATCTGCAAATTCTCTCTGGAACACTGTCTATTCAGGTCTTCTGCCCATTTTTTAAATCAAGTTGTTTGGTTTTTTTTCCCATGTTGAATTGTATGAGCTGTTTATATATGTTGGATATTAATCCCTTATTGCTCATATCATTTGCAAATATTTTCTGCCATTCAGTAGGCTTTTTGTTTTGTTTATGGTTTTCTTTGCTTTGCAATAGCTTTTAAATTTAATTAGGTCCCATTTTTTTTGTTTCAGCTTTTATTTCCATTTCTTTAGGAGACAGATTCAAAAACATATTGCTACGATTTATTTATGAACAAAATGTACATTTTCAAGAGCATGTGTGTGCATGCACTTAGTCGTGTTTGACTCTGTGACCCCGTGGACTGCAGCCCATCAGGCTCCCCTGTCCCTGGGATTCTCCAGGCAAGAACACTGGAGTGGGTTTCCATTCTCTTCTCCAGGGGATCGTCCCGACCCAGGGGTCTAATCTCGTCTCTTGGCATCTCCTGCATTGGCAGGCGGATTCTTTCCCAGTGTACCACCTGGGAAACCCTTCACCCCACTAAATTAAGGGTTTTGAAGCATTTACAGAGTTAGACACTCCGCATTGAATGTCTCTGTGCCCAGCCAGACAGTTAAACAAATACGACCACTTTAACCTGTGCACTCTTTTGCTGGCTCTCAGTTCCATCTGTGTAACTATAGGCTCCCACTGACAACCCCTCACTCATCACTGTCAGCCTTCTTCAGCTGTGTGAAGCCCCAAACAATGTGCAGAAGCAAGTGTGCTTAAGTCCCAAGCCGCAGGTTTGGAAGCCCGTTGCCACCTGGTTGTCTGAGGGCAATGTTATACCACTGTGGCGGTTTCAGCGCCCTTTGCGGCTCTAAGAAAATGCTATTCCTTGCTTTCAGTTCACTTTCCCATTTGCTGAATTCTGCTTAAAAGTGAATAGGATTCCCAAGGTTTCCCACGTTGTCTTTAACTTTTGTGCTTATGACCCCAATATCATCCTTTTTTCTGCATTGAGTTTCATGAGTACTTGCCCTATCAAGAAATGGTCCCTGAACTTTCATCTGCACACACTTTACTGTGACTCAGACCTAGTCTCTCAGGGGGTTGGCGAGCGGGGAGAGGAGAAACACATCCTGGACTGTGGTCTGTTTCTTCTTTCTCCCCCTGCACAGCCTCATCAGGTCCGTCTCTGCCTCATATTGTTACATTGCTCCATGCTGTCTTACTAACATATATCTGTGTTACTATCTAAGCGTATCCTTCATTATTACCAGTGCCGTTCTGTTTCTGCAGCCCACTCTCCAAGGACACCCTCAGAGGAATTACTAGTTCCCTTATCAGAGCCCTGCATCACCCGGCATCCTGCGGTCTCCATGCCGCAACAGTGATTGTCCTGATTCCTTGCTTGCTTTGTCTGAGAGCTTGGAGAGCCCAGTTCTTTCTGAAGATACTGCATGGAGGAAATTAAAGATGAGGCTTCTTACACCACAGGAGCAGCATTCTCGTTTGTGACCACATGTGATTATGTTCAAGATTCTTTGTTTTTCTTACAGCTTAGCTTATGTAGACAAAACCCAAAATGTCAATAAAATTGTTCATTTATCCTGAATGATAAAGTCAGGACTTTAGGATTTTACTAAGTAATGTTCAAAAAGAGAAAGAGAGAGAGCAAAAGGAGGAGGGAACAGTATAGGTTTGCGAAGTTTTATTTTGTCTGGTAAGGATATTTGCCTGACAAAATAAAGAGAGATGATAATAATGAGAACGCATAGGCTACCCACTCCAGTATTCCTGGGGTTCACTGGTGGCTCCACTGGTAAAGAATCTGCCTGCAGTGCAGGAGATCTGGGTTCAACCCCTGGGTTGGGAAGATCTCCTGGAGAAGAGAAAGACTACCCACTCCAGTATTCTGGCCTGGAGAATTCCATGGACTGTATAGTCCACCAACTGGATGGAATTCCAGTTGAGCTATTTCAAATCCTAAAAGATGATGGTTTGAAAGTGCTGTACTCAATATGCCAACAAATTTGGAAAACTCAACAGTGGCCACAGGACTGGAAAAGGTCAGTTTTCATTCCAATCCCAAAGAAAGGCAATGCCAAAGAATGCTTAAACTACTACGCAATTGCACTCATCTCACACACTAGCAAAGTAATGCTCAAAATTCTCCAAGCCAGGCTTCAACAATCCATGAACCAGGAATTTCCAGATGTTGAAGCTGGATTTAGAAAAGGCGGAGAAACCAGAAATCAAATTGCCAACATCCATTGGATCCTCAAAAAAAACAAGACAGTTCCAGAAAAACATCTACTTCTGATTTATTGACTATGCCAAAGACTTTGACTGTGTGGATCACAACAAACTGTGGAAAATTCTTAAAAGAGATGGGAATACCAGACCACCTGACCTGCCTCCTAAGAAATCTGTATGCATGTCAGGAAGCAACAGTTAGAACTGGACATGGAACAATAGACTGGTTCCAAACAGGGAAAGGAGTACATCAAGGCTATATATTGTCACTCTGCTTATTTAACTTATATGCAGAGCACATCATGCGAAATGCCAGGCTGGATGAAGCACAAGCTGGAATCAGTGTTGCTGGGAGAAATATCAATAACTTCAGAAACGCAGATGACACCGCCCTTATGGCAGAAAGTGAAGAAGAATTAAAGAGCCTCTTGATGAAAGTGAAAGAGGAGAGTGAAAAAGCTGGCTTAAAACTCAACATTCAGAAAACTAAGATCATGGCATCCGGTCCCATCACTTCATGGCAAATAGATGGGAAACAATGGAAACAGTGGCTGATTTTATTTTCTTGGGCTCCAAAATCACTGTAGATGGTGACTGCAGCCATGAAATTAAAAAATGCTTGCTCCTTGGAAGAAAAGCTATGATCAACCTAGACAGCATATTAAAAAGCAGAGACATTACTTTGCTGACAAAGGTACATCTAGTCAAAGGTATGGTTTTTCCAGTGGTCATGTATGGATGTGAGACTTGAGCTGAGCACCAAAGAATTGATGCTTTTGAACGGTGGTGTTGGAGAAGACTCTTGAGAGTCCCTTGGACTGCAAGGAGATCCAACCAGTCTATCCTAAAGGAAATCAGTCCTGAATATTCATAGGAAGGACTGATGCTAAAGCTGAAACTCCAATACTTTGGCCACTTGATGTGAAGAACTTACTTATTTGAAAAGACCCTGATGCTGGGAAAGATTGAAGGCGGGAAGAGAATGTGACGACAGAGGATGAGATGGCTGGATGGCATCACCGACTCGATGGACATGAGTTTGAGCAAGCTCTGGGAGATAGAGAAGCACAAGGGCGGCCTGGCGTGCTGCAGCCCATGGGGTCGCAAAGAGCTGGACACAAGAGTTCAGTGAACTGAACTGAAGGATGTTTAAAAACACAACAGCAGGGGTATCTGCTCTCAATATCATTTAATATAAGGAAGGCACTTCAACATAAGTAGAAAGCATAACCTCCAAATAAAGGATTTTCTTTCAAATGGGAAAAGCTGCTTTCATTACTGCTGCTAAGTCGCGTCAGTCACGTCCGACTCTGTGCGACCCCGTAGACGGCAGCCAATCAGAGGTAGAAACCTTACTCCCTGCAGATTGCACTTAAGCAGCATGCGTAGCCCTACTTATGCTGCCCCTAGAAGGGGCTGCTTCACTTTACCTGAAAGACTCAAGAGCCACCAGGGTTTAGAGCCTCTTAAACTTGAAGCGTATTAAAAAGCAGAGACGTCACCTTGCCGACAGACGTCTGTCTAGTCAAAGCTATGGTTTTTCTAGTAGTCACATACAAATATGAGAGTTCAACTATAAACAAAACTGAGCACCGAAGCATTGATGCTTTCAAACTGTGGTGCTAGAGAGCCTCTTAAGAGTCCCTTTGACTGCAAGGAGATCCAACCAGTCAGTCCTAAAGGAAATCAACCCTGAATATTCACTGGAAAGATGGATTCTGAAGCTGAAGCTCCAGTACTTTGGCCACCTGATGCAAAGAACCAACTCATTGGAAAAGACCCTGATGCTGAGGAAGATTATAGGGAAAAGGAGAAGAGGGCAGAGAAGCTGAGATGGTTGGATGGCATCACTGACTTAATGGACATGAGTTTGAGCAAACTCTGGAGACAGTGAAGGACAGGGTAGCCTGGCGTGCTGCAGTCCGTGGGGCCACAAAGAGTTGGACGTGAGTTAGTGACTGAAGAAGGACTTCCCTTGTGGCTCAGCTGGTAAAGAATCCGCCTACGATGCGGGAGATCTGGGTTCGATCCCTGGGTTGGGAAGACCCGCTGAAGAAGGGAAAGGCTGCCCACTCCAGTATTCTGGTCTGGAGATTTCCATGGACTGTATAGTCCATGGGGTCGCAAAGAGTCAGACACGGCTGAGCAACTTTCACTTTCACTCACTAGTGACTGAACAAACAACAAAATTGAAACCAGATTGATGTCCAGAGTTTAGCAGAAGTCTGTGAATACACAAAGCACAGTGATTTTTTTCCTCCTATGCATTTCCTTCAGGAGCGATAGTGGTGGGGTGTCAGAACTTTTTATGTGATTCTATATTAATTCTCTTCCAATGCACTTCAAACGCGTTTCAGAGATGGAATTGCTCAAATCCTATGATCCAGTATCTCTCCCTGAGAAAATAAAAGCAGAAATTATAGTAACAAATATTATATCTATGCACATAAGTGTGTATACATATATGCATGTGGTATATGTGTGTGCACTTCAGTATAACTGAAGCTTAGAGCAAGACCTATTTCTTCAGCCCCCTGTAGTAGGGAGGCCTGACGTGCATGCCCAATTTGGGAGGACAGGAATCAAGACATATATTGGATTACCGCAACTCTGCTCTCTTGGTGAAAAACCCTGTTGCCATTTGGGGCATCTGAAGCAGAGCATGCTTTCAAGTGAAGCATGGTAGCCCTTCTTTTATAGACTGCTCAGTTACGACAATGGGATTAAGAAAGCAACCCTGTGTGAACATTCTAGCTGCTGCCTCCCTCTGACTAGACTGTGAGAAGGTAGTCAGGTATGAAAAGTCCTTTGTTAAAGAAACCATTTCATTCTGAATTCTCTTTTCTGTTCATTACGTTTTTATTGAGGTATAATTGACATATGATAGAACACATGTATTGAAAGTGTGCAGTTGGATTAGTTATGACACATGCACACACCTGTGAAACTACTGCTAGCATCAGAGTCGTGAACATCTCCATTGCCCCCAAAAGTCTACTCATGTTTTCTTTTTTTGTATTTTCTCCCTCCCACCCCTCCCTGTCCCCCCATCCCACCCCCAGTAAACCACCGATCTGCTCTGTCGCAGTAGATCAGTTTCCATGTTTTAGAACTTTTTATGGAATTATAGAGTATGTACATTTTTTTGTTTCTGTTTTTGGCTTCTTTCACACAGCAGAATTATTTTGAGATTCAAGCATGCTGCTGCATCTATCCACACTTCATTCCTCATTTGTGGCCAAGCAGTATTTTGTATGGATATACCTACCACAGTTTATCACTCACCAGCTGAGGAACATTTGGTCATTTCTGGTTTGAGGTTATTACTAATAAAGTTGCTATGAACACTCACGTTCAAGTTTCTGTGTGGGTATATGCTTTCCCTTCCACTGGTTAGATCTTTAGGAGAGGATCGGCTGGATCTTGAATTGCATATGTGTTTACGTTTTTAAGAAACTGCCCAGCCATTTTCCAAAGCGGTTTCACAATTTTATGTTTACACTATAAGGGCTGCCCCCACCACACATTTAGATGCCTAGTGGATGCTCAACAAAATTTAATTTGACATTTAAGCAAAAGCTGAGCCGTTAATCTTGCCTTTCGTTTTGTATGGAGCCATTTGTCCTCCTGAAGAGGAATGAGTGTCAACAGCATCCTTGGTCCCCCTCCCGTCTTCTTTCATAACAACTCAGTAATACACCTCCCCTTTGGCATACGATCACGTATTGCATGAGCTGTCTCTCATTAAAGGGTTTTCATAAAACTGAGTGCCAACCGGGTAAGTTTTACTGCCAAGCATAGGCTTGGAGGTCCCATGGCTCAGTGGCAATGCCAATGAAAGAGACACAGGAGGTGCAGGTTTGATCCTTGGGTCGGGAAGATCCCCTGGAGGAGGAAATGGCAACACACTCCAGTATTCTTGCCTGGAGAATGCCATGGACAGAGAAGCCTGGTGGGCTACAGTCCGTGGGCTTGCAAAGATTCAGACATGACTGAGCATGAAAGCATGCACACATGGGCTTGGGGAAGAAGAAGTGAGACAGATCTTTTGGGATCAAAAGACTGCACACAGTCTGTCCCCTGGTGGGAAAGCCAAGAGTGAGTGTTGTCAGCAGTGGGGTATTAGGACTTCCTTTCAGTAAGCAATGGCTGCCTGGGGATCACCCAAATGATGAGAGCACGAACAGGAAGCTCTGGGTGTGTGCGTGTGTGCACACATACATATACACATGTGTACACATATGTGTGCATGTGTATATGCTCAGGAAGGTCCCCAAAAGTTGTTCAGAAGCGTGCTCCTGGATCTGATCAAGGTGCAAGGTCTATGAGTCTGGACACTGGAAAAGGCATTTCTCTCATCATAGAGTGTTGAACATGGGGCACATGTTGAGAAGAAAGTTGCCAGGAGGGAGGGTCTACCTGAGTTGGGGAAGATGATTTGGACATACCAGCTGTGTACTGAGACGTGTGCATTTCTGCAGTAGCCCAGGCAGAAAATCCCTGCCTGTGTGCGGATGCCCCCCACTGGGAAGCTTCCTCCACTTACATTCTTTTGTGGTGGCGGGAAGTGGAAGTGTGGTTAAGTGGGCAGCATGACGACCTAGATTCTCACAACGTGTGAGTTGAAACTCGCAGTCTGATTTATGCCAGGCCACCATCACCTGTGATGAGTTATTTAACCTCAGTTAATAGTCTCACATTCTTATCTGTGAAAATAGAAAGTCATGACGACCTGTTGACACATGGAAAACATCAGGCTTTGCAGGTTGAGTAATGGGTTTGGTCCTTTAGCTATAGCAGAGCTAAGAGACAGCAATTGTTTGGAGAAACAGAATCTAAAAATTGTCTTTCAGATCATGGAAAACCTTTGAAACTTTATACTATGTTTTATTGTTGTTATTGCAAAACTCTAAAACCCTGTGTGGTACTGGGGCAGTGTCTTAGATCCAAGAGTGCACACTTTCAGAATTTTTTGTAGAAATAGAGCCTCGGGTTATTTTCCATAAACTGTTAACCTCATGCCCCAACCTCTCCAACACACCACGGGTTGCTTCAGTCCCTCCAACCAATTGCCGCCTCCTCCTTGTGGGTCTAACTTCACTGATGGAAGGGAGGGAGGTGGGCAGGGGGTCTCAGGGACACACCTGAGCTCTGCGCCTGGGCTACACGCTCTCCTCTTTCCTTCCTTCTAGTGAAACAGAAGGGAGCAGGGCCCTCTTACCCAGGTTGGGTTAATGTTTGGGGACGTGACTTGACCTCCACTTCCTTTATTGCACACCAGTGTGTTAACCATTGTCGGTGTGGCAGGCATTGAGACACAATAATGGGCAAACATGATCCTTGTACTGATGGCTTTACATTCTAGTGATAAGAGGCCAACAATGAACAATATCAGTTCAGTGTAGCCGCTCAGTCATGTCTGACTCTTTGTGACTCCATGGACTGCAGCACACCAGGCCTCCCTGTTCATCACCAACTCCTGGAGCTTGTTCAAACTCATGTGTCAGTGATGCCATCCAACCACCTCATCCTCTGTCGTCCCCTTCTCCTGCCTTCAATCTTTCCCAGGATCAGGGTCTTTTCCAATGAGTCAGTTCTTCACATCAGATGGCCTAAATATTGGAGCTTCAGCCTCAGTCCTTCTAGTGAATATTCAGGACTGATTTCCTTTAGGATGGACTGGTTTGATCTCCTTGCAGTCCAAGGGACTCTCAAGAGTCTTCTCCAATTCATTAATCAATAAATAAAGAAGCAATAATATCAATTAAAGTGCCCAGAAAGTCACTGGTCAGTTAGGGTTGAGTAATGAAGAGCTACAAAAGTTCACTGGCACACAAGTCTGGTCTCACCATAGAGAGGAGAGAACTTCGAGTGCAGAGTGAGATGGGAATTCAGCTTGGACTGCCTGGGGCTCCGTGAGCAGTGTTAGATTACTGGAATAACTAAAAGCCACCAGGAGCCATGGAATCTGGGATGTTGCTGGGGCACCACTGCCCAGCGGGTGTGCTTTACAGAACCCAGTCATGTCAGTTATTGGGAAAAAGTGAGCAGGTTTCACATCTATAGCTCAATAAGCAGGAGCCCCTTTATCAAGCCAGTTACCATGTAAGGTCAGTGTTCCCCAGGGCTCTCTTCCGACCACCTCCTCTCCCCCTCCTCATTTTATACACCACTCACCGGCGATCTCACCGACTCCCAGGCTGGACTCTTCGTCTCTGGCTGACGGGTCTCCAGAGCGATCTCCAGCTGTGATCTTTTCCCTGAGTTTAAGAACCACGTGCTGATCTGACTTCTGCACATGCTCGGTGATAGACCAGAGACATCCCGCACTCAGCAAGTGCAGAACCGAAAGAAGTCTTCGTCCATACTTCCAGTCCCACTCCTCTTCCAGCCGTTGTCCTCCAACAGCGAATGTCACCGATGTCCCCGCCTGGACTCAGGCCGCGTCATGAGGCACTGAGGAGGCTGAGGACAGTCGGCTCTGGGGCCTGCTTTGTCACTCGCGCGCCCCCTAAGCCTGTGTTCTCACCTGCTCCTCCCCGCACTGGGGTATTTCACTGCTGCTGTTGTCATGGGAGGGATGAGGGAGCCATCCATCCATTCACTCAACACATATTTTTGAACTCCTCCTACGGACAAGTGTTGGGCGGGGAGACTGCAGAAAACACAGACGTGGGCCCTGCCCACCTGAGACTTGTCTAGTTCAGTGGATTAAATAAATAATGTAGAAAAAGCACTTAGCAGGGAGTTTGGCACAGTAGAGGCATCCAATAAATGTTTAAGAGGAGAAGCTCGACATAGCCTTAGTCTCCTTTCTGCCTCGTGATCATTAACCTCTGAGTCTGTGCAGCTTTACTTCCCATAATCTAACTCTGGTATCACCAAAATCAGCACCCTGTTTGGAGATACTGATGCCCACAGACTCACTGACTTGGGCGGCCCTGACCTGGTCCATGGTAGCTCATCAGACCGTCTCTGATCCCTTGATCTGTGCTCCACACTATGCCCAGCGCCTGGCACATTACAGGAGAGCAGTGAGTAATAGAATTATAGTTTTTAGATTTCATTAATATGCTATTTTATTGTCAGGCTCACCATCATTTAATTTAGGCTCTAAGTGAAGATTTTGCATTACATTTGTTTAGAAACCAGTAGAAAATCTCCATCTTCATATAAAGTAATTAGAAAGGTGTTAATTTTGTAACAGTGGTCTCTAGGATTTGGGGACATGTTCTTGAGGTTTCCTAAAAGTGGAGAAATCCACAAATGTTAGTAAAAACGGAAAAGAGCTCAGTTGGAGACATGCCAACGCTATGTCATCCCAAATGTGGCCTCCATCCGTCCACATCTCTCTGGCCTCATCACTTAGTCCAAACCATCTTGTCTCCCAGGAGGATGTCACAGTGTCCATGAGACCTCTCCCTTTCTTGCCACACCCTAGGTCATTCATTCCACAAAGTTAGAGGCATTTTCTTAAACATAAATGGCATCGCGTTACACCCCTGCTGAGAACTTTGTGTTGTCTGAGAGTCGAAACCTGGCTGTTTAGCCAAAGGCTTCCCACAACCGTTCCCACCTCCTCTAACCTCGTCTCACCCCACTCTCCGCTTGCTTGCTGTGCCCCCCACCACACTGGCCATCCCCTTAATTCTTCAGACACACCCAGATGCTCCTGCCTAAAGGGACGTTTCTCCAGCCACTCCTTCCCCAGAGCCTCTTGCATCAGATCTGTGCATGGCAGGCCATTTAGGAATCAGTGTAAAATCCTCTCCCCAGGCCTTCCCTGACCAGTCAGCCACCAGCCACCATCACATGGTTCTGGCCTATATTCTTGCCATTGGTTTCCATTAGCTAAGCAAAGTCCCTTTCCCTTTCTATCAAGTGGGTGTTGCAGGCATTGGACACCCTGGATGAGGCCAGATCAGCTTCATCCAAAGAAGTGGCCCAGATGAAGGAGGTTGCCATTTGCAGCCTTGAAAAATAGTATCCACGGCTTAGCTTGAAACAGGCTACCTACTATACACCGCTTGATCCTGCAACGTTGTTGACCTCTGTTTTTTTCCCGTTTGCCTTCCCCGAGTATCCCTACTCATTCATAGTCATTCTGTCATCCGGTCAAACAGCTGGGGAATCAGGCCAGCTCTGGAGAGACCAAAAGATGGCCCTTGGATTAATGGAGGCAAATGTTCAAGCAGGAACCCTTTTCTGTAAAAGGCTGGACAGTAGTTTAGGCTTTGTGGTCTGTACAGTCTCTGTCACAACTACCCACCTCTGTCTTTATAGAGCAAAAGCAGCCATGGGCAAAATGTAAAAACGGCTGTGTTCCAATAAAATTTTATTTACAAAAGCAGATGGGGGGCCACATTCAGCCCAGCTGGAATTTGCTGACCTCTCTAGATCAGAGTCTGGAGAGAAGGTAAATAGCTGGCTTCTCTGGGGTACGGGCTGTGAGTGGCTCCAGCAGTGTGGGAGCAGGGAGCACGGCCAGGGGCACCTGCCCCTCTGTCTTTTCCTGTTGACTCCAACCTCTAGCAGACCTTACTAGAAAAACAAGCGAAAAGGTACTTTACAATTAAATTGTTATTTATTGAGAGATATATAGGGCTTCCCCGGTGGCTTGGACAGTAAAGAATCTGTGTGCAATGCAGGAGACTCGGGTTGGGAAGATCCCCTGGAGACAGGATTGGAATGGCAACCCACTCCAGTATTCTTGTCTGGAGAATTCCATGGACAGAGGAGCCTGGTAGAGTACAGTCCATGGGGTCCCAAAAAGTCAGAGAGAGTTATATAAGATATTTTGTGGGTTTAAAAAAACAAACGAACAAACAAATACCTTTTCTGATTTTCCTTCAATATTCTGGCTCAGGGCCTTTCTCTGGATGTATCTTCCTGGAAGTGAAATCTCCAGAAATCCCCAGATTCTTACTCCTGTAAGGAGCACATGTACTCGTGTGTTCATTCAAGAGGTGCAAAGCTGAAATTATGAATCTCTTGAATACATAGTTTCAAGTAAGCTTTAAATTCCCCAGGGTTATGGGAAGGAAGAAATGTTGTGATCATACAGACTGAGGGTTCTAATGTCTCAGGTCTTCAGGGATTGCCAGCGCTAACCTGTCGCTTCACAGATCCCTGTTTACAAAACCAGGTTCCCAGACTGGCTGGTGGCACAGCCGTTCCCACCACCTCCCAGGGTTCTCCCCGACCTCCCCGACCTCTGACTTCCTGAGATGAGCCTCGCAGGGTTCCTTTTCTAGGTTTTCAACGTGAATTCAGTTGGATGTGTATGGCTCTATATAGTTGAATTTTATTATTTTTAGGGAAACATTTTATCATGTTATACACTGCTTTCTATGTCTGCGTGCATGCGTGCTAAGTCACTCCAATTGTGTCCAACTCTTGGCAACCCTATGGACTGTAGCTCCCCAGGCTTCTCTGCCCATGGGATTCTCCAGGCAAGAATACTGGAGTGGGTTGCCATTTCCTTCTCCAGGGGATCTTCCCAACCCAGGGATCGAACCCACATCTCTTATGTTTCCTACATTGGCAGGTGGGTTTTTACCACTAGCACCACCTGGGAAGCCCTAGCTATATGTAAAACAAAAAACTCAATTAGGAAAATAATGTTACCATGTGCAATAAGTCCTTAAACTGTTAATATTTTCATACTGAATTCATTCAATGATACTGCAGAAATTTCATAATACCTACTCATTTTGTGATATTTTCATGGTAGAACTGTTTTAAGCTGTCTACAATCTATTTAAATGTGGGTTCTTCATTTCAAGCTACCCTACTTCAGAGGACCTGGGTTTAATGCTTCTAAAAGGAATGAAAGACAGCATTCTACTAGCATTCATTCATCCACTCATCTTAGGGATGAATGAAGGACCATTGAGAGATCCTCCCTGCAAGGTTTTTGTGAGTTCGTAGCAAATAAATGTGTCTTTTTAAAATCACTGTGTCAGTAATAATTTCTTATGTTAAATACCTCCTAATATTTGGAGCCACTGGGCTGATTCTTTGTGCATTAATATTTCCTATCATGAGATTTGGGGATACACTAGAACAATTTATTTCACAGTGGGGTTCTTATCTAAACAAGATCTGTCTTCTTATCTTTCCCATTTTAGCAGAATGCTATTGCAGCTTCTAGCTGCTCCTAGCTGTTTTTCACAAAAGAGAAAACGAAGACAGGATATGTACATGATTTGGTGTATGTTACAGATGGGGTCTTCTGAGTGGTGCCACACAATAGCTCTATGCAGACGATGTGACCCAGGAAGTAGTTTATGTTAAATCTGGTGTTAGCTCTCTTTAGCAATATACACTGACAGTCTGAATACAGTATGCTCTGAGATTATAACTGAGAAGCACTTAACTCATGAATATAATTTTGAGCATTCTTGGACTTTTGTAAATATAATTTTGAGTGTTGAAATTAATTGTACTTGTTGGGGGATGAGAAAGAAATATAATTTTTCATAAGATGCATTTTCCTCTATAGGGCAATATCATTTGGAGTTTTTTTTTATTTCATTTTGTTACATGCAGTAGTTATTTTATTATAATTTTCCTGCCATTTATAGTTACTTTTCAGCATTCATTTAGTAGTATAAATACCAGAGCAAGAAAAGTTGGGGTGTTGCTGATAAATCACTTTAATGAGTTGCTATAAAAGAGGGGTGACCTCTTTGCTTTTAAAATTTTAGCTTACTTTTTAAGAGAGAAAAGGGTTTATTTTAAAATTATATGTCATTTTATTGAAATGTTTACAATCTAAAACTTCTAGAAGTTAATGGTTTATATTTGGGTCCAACCTGTCCATAGTAGTTACTTTTAGAAATACAATATATAAGCTATACCAAAGTCAAATAATGTTCTCAAAGATTGACACCATCTGGAGGAAATTAACAGTCCATGAATTCTTATAAGCATGCTTTATATTCTATTTTGCCTAGCTTGCTTGTTATTAATGGTTCAAAACAACCTAACTCAACTACACTGGAGGTGTCAGATAAACCTAAGGCAGAGACTTATATTATGTGACTTGTAGAAGCAGTAGCTTTACTTCTTAGTTTCATTTTCAATATTTGGAGGAATTTAGAACTTTGACGGGGGCTGAGCTGTTGATAAGAAATTACAAGACATAGGTTCCTAACCCGAACTAATTTTATTCTATTTAAAGTGTTTTTTTACATGTGTCCTCACTTCCCTGTAGTTTCTTGGTTAGACTAACTCATTCTTGCTTTTTAGGTCTTAGTTTATATTTTCCTTTTTTAAGGAAACTTTCTCTGCCTAACCCACACTGGAGTAAGCTGTCTCTCATTCACCGTCCAAAAAGTGTCCCAGACTTATTATCTCACCACCAAACAGGATTCCTTGAGGCCAAGAACTCTATGTTCCCATCCCCTCCTTGCTCAAAAGAACCAGCACACAGTAGCTTCAAAACTCTGTGTTGAATTTGAGTCGGGGAAACTGACATTGGCTCGTAAAGGTGATAGAGGACGATACGAGTAATAGGCTGTGAAATACTGAGTTTAATACAGAATGGGACTTTATAAACAGAAGGCTTATAGGAAATTTAGGAAGTGAATCCATGTTAACCAGAGTCTTACTGATAAAAGTTTTCTGAAAGAATGGATTGGAGCTGAACCCTGAGAGGTTTTTGTTTTTTTTTTGGAAAGTGAAGACAAATTGAAGAATCTTACACATAGAGATAAGCGCATTAAAGAAGAGCGTGGTCCAGAAGCTACAAAGAGACTGACCTGAGAGAAACAGATTTATAAATGACAATATGGGAGATACATACTGCAGAGTAAATCTAAGCTAAAGAGGGCTCTGGAAGCCAGAAGGAAAACCTGGGGTCTTAATACATTGGCCTTGGATAATTAATTCATAATTTGACCAAGAACTGCCATGATGAAAGCTACTTTGGAATAATTTTGCTGTAATATATTTTGTATAATATTTTATCTAAAGTTTTTGTCAACAAGGGAAGCCATTTAGTTTGCTCACTGTCATCTCTCTACAGGGGCTGAATGCTCTGAGGCTTGAGCCATCTTGCAAGCCCTTCCACAGCCCTGTCTGACTCTTTGTGACCCCATGGACTATAGCCTGCCAGGCTCCTCTGTCCATGGGATCTCTCAGGCAAGAATACAGGAGTGGGTTGCCATTTCCTTCTCCAAGGGATATTCCCGACCCAGGGATGAAACTTGTGTCTCCTGCATTCTTTACCGCTGGGCCACCAGGGAAACCCAGAGACAAGTTAGGTGGTCTCTAAAGTCATCCCTATGGTAGCACTTAGCTACACTGAAGCAATTAGTTTGTTGTCCTCAACCCCACGGGACCCTGAAGAAAGGGACCATGCCTTCTTCACATCGGGAGGGCAGTGTCTGGCAGGATGGATGAATAAAAGTGACTCAAAAATGTAAACATTTATCTTAGGTATGGTCTAGACAGTGAAACACAGGGTCTCTACAAGTGAGCTTACAGAGCCAGAGTCAACTCGTGTGTGTGTTTATGTGTCTGCCTGTGCAGCAAAGTGAACCAGATAAACTCAGGAGGACATGAGCAGAGGAGGCAAGAAGGAATTGGAAGAAGCAGTTAATGAGCTTGTCTGGGATCTGCCAGGGCCTTAATAGGATTCTGATTCCAAGCTGACTAATGGGCAAGTGAACTTACTTCAGGATTTTGACTTGGTTGCTGGGAGGAATCTTGAAGGTCATTCAACTGTTGAAGCTCATTTTAATTTCTAAAAGTTGGATCTATCAATTAGTACCTCGGATCAGGGGCCTCTCCAGCGACGAGGACTGCTCACTTGGCTAACCCGAGTAATGAACTTGTGCGACATATGTGGGCTGAAATGTTATCTCCAGCGTGTCTGCAGGGAGGCGCGACTTGGGTACTTCTTTGTCGGTCGTGCACTTGGGCAATTAGTAGGTAATGTGGCTAAATATAGATGAAAATGCATTTGGTTTCAGAAATTTTGGTCATTAATTTATTGTTTATAAGCAATCTCTAACTAAAAGGGATTTAAAGTGACAGTTCTTAAGAAGATAAACTTGAGTTATTTAATGGTGTAGCTCTCTCCCTCTAATTATTTTTTATCTAATCAAATGCTTTATTAAATTCCCAGGAGTCATCATTGTTCATGTACAAGGAGTCTGAAGAGAGCTTAGTGAGATTGCTAACTGGAGCATAACAGCTATGTTACTGCAGCACAAACTAAACAGTGGAAAAACAATGTGTGCATTCTCAAGGTTCAAGTGTTAGCTAAATTTAAGAGCTAATATTCTCCTTCCAGTGAGGAAATTGCACCTTTTAAACTCCTCAATGATTTTATACTTAACATTTTAATTCTAATATTCATGGTTTTTTGTTATATTTCAAGTTCTGCTATTGTTGAATATAATCTTTCTCTTAATTTTGCTTTTTGCTGGGGCGAGGGAAGAAACCAGCTGTCCTGCGTAACTCAGCGGCCACCTTCCACGCTCTGTACTCGCCATCTCTTGTCTAGACCTGGACGGTTTTCTCTAGCTCCATGTGCTGCAATCTTCATCCTCCTTTAAACGCCACTCCGTTCACGAATTCTTTCCCTAACTGTTGTCTTAACATGATCTCTTCCTCCTCTGCGCCTGTACTAGTCGTATATCGCTGCATAAAAAACATATCCCAAAGCTTGGCATCGTAAGACAACCATCAGTGTTACCCCGCCATTTCTGTGGGCCATGAACTTGGGAGCAGCTTAGCTGGATGATTGCTCGTGACTCATGGTGTCTCATGAAGTTATAGTCAAGATTCAGCCAGGTCTGTCGTCTTGGGCTGGAGGATGTACCTCAGAGATGTTTAGCCCAGGTGGCTGCCGAGTCAGTGCTAGCTGTTGACAAAAGGCCTTGGTTCCTGGCCCTGTGGACGCCTCCACAGACTGCTCTAGGCTCCTCACATCATGGCCGTTCACTTTCCTCGGATCCCGTGACCCGGAAGGGAGCATAGGCAGTGTGGTGTCTCTTCCGGTCTAGTCCTGGAAGTCCCATGTTGGGATATCTGCCTTTTCCCTGCTGTTCAAGCAGGTCACTTCATATAATGTGGGGGAAAAGTACATGAAAGCATGAAGACCAGGGGGTAGGGATTTTGGGGAAGCATCTTAGAGTCTGCTTACCATTTCCTACACCTTTAACATAGCTTCAAATATTCTGCCCTGTGTTACGCTTATGTGTGTCCCTTCCCTACCTGCTCTGTTAGATTTTTGTTTTCTTTAGAATGGTGGTTAGCTTCCTTAGCTTTACATATCTTGAAATTTTTGGCACATTGCATTCAGTATATGTCATGTTCAGTTGAGAAGTTGGAACCACAGCCTCTCTGTCAGTGGGTATAAATGAAAATGTATCTGTGAGAAAAACATCATCAGACAGATGAAGAGATTTTGGCAGAGAGAGGGAACATAAAGGAGATCAAGTGTGTGTGTGAAAAGAGAGAAAATGGATGAGGTAGAAAACTGTGCATTTTATCAGAAAAATATGAAAATAAAATTGGTACCGTTTTGTAGGTACTAGAGAACTAATTTTACAAGAGTTTAAATGTTTGGATTACTGTGGAACAGTTTTCAACTTTGTGTCCTGTATGTGAATGCCTCACTGTCAGTTTTACTAGGACTCTCTCAATTATGCTTAATACTTTTATTTTTTAAAAAACACCAAAAACATTTTTGGTACAGCCAAATTAACCCCATTTTTGGGGTACAGCCAATTAACGATGTTGTGGTAGTTACAGGTAAATAGATACAGAACTCAGCCATACATTTACATGCATCCGTTCTCTCCCTTTCCATCCGGGCTGGCACATAATGCCGAGAAGAGTTCCATGTGCTATACAATCTGTTTTTGGTGGTTATCCATTTTAAATGAAGCAATGTTTACACGACCTTCCCAGCATCCCTGACTGTCCCCTCCTCCTGGCAACCATAAGTTCATTTTCTAAGTCTGTGAGTCACTTTCTCTTTTGCAAGTAAATTCATTTCGTATAATTTCTTTTAGATTCCACATATAAGAGATGTCTGGAGAAGGAAACAGCAACCCACTCCAGTGTTCTTGCCTGGAGAATCCCACGGACAGAGGAGCCTGGCGGGCTACGGTCCATGCATCACTAAGACTCAGACATGACTGAGTGACTGTCACACACACACACACACACACACACACAGACGTCCTAATAGTTCTCCTTTTTGAATAAAGAGTCTTTGGATCACTCCTTTAATAAAAGCAGGGGAATCATTGCTTACAAATAACTCTGAAGTAATGTCAAGTGCAGATTTGTATATGATTTTTTTATATATGATTGGGAACTTTATGTAGCTTTTGATTAACTGCTCTATAACCTGGCTCACTGGGGTAAAATCATTTTCTGGATTGGTCAATTAACATTTATGTGCAGTCAGAGCAAAGGGCACAGAGGAATGTCAGAAGGAAGAAAAAGACCCACAAGAATACAGGTCCTGGCAGGTTCCCCTCAGAAACGTCACTCATATCCATCTTTTCATTTCCACTCCTAGAACCACCAGCACAACACGGTCCAATTCCTTAGTCACTCATGTCAGATTTATTAAAATGACCTCCAAAGACATTTCTCAGCTGCTAAAAAGTGCTAACTTTTTTCACTCTCCTCTTTCACCTTCATCAAGGGGCTCTTTAGGTCCTCTTCACTTTCTGCCATCAGCGTGGTGTCATCTGCATATCTGAGGTGGTTGATATTTCTCCCAGCAATCTTGATGGCAGCTTTTGATCATCCGGCCCAGCATTTTGCATGATGTGCTCCACATAGGGGCTTCCCAGGTGGCGCTAGTGGTAAGGAGCTCACCTGCCAATGCAGGAGATGTAAGAGACTCAGGTTCAATTGCCGGGTTGGGAAGATCCCCTGGTCCAGGGCACGGCAACCCACTCCAGTATTCTTTCCTGGGGATATCCATGAAGAGAAGAGCCTGGGGGGCTATAGTCCATGGGGTCACAGAGTCAGACACAAGTGAAGTCGCTTAGCACACACTCTGCGTAAAAGGTAAGCAGGGTGACAATATACAGCCTTGACGTACTCCTTTGCCAATTTGGAACCAGTCCACTGTTCCATGTCCAGTTCTAACTGTTGCTTCTTGACCTGCATACAGGTTTCACAGGAGGCAGGTAAGGTCGTCTGGTATTCCCATTACTTTAAGAATTTTCCACAGGTTGTTGTGATCCACACAATCAAAGGCTTTTGCGTAGTCAATGAAGCAGAAATAGATGTTTTTCTGGAATTCTCTTGTTTATTGTATATTACAATTCAGTTCAGTTCAGTCGCTCAATCGTGTCCGACTCTTTGCAACTCCATGAATCACAGCACGCCAGGCCTCCCTGTCCATCACAAACTCCCGGAGTTTACCCAAACTCATGTCCTTCGAGTCAGCAATGCCATCCAGCCATCTCATCCTCTGTCGTCCCCTTCTCCTCCTGCCCCCAATCCCTCCCAGCATCAGGGTCTTTTCCAATGAGTCAGCTCTTCTCATGAGGTGACCAAAGTATTGGAGTTTCAGCTTCAGCATCAGTCCTTCCAATGAATATTCAGGACTGATTTCCTTTAGGATGGACTGGTTGGATCTCCTTGCAGTCCAAAGGACTCTTAAGAGTCTTCTGCAACACCACAGTTCGAAAGCATCAATTCTTCAGCACTCAGCTTTCTTCACATTCCAACTCTCACATCCATACATGACCACTGGAAAAACAATAGCCTTGACTAGACAATGGATGTTGGCAATTTGATCTTTGGTTCCTCTGCTTTTTTGAAATCCGGCTTGTACATCTGGTAGTTCTCAGTTCATGTACTGTTAAGGCTAGCTTGAAGGATTTTGAGCATTACCTTGGTAGCATGTGAAATAAGTGCAGTTGTGTGGTAGTTTGAACTTTCTTTGGCATTGCCCTTCTTTGGGATTGGAACGAAAACTTAACTTTTCCAGTCCTGTGGCCACTGCTGAGTTTTCCAACTTTGGTAACGTGTTGAAGGCAGCACTTTCACAGCATCATCTTTTAGGATTTGGAATAACTCAGCTGGAATTCCATCACTTCCACTAGCTTTGTTTGTAGTGATGCTTCCTAAGACCCACTTGACTTCACACTCCAGGGTGGCTGGCTCTAAGTGAGTGACCACACCATCGTGATTATCTGGGTCATTAAGACCTTTTTTGTACCCTTCTTCTGTGTATTCCTGCCACCTCCTCTTATCTCTCTTGCTTCTCTTAGGTCCTTACCATTTCTGTCCTTTGTTGTGCTCATCTTTTCATTAAATGCTCCCTTGGTATCTCTAATTTTCTTGATGAGATCTCTAAAGCAGAGAAATTGATGTTCTATGAGTTGACTAAGTGGTGTAAGTTCTTTTGGACTTATTTTAACTGAAACATATTTTAACTGAAAGGCAAAACTATAAATGTGTGCTGTTGTCCACACATGAAAGAGAACTCTCTATTCTTCCTTCTATTAATAGGGATGGAAAGAATACATTTGCCAGACGAGTGGCTACATGCCACGCATCTTAACATCTCCCTGGGACCCTGGCAGAGTCTACAATCCATTCTGACTGCTTTGGATTTTATATAAGTTTTCTTTTTATATTTTTTCTACAGGGTAATTGCCAAGCTTTCTTTTTAACCTTGTTATATATAGGCACATTTTTATAAATGCTCTCATAGCTTCTCCAGTGTTTCTCTGTATTGATAGCAGATGAGGGGCCTATAAAGGCTGAGTCAACCATGTTGGTAAAATCAGAATGAAGAACCTTTTTCACAGAACATAGTCCTGAAAGAAGGACGTAAATATGGCAGGTCCGAAGGGTCATCTAGAGGGAGTAAGGTGTGTGTGCATGCCTGACTCTGCTCTTAGAAACAGGCAAGCGTTGCATTTCATCGTCTTCAGTGGGGAGGCTGTTAGAAGGGGGAGGCTGAAAATTCAGCACACAGTCAACACCCGATTGAAAAGGCCCCGGGAATGGAAATGCCCTTGAGGGGCTGGCAAAAGGTTCAGAGCCAGGAAACGGAAGCACATCAAAACCTCAGGGACACTCCTACTCAGATGGATTGACCATCAACTTATTGGCCCAAGACATTAAAGTAGGAAGGCTTCCTTTCCATTTTTTTGTGTATTATGTATTGTTTTGAAATAAGTAGGAAAACAAAATTTTTTTAATCTTGTTAATTATTATGAAGTTATCTTCTGTTATTTTTAGGGGAAGAGCTTTTCTGTTAAGAACCGGGTATGAAATAAAAAAATATTTTGTAGTTTGTTATCATCGCACAGAAAATAGGCTTATCAAGATAAAATCTAATGACTTTCTTACTATTAAAATTGCCTTGGGGCTGATTTCAAATTAATATTTTATTTTTGTTTCCTTTTTGTCATAAACTCATGCAGTTCATTTACAAGCAAAAAAAAAAAAAAGTGGTTACTTGACAGATTTTTCCTACAGTGTTTTAAGGAGAACCAAACTTTTTAGGACTTATATATATTGATTTATTAGTACTCCCCTAACTTTAATTTTAGAAATTGAATATTTGAGTAGATGGGGAAGCATAATAGACAAAATCCTGTCATAGATGAACCTCTGTTAGATAATCTTTTATTTCTAAACTCTACTTTTCTATTTGCCAATGAGATATGAATGACTGTTTAACATGCTTTGCTAATTTTTCTTTTGACTTGGGGGAAATTCAGGTTTATATACTATTTAATATTATAACTGAATTCAAGGACCATTCATTTAAAATCTTACAGTGCCTGGTGCTATGAGAATATTAGTATCAAGTAGACTCAGTGTCTAGTTTCACAGGGATCATAGTCTTACAAGTGAAGAGAAATATAACAATATCATGATAAAATAGTGAAATATTTGTAAGTGGATGGCATGATGAGTAGGTTAATTGGGAATTATAAGTCAAAGGCTTCTAGAAAGAGCTTGTATCTGAACTTGGGTTTAAGTAGCTGATTGGTCCATATGAAAAATAAAGTTAATATGAAAAATACAAAAATATGAAAAATGAAAGTTAAGAAAATCAATGTTCTTCATGGCTCACAAGGTGTTTCCAGTTTTGCAGAGGTAGCCTTGGTATGTACGAACCCAGCACTTAGCAGTGCAGTTCTCTACGTGGAGCGTACCCTAAGCAACCCTACAAGGTCACAGGAAGTGTCCTGGACCGCACGTCGCGTCTCCAGCCTCAGCAGGACTAGAGGAAATGTCTTTGCCTCCGCAGGAGCCCCGTCCTGGTTTTCCAGTGCACCCACCGCCACGTGATCTGCTTAGACTGTTTCCACCTGTACTGTGTGACCAGACTCAATGACCGGCAGTTTGTCCACGACCCTCAGCTTGGCTACTCTCTGCCGTGTGTGGGTAAGTCTAGCACTGTTTCCTCCATTTCTAGTTCTGATCAAGAGCAGAAAAAGGGCAATTATTGATATAAAACTATCTTAGATATGCCCAATTCCCTAATGAGGAATTGAAAATCCAGAATCTATTTGATCATTGTTGGGCAAGAAAATTAATGTTTGAATCACAATATAAAACCCTAGGATTTGAAGGACCTGTGTTGAACTAGAAAATGTATAATCTACATAAAGGCATTGAAAATAAATTTTAAAATATTATTCAGCCAATGTATACGAAGTATGTCTATCAATTCACCCTGAAAAGTAGAGATTTATTAACCTGTATTTAGAGCAATTTTTTATCATGCACCTCTATTGCTAAAAATTTTAAACAACTACATAAATATTATATGAAAGAACATGTGTTTAAAAAGAAAGAACGATACAAAGCTGAAATATCTGTTTAAATGTTTTATATCTTCCAACATTGCAAAACATCCTTTACTTGCACTATATCATTACCATTACATGTATTTTTTTAATGAGGTGAAATTCACATAACATACAATTAACCATTTTAAAGTGTACAATTCAGTGGCATTTTTTGCTTTAATATTATTATGCAGTGACCACCACCTCTTTCTAGTTTCAAAACTTTTTCATCACTCCATAATAATATTCTATATCCATTAAGTAGTCACTTCCCATTCTCTCTTACCCCCATCATTTGGCAAACACTAATCTGTTTTTTTGGGTGTTTTTGTTTTGTCTCTATGGACTTGCCCATTCTAAATATTTCATATAAAAGGAATCACAAAATATGTGACCTTTTGTGTCTGCCTTTTTTTCACTTGACATGTTTTTGATATTCATCCAAGTTGTGATATGTATCAGTACTTTTGTTATTTTTGTGGCTGAATAATATTTCATTATATGGATATACTACAACTTATTGATCCATTCATCCATTGATGTGCATTGTTTCTGTCTTTGGCTGATATGAATGATGCTGTTATAGACATTTGAACACTTGTTTCTGTTTAGATGTATGTTTTCATTTCTCTTGGAGTGCAGTTTTGAGATCATACAGTAATTCTACCTCTTAAGGAACCAACAAATTATCTTCCATAGCTGCTTCATCATTTTACATTTCCACTACCAACTTATAAGGGTTTTTATTTCTCTACATTCTCACCAATGCTTGCTATTAATATTTTTCTATTTTTTAAGTAGCCATCTTATTAAGTATAAAGTGGTATCTCATGGTTTTGATTTGCGTCTCCTTAATAACCAATGATGTTGAATGTCTTCTCATATACTCATTTGCCATTTGTATATCTTCTTTGGAGAAATGTCTGTTCAAATCCTTTGCCTGTTTTTAATTGGGTTGTTTGTCTTTTAGTTGTTAAGTTGTAAGAGCTCTTTATTTATTGGGATACTAGATAGAGCTTCACCATTATATGATTTGCAGGCATTTCTCCCTCTCTGTCTTTTCACTTTCTTTACAATGCCCTTCGATACAAAAAAGTCTTACATTTTGATGCGGTCCAATTTATATTTTCTTTTGTTGCTCGTGCCATTGATGTCAAATTTAAGAATGTAGTGCCAAATCCCATTTCATGAAGATTTACCCCTATGCTTTTTCTAATAGGTTAGCTCTTATATTTAGGTCGTTGATTCCTTTTAAGTTAATTCCTATATATGGAGTTGGGTAGGGGATCTGGTTCCTTTAAAAATAGGAAATGGCATTTAGAAATCACAGTCCCAGTGCTTGGTGCACTCACTGTTACTAGCTTGGTCACTCTTTCTAGGCCTAGCTGAAAGAGCTGGGAAACATGCATTTTTTAAAAGGTGAAAATTGTATTTATGCTGGCATTTCCACTTTATACCCAGGGTTATGAAATTTTTACTTGAAGTCACTGATCTTAAAACTGTCATTGCTTTCTCTCTTAGCAAAAAATCTTGTTACTGAGTGATATTAACATAATTACTGATTTGTCTCCTTTCATAATACATATATAATAGTATCTGTTTCAGAGTACCAATGCCATCAACAAAGTGTGATTACTGAAAACAGTGTTAATACAGTTTGTTTTGTCATTAGAGTATGTTGTTGTAGGGATATAGAGTCATGTACAGTTACTGTATAATTATGTCACCAATTTCATACATATTTTTAACTATTTTAAAATGTATTTTGTTTTTATAATTTATATTTTTATATTTATAAAAAATACTAATGTGATTCCAAAGTCAAAGCTATGGAATAATTATATTCAAAGAAATATAACTTTTATTCCCATTCTCTTCAATATTCCTCTTATCTATGATGTATGTGTAGATCTTTATTTGAAAAAGCTCCCACTTTAAAACACATAAACAGACTATATAGATGATGTAGATATTGAAGAGACTTGCATCATCTTCTTAAGTAAAAAGTAGAATACTGTGCATATTTGTCTCCACCTTCCTTTTTTTTAAACTGTACATTATATATTCTGTAGAGTTCTCCATAGTAATATGTGTATATTTTCTTCATGAAAAAATTAGCATTATTGAATTCCATTGTGTGGTTATACTTTACTGTTCCCATATTGGTAAACAGTTTTCATTTTTTTTATTACAAATATTGGTACAACCAATAGACTTGTATACACGTGTATTTTCATGGTCTTGATCAGAGTATCTCTGAGATGGATCCTAGAGTGGGATTGCTGTACCCAAGGGAAAAATATATATTTCTTTTTATGTTTCCAAACTCTTCTCCAAAAGTGTGCTGTCTTCCATTCTCCCCAGTGACGTGTAAAAGCAGCAGGTCCCCCACCCCCTCAACAACAAAGCAGCCACAGGACTTTGGGGGCTGCTTTCCAATCTTACCTTTGAAAAAATGGCATTTCCACATGCATATTTTTTCTTATTTTGAACAAGGTTGAGTATCTTAAGTTTAAGATCCTTTTACACTTCTTTTTCTCCATCACTTAAAAAAAAATCTCACCTTTTTCTCCAGGGATAGGCTAAGTGAATATATTATATTATTTTTTCTTCAAAAGTATTTTCTATATAGTACACATTTGACAGTCCCTAACAGCAGCAGGAAAAGTTAACAAGGTTCAATCACTTATATTTTTATAAGAATGTGTGTCAACTAGCTTTTACTTCACTGCTTCTTTGCCAAAGGATAACTGACAGCTTCTAAGTGAAATAAAATATTTGCCTGGTTAAGCTGTATCTCATTGAAATGCGTTATATGAATTTACTATGGTTGAGTTATCTTTTAAATACCATTTTTTTTACATTAACTGTGTTAATGACATTTTTATAACTCTATGCATTCCTGAGTTCGACTTCTTCATTTTAACTGTGAATGAGGTAGGGAATGAATGAATTTTAAATATGCTTACTTTGCATGTTTTTTTTGGGAATCCTTTCAAATATTTTTGTGACTGCATCTACTTTATTACCAGTCATATAAAGGTAATATTCCATAAAGTTTTGCTTTTATTTTTTAAAATGCCACTTGCTATTGAGAAAGAATCTTCTCTAACACATCTTTGCTTTCATGTTTAACAGGAGGCAGAAAGCTGCCTATCTGTGCATTTTGTTATTAAAAGAGAATGTAGCAAATAACTACAAACTGAGACAGGTTAGAAACAACCATTCTACTAAACTGCACAATTCATGCCAATACTTGCTTCTTCATATCCTGTACAGTATTTTAATATGTTTCTCCAAAAGTGCTTACTCATAACAAAATAGAGTTCAGCTTGTCACAGTGTTACCTGCAGTGTATTATTTTAGCCTTATTTTATGAGAACTCAAATTATATTATAAATATTTAATATATTATGTGAAAACAGGTTTTCTAATGCTATTATAGTTTCTTGTATGTGTGTGTGTGTGTGTGTGTAATAAAGTTTTATTAAGTATAAAGGAGCTAGAGAAAGCTTCCGACATAGGCATCAGAAGGGGGCAGAAAGAGTACCCTCCTGCTAGTCTTCAGCTGGATGTTATATATTCACTCGCAGTCTGTTAATGAAAAGAAAGGAATGTCTTGAAATTCAGAATGGCACCAGATAATTCATCCCAGGCCGTAAAACGATTGACTTGAATCTTGTAGAAGGGCAGATTACCACACAAATCGTTTCGGTTACATAGATTAGGGGAACAATATCTGAGTATAACATACTGGTCTGTCAAGTAGTTTAAGCCATTTGGTGGTAAGTGCTTAGCACGTTAACATAGCTTTAAGACAAACATTTCCACAAGAAAAATGTATTGGTTAACTCAAGGTTTGAGAATAGTTAGCTTCAGGTGAAACCAGGTATCATGGCAACACAGCATTTTAAGAGAAGCCTCCTTTTAAATTTGTGTAGAAAAGGGAAAAAAATATCGCTGGTTGGTTTCCTCCTGCCGCGTTTATAGTTTCTTGTTGTAAAAAACAAACTGAATTGTCTTGACTGTTTGCTCAACAGAGGTGTTCCTTCCATTTATTACTTGCTTAGTTTTTAAATGTCGTGCTACGTGTCATAGCTTCACACCTTCCTCAGTTTGTATCTGAGAGCTTCTTATATACGAAAGATGGAATGCCCTGTTAAGGGTAATAGTTCCTCACATTGTTGAGGACTACAGTTTTCTTCTTTGGCTTCTGCTTACTTGGTTAGTACTATCTTTAATTAATGGTTTCTCCGCAAGAAGCTCGAATCTTTTAAAGTCACTTAAGTATGTTAACAGAGTTGGATAAATGAACTTGAGAGAATTTGTCCCTAATTCTTTTAGCTAAGGGCAGATAATGCTCTGCCAAAGGGAACTGACAAAACAATGCTTTCTAGGAGCCTGTGTTGTAGGACTTCCCTGCCCCTCGGATGTCCCCTGTACAATTCATGACAGGTCATTATTTGATTTGCAGACCAAGGTATGAGATACCAGTATAAGCCCTAATAGGAACTGCCATGACCCACTGAATCATTTGCACATATGCGTGAGTGTGGACAGAGCATCGGAGAAGCCAAATTCAAATCCCGACTCTGAGGCTCACTCCCTGTGTAATTTAGGGCAAGTTACTTAGACTTGATATGCCTCAGTTTCACTTTAAGGTAAAACAGGGGCAGTACAATAACATTTAGCTTATATGTTGTTATGTATATGAATTAAAATAATGCCACATAGAGCACTTTTCAGTTAAATGCTGAAGACAGTGGGCGCATGGTGAATATTGGCTTCTGTTAGTTTGTTGCTACATAAGCATGTATCCCCACAGTATATATAATGTATCTGTGCATATATGTGTATATTGACAAAGGAGCATGTATTTAAACATTCTTTAACTGTAGGTTGGTGTTTCCTGCAATTTAATGCGTAAAATCAGCCAATTATGAAGCATTACTCACCTCTCCAGCTGTCTGGCCATCTTTTCCACTTGGTTTATTTGACTTTGACTTGACTCTCGGAGCATGGAACAAGACACATACTATAAAGTAGTAACTTAACAGAAATGGAAAATCCAAGCTTTTGAACTATAAACAGAAACAGCAGACTATCAGAAACAAGAATTTATCAAACCCATGTTATTTCCATGGCACAGTCTGCTCTCAAGGTGGGGTAAATTAAAAAGTTATGTTTAATTAGCATCTATGAGTCTTATAAATAAAACTTAGTATGTAAGAAAAACGAAAAATCATGATCAGTTTCCATAAGGGAACAGAGAATTTATCGAAAGTGCAGCTTTGTGGGAGCTGGATTACTCCAGCAAGGCTCAAAATCTATACCAGATCCACACAGTAAGCTCACATGTAGTGGGGTGCTGTGAAACATTTTCTTGACCGCCCTTGGATGTCCTCAACAGTTCCGTGTAAAATGACTGGACCACAAGAGCCAGACCCAGGGTTATCACTGGCTTTGGACACTTAGGAGCACACCTTATTGGTTTCTCTGAAGAAATGTACATTTACCTTTCCACCATGTCAGTTTATAATGCCTTTTCAAATGGTTTTAGGACTCTGTGATGACTTACTAGCTTTTTTGCAGATTATAATCCTTCCAAGAAAATTAAAGCAAGATTAGTTTGTGGAGGCAAGGGGCATTTACTGATAAATTCATAACTTTCTTCTTGATTTTTATTTTATATTGAAGTATAGTTGATTAACAATATTGTGTTAGTTTCAGGTGTACCACAAAGTGATTCAGTTGTGTGTGTGTGTGTGTATATATTCTTTTTCAAATTTTTTTCCACTTAGGTTATTGCAAGATATCGAGCAGAGTTCCCTGTGCTCATACACTAGGTCCTTGTCGATCATCTGTTTTAGATATAGTAGCATGTATATGTCAATCCCAAACTCCCAGTTTATCCCTTCCTTTTAACTATGAAGTTGAAGTGGAAGTATATCAGTTGTGTCCGACTCTTCATGACCCTGTGGACCATACAGTCCATGGAATTCTCCAGGCGAGAATACTGGAGTGGGTAGCCTTTCCCTTCTCCAGGGGATCTTCTCAACCCAGGGATCAAACCAAGGTCTCCTGCATCACAGGTGGATTCTTTACCAGCTGAGCTATCAGGGAAGCCCTTTTAACTATGAAGTTCATGTCTAATCACAAGCAACACATACTGTCACAGTAAATATGCAGCTTGAATTCACTCCTTCAGTTTTCTGGCTGTGGGGTTTGCATGAAGCAGTAAATGGGAAACTCACTGGTAAATACAATTTGAATTTGCTTTGTGGTTGTATTTCTGTTTTGATGCTAACAAACAAGCATGTGTTATTTTATTAGAGTGACATGGGTATGATGTCAAATCTTTTGCACAGCCCTGTTTGAGATTGTTCTTCCTCACTTTGTGGTAAATGCAGCTATTTAACCCTCACAGCTCCCCAAAGCTATACAAAACAGCCCTTTCCTTAAAATCCATTATTTAGTATTTCCAGAACCTGAGAAGCAAGCCATTTGTCAGTGTTTGAATAGTGAGTAAAATGTCAGTTTTTTACTTCCCTTGTGGCTCAGACGGTAAAGAATCAGCCTGCAATGCAGGAAACCTGGGTTCAATCCCTGGGTCAGGAAGATCCCCTGGAGAAGAAAATGGCAACCCACTCCAGTATTCTTGCCTGGAAAATCCCATGAATGGAGGAGCCTGGCAGGCTACAGTCCATGGGGTCACAAAGAAAGAGTCAGACACAATCGAGCAACTAATACACACACACAAAAGTAAAAAGCACAGATGAACACAGATCAGTTTTCTGGGACTATTAACTATACATCAAAAAGTAGAGATTGTAAGTAGAATTAGCAAACAATTAAATATTTTTCAAATTACACTGGTTCCATATAAGCCACAAGAGAGCTAGATAAAGCAGTTATTTCCGTTGCTGTGTGACTCACATACCCAATGTCCAGGTAACAGGATCCATATAAATCCACCATTTCTGCATAAAAGTCCAATACCTCTTACCCTCAAAATGTCTGTAATACGATGTTCTTTTTTTCCAAACCTGATCTTTCAAATCTTTTCCAACCTTCTTAAGCTAAATGCCTTCAAAGATCAATTTTAGGCAGATGCATTCGTCAAGGCATGACCAGTCAACAGTGAACCAACTCTTTCCATTGCCATAATTTTTATGATGAACAATTAAAACTGGTTCAAAATACCATTCAAGTAGAAACCCTGCTTCTTTTGCGTGAGCTCCTCATTTGACCAGAAATTATGTTATGCTTCGTAGGAGTGGAATGCTGAATTTTATTTCCCCGATAGTTAAAAATAAGTCATGATTAGAGAGAACCCTTACTGAGTACTTTCCCTGCATAAGGTCCCACTGGGAGGCCTACGTACATGCATTCATTTAATCCGCACAAAGCTCTATTGGGCTGGATGTTGTCATTCTTCCAGTTTAGAGATGAAGCATTTGAGGCTCACAGAAGCTAACTAAACTGCACATGGTATTGCAGCTGGTATGTAACAGAACCGGCATTTATTCAGCTAGCCGTGGCTCTAGAAGTGTGCTCTTAATCACTAGACAGCATATTAAAAAGTAGAGACATCACTTTGCCAACAAAGGTCCATCTAGTCAAAGCTATGGTTTTTCCAGTAGTCATGTGTGGATGTGAGAGTTGGACCATAAAGAAAGCTGAGCGCCAAAGAATTGATGCTTTTGAACTACAGTGTTGGAGAAGACTCTTGAGAGTCCCTTGGACTGCAAGGAGATCCAAGCAGTCCATCCTGAAGGAAATCAGTCCTGAATATTCATTGGAAGGACTGATGCTGAAGCTGAAACTCAAATACTTTGGCCACTTGATGTGAAGAACTGGCTCATTGGAAAAGACCCTGATGCTGGGAAGGATTGAAGATGGGAGGAGAAGGGAATGGCAGAGGATGAGATGGTTGGATGGCATCACCAACTCGATGGACGTGAGTTTGAGTAAACTCCACATGTTGGTGATGGACAGGGAAGCCTGGTGTGCCGCAGTCCGTGGGGTCACAGAGGGTTGGACACGACTGAGCGACTGAACTCATGTGACAGAGCTGGTTTTCAGTCAGTAGCTGTGGCTTTAGAGGTGTGCTCTTAACACTATATGAGTCGATAAGCCTGTAAACACCGAAGTACCATGCCTCTAAAAGCTCTATGTGAAAGAAAATCAAGGGAAGAGTATCTCTAATTTTTTGGCCCTTTTTCATATTTAAACCAGAAGCAAGCTTGACCAGTAGGAATTCTCTGTATTTTTCAGAGGAAGAAATAAAGGCTCAGAAGGATTGAGTGAGCAGCATCACAGAGTCAGGAAGGGTTGAGCTGAGATTGCAACCCAAGTGTGGTTCCGTCGAAGCTCTGTGTTTCTCTGCACCCCCACCTTGCTTCTCTCCGGACTGTGGTTCTCAACCTGCACTGCACATTTCAGTAACATGGCAGCTTGTTTGTCTTTTAATTTTCACCTGGATGATCGCTTTACAATGTGGTGTTGGCTTCTGCCGTACAACAATGTGAAGATGGCCATTTTTATAAGTCCCAGTGCCCAGGCCATGCCTGAGGCCAATTGGATGAGGACCTCTGGGGGTGGCCCTCAGTATTTGATAGAGGACCCATGTTTAAAAGTTTGAGCACTTCTTCCAGGTGAGCCTTCTATAAGTAATCAGGTATTTCCCGTGGGAGATCGTAGCGTTAATAAGCCTGAAAATACTCCCACTACCCTTATCTGTTTCCCCACGAGGGATCTGACTTACCATTCAGCATAAGGTTTTTCAGTAAATATTAAGGGAGTTGAAAAGAGAGGTGGACAAACCCCGACAAAATGGCATGTTTCCAGGGCCTCTAACAAACTCTTGCATGAAGTTAAGGGCTTCGGGAAAAGCTTCATAATTATTGTGAAATACTGGCTGTGTTTTTGCTGTATCTTCTGTTATTACATTCCTTGCTAGGAATTAATTTGAAGTGCCAAAGCCCTTTGCGGATCTGCTCTTAACTCTGAGTGTCACTCATCCACCTTGGTGGAGTTTCAGGGATTTAGGCGGATTTATTTTAGAATTCAGGCTTCCCAGGTGGCGCTAGTGGGAATGAGCCCTGCCTGCCAACGAAGGAGGCATAACAGACACAGATTCAGTCCCTGGGTGTGAAAGATCCCCTGGAGGAGGGCATGGCAGCCCACTCCAGTATTCTTGCCTAGAGAATCCCCATGGACAGAGGAGCCTGGCAGGCTGCAGTCCATGGGGGTCTCAAAAGAGTCAGACACGACTGAAGTGACTTGGCGTGCACACACATTTTAGAGAGCAGCTAAAATAAAAATAGAATTTATACGATGAAGACTCTGCAAATTGTGTTTTCCTCTAGTCCACTGTGAGTCCCGATAGCACCGATGTCCTGGAGATTTGGGGTGTCCCAGGGCAGCTCCCACCTTCCCTATAGTATGTGTTTGGTACCATGTGAGTGCATCACCTCTCTGCCTTCAACACCTCACCTTTTTTTACTTTTCTCCTCTCAGTTCAATTTTCATATAATTCCCATCTTCATGTAACATAGAATGACACTTGCTTTCTATCTAATACGTCCACTCACCAACCACAGTCCAATAGTGTCCTGAGTGTCTTAGTCAGTGATTATACATACGTGCATGCTAAGCATACAGTAGTCATATATGGATGTGAGAGTTGGACTATAAAGGAAGCTGAGCACCAGAGACTTGATGCTTTTGAACTTGGAGAAGACTCTTGAGAGTCCCTGGGACTGCAAGGAGATCCAACCAGTCCATCCTAAAGGAAATTAGTCCTGAATATTCATTGAAAGAACTGATGCTAAAACTGAAGCTCCAATCCTTTGGCCACCCGATGCAAAGAACTGGCTCATTGGAAAAGACCCTGATGCTGGGAAAGAGTGAAGGCAGGAGAAGGGGACGACAGAGGATGAGATGGTTGGATGGCATCACCAACTTGATGGATGTGAGTTTGAGCAAGTTCTAAGAGTTTCTGATGGACAGGGAAGCCTGGCGTGCTGCGGTTCGTGGGGTCCCAATAAGTCAGACACAACTGAGTGACTAAACTGAACTGAACTGATGTGAAGTCTGTTCAGTCATGTCCCACTCTTTGCAGTCTCATGGCCTATAACCCTGCCAGACTCCTCTGTCCATGGAACTCTCCAGGCAAGAATACTGGAGTGGGTTGCCATGCCCTCCTCCAGGGGATAGTCCCAACACGGGGATCAAACCCATGTGTCTTGTTCTTTACCACCAGGGACACCTGGAAAGCCAGTATGCATGAGGCAGATAGCTCTGGTCCTTTTGAGAAACAGAAATATTCTTTTTGTCTGGAGAGTCAAGACGGCTGGTTCCTAGACAACTTTTCAGGAGGCTAAGCATAAAATCCAACATAAATGATAGTTTTGGTTCTTGAACATTGCTTCCCCAAATACACACAAAGAATCCAAGTCCATATAGTTTCTAAAATTGCATCAAAAAGTAGGAAGTGTAGTAAAAGATAGGTCACCAAACAAGGTGTGTAAATGGTCACTATGTATTACTGAAAACTCAGTATAATTAGTTGCTAAAGAATTGCTACTTTAAAGCGTGATATATAACATGATGGACATATATTCAAAAGAGGTAAAATGTAAATTTAGATATTTCTGGAAAGCAATTTGGCAAGTCATATTAGAGCTCTAAACTGTTAGCAAACTGCCTAGAAGCCTGTTTATGCACACGTTCTCTAGATGTTGCAAGTATACGAGGGTGTGGGCCTCTGACAAGGGCAGAGGAGGAGACAGGTGCAGGCAGGAGGCTTGAAGGACAAAGAGGAAATGAAAGTGAGAACAAATGACAGATTGAGGTGCCTTCCTTGGGCTGGTGAGAGTACGCTGTGCACAGAATGATCGTAAGCAACTTACATCTTGATCCTTTAAGAAATTAAAAATCAAAATATTCAGCGTGTCCTCTTCCTCGCCCCTCAGTTCAGTTCAGTCACTCAGTTATGTCCCACTCTTTATGACCCCATGGACGGCAGCATGCCAGGCCTCCCTGTCCATCACCAACTCCCAGAGTTTACCCAAACTCATGTCCATTGAGTCAGTGATGCCATCCAACCATCTCATCCTCTGTCGTCCCCATCTCCTCCCACCTTCAATCTTTCTCAGCATCAGGGTATTTTCCAGTGAGTCAGCTCTTTGAATCAGGAGGCCAAAGATCCTGACAAATTGTAATAGCCACCGTGAAAACGGCAGCTGAGGATTCAAGAAGCCGACGAGCTTGCCATCCAAAGCCCATGTTCTTTCTGCCTCAAAATTACTTGAAATTCAGTCAAACTTCCTAATTTTCTGAGGTTAATGCTGTTAAACTTTCTGTTCTTTCTTTTGGGGGTGGTTTAGTAATTCTGGTAGCTTTCCTTTGGTTTGGATGTGTGAAGCAGTGGAATGTCAGGATGGTAGCCTAACTTCTCTAACAAAACCGAGGCTGATCAGAATGCAGGCTGATTCTCACGGTGCCATGCTCCAGGGCAGGCTGGCTGGAGGTGGGGATGGGGGGCTGTGCCCCACACCATCACTGAGGGACTCATACTCAGCCTCCTGTTGCCTGGCGGTTCTGCTGTCCTCAGCGGCCCCAGAGTCCCCACCGTGCCTTCTTCACCCCGGAGGGAAGCCAGAGCAGGAGCTTTGTACGGGCGGTAGGGGTGGCGGGCGGGGAGGGTTGGTTAGAGACCAGGCCCGGGAATGGCCCCCTTCACTTTGACCCATGGTCCTTATTCCAGAATTCAGCTGCATGGCTCCACCCAACCACACAGGGTGAGGGGTGGGAGACCCGGAGTGGGGGGCTTTGGTCTGGCTGTGCACCCAGGAGGAAAATCGGATAGGACTGCAAGCCCACAGCCTCTCTCACTGGCAGAGAGGACGGAGAATGTAAAATTTGTTGAATGGCTTTCGGCTTTCCTTTCCCCGCCTGTGACCAGCACAACACTCCATCACAGAGCTTCATTACAAGGAGTGACTGGTACGTGGACAAGGACCAGAAACAGAGCTGTGGGACAGAGCTGATGGCCTTCAGGAGCTTGTTCTAGCCGGGTCCACAGGCTCTGTCTGCGCAGGCGGATGTCTGGGCTTGGAAAGGCTGCCTGCCTGGAGCCCTACTTCACCGGGGACTAGAGGCCCGCACATCGGTCTGATGCTTGTGTGTGTCTTCAGGGTTTTACAAATGAAGGGCCTCTCTGCCGCCTTGAGGTGTTACCAGCAGCAGAATCGCTCTGTTTCTCTTCCAGGGGAGCCCCGTGTCCCAGTAAGTGAAAGTGAAAGTGTTGACCGTGTCTGACTCTTTGTGACCCCAGTGGACTGTTGCCCACCAGGCTCCTCTGTCCAAGAAATTCTCCAGGCAAGGATTCTGGAGTGGGTTAGGTCTCCCATGTTGCAGGTGGATTCTTTCCACATGAGCCACCAGGGAAGCCCATGTCCCAGTAAACCTCACCCCGATTCTTACTTTCTTGGGTTTCTACTTTCCAAACTGCTTTCGCCTTTTCTTGCATCTTATTAAGTAGTTAAAAATAAAATAACATTTTAAATAGCAGAAGTAAGGTGGGAATGCCTTGAATAGCTAGCAGGAGGCAAAAACAATTTCTTTCCACCTACTTCTGCCCTGAACACTTAACAAGAACATTCTACCTTTGTTTTATAAGGTCAAAAACAAACCATTTTCAAGTATGAATTTATTACTTATCCAAAGAATTCTAGGAAGATGCTTATAAATCCTTAAGATAGCAGCAAGAGTTGTTCAGAACAGCTGTCCTTAGTCTTTCTTCTTCTTTTTATTAAAGTGTGTATCCCCGTATTCCTCTCCCTGGCCTTCTTGGCAGCCAACATGATTTTCGAGTCTGTGCACTTGGCATTAACGGTACAGAAGGTGCTCTCCTGAGGCTGGAAGGATTACAATCAGAGTCAGTAGAATGTTAATTGACCTGTAAGTGTATCATTTTAAATGGCTTGACGTATTTCTACCTTTATTACAAGACATACTATGCATACCAGTCCATCCTAAAGGAGATCACTCCTGGGTGTTCATTGAAAGGACTATGTTGAAGCTGAAACTCCAATACTTTGGCCACCTGATGGGAAGAGTTGACTCATTTGAAGAGACCCTGATGCTGGGAAAAATTGAGGGGATGACAGAGGATAAGATGGTTGGATGGCATCACCGACTCAATAGACATGAGTTTGAGTAAACTCCGGGAGCTGGTGATGGACAGGGAGGCCTGGCGTGCTGTGGTTCATGGAGTCGCAGAGTCAGACATGACTGAGCGACTGAACTGAACTATTCATACACAGGAGTGTTTAAGCACATTGATATTGCTATGTAGATTTGTATAGTCATGGAGAACCTCTGTAACCACCACCCAAATCAAGAAAAGCCGTACCGCCAACCGTCCAGACACCTTCCATGTGCCTTCCTCAGTCCCAGCCTTCTTCTCCCTTTTGCCTTGATGAAACGATTCTCTTTTTTTTTTTTTTTGGTTCTCCACGAGGCATGTGCAATCTTAGTTCCCTGACCAGAGATTGAACCCATGTCCTTTACATTGGAAACACGAGTCTTAACCACCGGACCACGAGGGAAAGTGAAAGTCGCTCCGTCATGTCCAACCCTTTCAACCCCATGGACTGTAGCCCACCAGGCTCCTCTGTCCATGGACTTCTCCAGAGAATCTTCTTGATCCAGTGATCAAACCTGGGTCTGTGGCATTGCAGGCGGATTCTTTACTGTCTGCGCCACCAGGGAAGCCCCAGGACCACCAGGGAAGTCCCGATGCAGATATTATCTTGGCTTTTGTGATATTCATTACCTTGCTTTTCCTTGTAACATCATCACCTATGTCTATACTTCCCTACATAATACAAATATTTCCCTGCTTTTAACTTTCAAATGGCTGCTTGACTGGTTTTGCCAAATTTCCCTTACCAGAGACAGTGTCAATTCCAGTTATATCTTCAGAAAGCTCTGAGCACATGAACAAAGTATTCTGATATTATTATTCCATTATTATTTTTGTTACATGTATCGTGTTAATCACACTAGACAATAGCTTTGTTTCTGTTTATCTTCCTCATCTCAGGTGCTGTCCTGTGTGAAATCAGTTTTTGGTTAGCTTTTTCGGCAGGTGCATTTGAGTTCCCACTCAGAGATGTAAAAATAAGCAAACGGTAGTTGGGACTCTGAAGAGTTACTTGTGCAAGATCGATTTTATCACAATTTGGTGAAAATAAGCCTTACGCTTAGATTAGGAATTTTTAAAAGTACAGCTCACTAACTGTTAAATGTCCTCCTTTATCTGTGAGTAATTCTAGGCTCCATATCCACACTTTGCACTTCCTTCTGTGGCCGCTCCACGGCAGCTGTCCCCGGTTTACATCGGAGCATTTCAGCCGCTGAGAACCACCTAAGGAGAGGCTGACTTCCAGCTGCCAAATCGGCTGTTAGCAGAGTGCAGAGAGTGAGAGACATATGGGCCAGGCCCTCTGCGTCCTCTCTCCCGTGTCTCAGGAAAGA